>NC_142582.1:99953952-100261452 GCF_965207765.1 Zootoca vivipara | reverse complement strand
GAAAGGTGAAAGCAAATATCTCTTTTGCTCACACATTAGATATAACCATCAGTCTGTAGATTTGATATTGTAGCCCAGTCATACCGGTAATTGTGTACTCAGAAGTTAAACCCATCAGTGAGATTTTCTTCTACAAATGCATGCATAGGAATGCTGTTATCAAAACATATCTTTTGTACTTTTTTGGCAAAATATTGGTGCTAGATTGGCTTTGTATGCAAACATTTAACACTATAAATAGATTTGTGCATGCATTTTTTTTTCATTTTTAAAAAAAGTGTTGCATGTTCTCTGCATTATATGCTTAATCCAATACTAAATACTTTATTCTGAATGGGTCTTTCTTGCCTCCTCAGGAAATGCCCCATGCCCATTATATAACTCCATCCTGTGCTGACCAATACAGAGACGTCTGTTGTAAAGTTATTACGGAGCTGCAATATATGTTTGGAGACAGACTCCGCTTCCACGTCAAACTATTTTGCAGCATATATATTTAAAGTATATAGGATAAAATGTTGGACTAATGAACCGTTTTTGCAGTAAGGTGTCTTATTTCCTCACAAACATTAATGAAATGGTGTACATGTTGCAAATCCGCAGAAAGCCAAAAAATGTAGAGAGGTTCAGAACAGCTGGATATTTCGGGCACAGCTGTTTTCATTGGTGCTAGGGAATCAGTGTCCTCTGCTTGTAATATTCCCAGGTGATGCTGCTACTAAAATAACTTCAAGCTTTTCAACAGAAAAAAAAATCAATAGGATGCATCTGATTTATTAAAGAAAAATGTCTTTATATAAAAATGCATATCCTTCCTTTTCCCAACAGAACCAAGGCAGCCAATACCACAAAGAATGCAACTGTACTAGAACAGTAATACAAAAATGGTTCTTCACATTTTGATTTGATCTCTACATAACAAATAGTTGGAACTTCCAGTGACTGCCTCTGAAAATGTTAATAGGTAGAAGATAGCATGATGATATGTCAGTTTTATATTGATTTAAATGTGACAAGTACAGGGTTTGCTCTTGGGTTTCACCAATTGGGTAACCTGACTTGTAAAATATGTTCATTCACACCCCTATTCTTGCTAGTGTTGTTTACAGTACACTCCTGGAATTCAGAGAACATTCAGATGTACCACATTTCCCAAGTAAAGATTACACCACTTCATAACACAGGGCTTCAGGTCTCATTTAAGAATCATAGCAACTATAGAGTTGCTGTCATGGAACACAATAATCTCTGTTTCTACCCATATCCCATATCATCTCTTTGTTCAGACAGAATTACTGGGCAAAGTGAGACCCACTTCAAATCCTTAGAAACTAGCTTATCTGAACTTATCTGAAGAAGTGTGCATGCACACGAAAGCTCATACCAATGACAAACTTAGTTGGTCTCTAAGGTGCTACTGGAAGGATTATATATATATATATATATTTCCCCGACTGTGTCAGACCAACAGGGCTACCTACCTGTAATTAGAAACTAGCATTTAGGGTATGATTGACCACCCCCTGATTCTACCTACTCTGTAAAGTTCCTTTCCCTGGTTTGCCAGCATTCTTGCATTCTTTTTCTTGAGACAGTTGGCAACTGCCATAAGACTAGGCTGTGTGTTCTATTTACAACACAGGCTTATGATTACTCAAGGTCCTGGTTTTAAAATGATTAGCACTTTAGAGTTCATAGTCTGCAGCTCTCCTCTGGTTCATCTCACTGTTCAGATATGCTTGCAGGTGTCTCTCAACTCCTTGTCACAAGAGCAACTGTGTCCTTCCAAGTTTGTGCTGTCCATCATTTTTTCTCAGTATAGAAGTGGAAAAACCATATCTTGTATAGTTTCAGAAAAGTGCAAAGATGATAAAAGTTTCAATATTAGATAAAACCATTAAAAGCTTGGTGAGGGTGACCCATGTTCTTTCTAAATGAAAGGGCTGTTCATAATTTTGGTCTAGTAACTAAAAGCTGGTTTGTCTTTTGTCATTTAAACATACTGCCAGTGGGAGGAGGCATGGACACGGGGTAAAAGTGAAAACTAGTGCAAAGAGGGACCACAAAATAGAAGTGAGTAGTAGTGTCATCAGAAATGGGGTTGGGAAGGTGAAAAGCAACTTAGCAGTTGCATGGAGTGGGAAGGGGAATGTAGTGAGTTAATGTGCGGGGAATGGAAGGGGTGTTGGCAACTCGAGTATGTACATATATAGCACTTTTTGAGTGTCAGTAAAAAATGGCATAGTCTTTTATTTTGCTTTGTGTAGAATAACTCCATCTTTTGTAATATAAGGACATTGTGTTTTATTTAGTGGTAAAACTTGGATCAGTAGGGATCTTGAAGTGAAAAGAGTAATTTTAGAATGTATTGGGAAAGGTCATCTGGGCTCCTGTAATGAAGGAATTGTGGTTATTTGGCTAAGAAGAAGAGCTGGTAGTTCTGTTGGCCAAAAACAGACTGAGGAGACTCCACCTCCTATCTCTCTGACTTTCAATCTATGATTATGCTTTATTATTTATGAAAGTTTATTTGGATATTCTGCATTCATTTTAGTTTAAAGCACTTTATAGGCCAGAGTATTAAATTTGAAGTCAACCTTCCAGATACAAGAATTATTTTATACTACTAAAATTTATTACAACTGTGATAGATGAATATTTTTTAATTGCCCAATTACTTATTTAAAAACACAAAAGGGGAAAGTTAACAGTTTGTTGCCTCCCAGCCACCTATTCACCTGTACTTTTGTCCCTTCTTTTGGTAAGCAAAGTTTGTGCTTTCTTGGTGATGCTAGCTTTTAATATAAATACTGGATTTTTTTTGTCAATATATATATAATTAATATGCATTTGTTCAAGGATTACATTCTTAGGGAATTCAAACATTCAAGCTTCTCTTTTATCTTAAGCACAGCAAATAGCAATTACACAAAGAACAAGTTGGAATCCCTTTTTTTTTTAAAAAAAGAGATCTTTATTCATTTTCCAACACAACATCATGTATCTATAAATATACTCCATCATGTGTCTTATAACGAGATTACATTCAAACAGTAATATTGATTAGCAAACTGGGCATGTAAATGGCTGTCAGGTCAAGCGGTGGCAATCAAATGAACCTTTGCTGCTGACATTAATTTACAGGGGTCAACAGGACTAAACTGCACGACATGATAGCTGATCTGGGCGATGATGAGCTACCCCACATCCCTTCAGGAGTCATTAATCAATCTAGGTCACCCTCTTCTAGAATGACTGATCATGAAGGTGCAAGAGCAGAGGAAGGTACAACAAATTCACCTACTTATTTTATTTTTAGGAGGTTTTCTTTTAAAACCACACTTGTATAGCCCCTCCAAACCAGGACTAACATTTAGATGCCATTGTTGCTGGGCAACATGGCTTTGCCAAAGAATGCCACTTCAGTCCTTTAGCTTTTTTGTCTTGTATAACAGAAATCAATACCCAGATTTTGTATGTTTACTTGATTATAAAGCTTAATAATATAACAGTGGTGAGTAGCAAATATTAAGCAACAATAAGGTAAATTGGTAAATGATACCCTTCTCTGAAGTTTTATTAATTCTACTTTGTTGAGAATATTTTTTTTTTTTAAAAAAACTGTCCTCATCCAAACATATTCCACCAGTGTTGAGTGGAATTTATTTGTGCTTTGCTCACCATCTGAAATAAAATGCTGTTGCCTCAGCATTTTAGCATTGGTAATCAAAGTATGTGTGGTGATGTTTTCAAAATTTCAACATTAGTCCCAGATTTGCTCCTAAAATATTCCCTGAAACAAAGGAAATCCTATCTTAAGGACAGTTCTATCTTAAATATAAAAAATGAGGTTTTCCTTGATATTCTGTGTTGGCCATGCAGAACCCTTAGTATGTGGTGTTTGAACAACGTTTGTGCTTATGCACTGTTACTGTTAGTTGTCCTGGACTCTTTAGTATTGACAGCAAAAGTACCATGCGCAGTCTTGTGCAAATGATACACCATGGGAATCAGTTCTCTCTAAAGATGCACAGAACTACCTGGAAGCAACTCGCCAGCCTGATCCTTTAAAAAAATAAAAGAAATTAGGAAATAAACCATTGGAAGGAGGTAGTCATTTTAATGTAGTGCAGCTGGATGGATCAGTTTATATACATAGATGGACTGGATGAGTGACTTCATTCTCTCACTAGAGTGCAGCATTCCTGCATTTTATGTTGGAATTTTATTCTTTTGGCAAGCTGCATAATGTGGAAAATAGCATGTTGTTTTGAGCTTTGCCTTCCTTTCCCACTGCTAGTTGTATAGTCTATTAACAGCAACAGTAGATTTTTAAAGTCTTGTTTTCTTTTTACTGTATACTGCATGTGTCTGATTCTCCTGGTTATTTTGTTCATTTACTTCTGCTAGAACTTCAGTACCAGGAAAATACAAACTTGACAAAATTTAGGAAATGCAAGAGACTTCCTAATATTGTAGAAAGTCAATGTATTCATTCTAAAAATAATTAATTATTAAATCGCTTGGTCTAAATAACAATTGTGTATGCTTTGAAGACTGATTCCTTCAGATTTGGAAGTAGAGAAAAGTCTGTAGGATAGGTAGCCTGGTGATGTCTGCTTTTGAAAGTAAAGATACAAAGAAAACTAAAATTGAAAATGTGACATGGAATGTTATGCTGGTCCAAAAGCAGCTTAAATTCTCTTAAAAGAAAACAATTTTCTGAAATTGTAAATACATTTAAAAGAGCCACTTCACTGATTTTGAGTAAACTATTGAAAAATAAAGTAGGAATTAGTGAGGAAATCTGGTGGAATGCTGTTCCACTTGAAAACGGCTTTTGCTTGGGGAGTGATTGTCTCTGATTTTCCCTTTCCCTTTCAGCCCCCACGGCCACCTTCCATGCTATTCTTGAGGGTCCCCCAACCCTCTGGAACAGATTTTTTTGGGGGGTGCAGGAGGCTGAAGTAGGAAGGAACAACTGGAGAAAATTCTTATCCCCTTCTCTTAATATAGCATGTGTTGGATTTAAAGCCATTTCACTTCTACTGAATTTCACCCTAGGGTTAAATGAGTAAATGCCTCTTAAGATGAAGATGAAAATCTCTTAATAATCAAGTACAAACACTGTACATTTGCCCTATTAAAACTAAACAAAACTAAACATGATTTAAAAAATATATATTCCATGAGGCAGTAGTTTGGTAATTCTGTACATGCCTTCTGAAGAAGTAAGTCCATTGAGTTCAGTGGGACTTACTCACAGGGATTACATTGTTTACAGAATTGCAGCTATTTTATATTTTCAGTGAAAGGTTATTTGAGGGGGAAAGGCACAAATTTCATTTTGAACAACAGTGCATAATGGCATGTTTGAAAAGGTAAGTGAATATTAAACGAAACTGAAACAGTTCTGATGCGATATTTATCTCTTGCTTATTCATGGTCATTAGTAATAAAAAAACACAGATCAGTAAAATTAATCAAAAGGGGAATCAATGTGTGGAAAGGGAAACAAAAAATTACAGCATTATTATAGTTACAGATGTTAGTGACTACAAATATGTAAGAAGGGATTTATTAGTAGATACTATGTTTTATTGAAGAAATTTAACATATAAATGTAAATGTGCCAATACAAAATATCCTTCTTTTGGGGAATTGTTGAGCTTTAATTCTTCGTTCTTATTAAAATCTTACCAATTCTTTATCTTCAGATCTTAATAAATATTTTTTGTCTCTTGTAGCTGAGCCAATTACGTTTCCATCTGGAGGGGGCAAGTCATTTATTATGGGTTCAGATGACGTTTTGTTAAGTGTTCTGGGCCTTGGGGACCTTGCAGACTTGACTGTAGCTAATGATGCAGATTACAGTTATGATGTAAGTACAACTTTATTTTAAAATAGATCTAACAGTAGTACATTCTTAGAATGTTCCACATAATGTAGGTCTACAGCTATGCACCATGCATATTATTTCATAATCTCCACAATAAAATGTATTAATGACACACACCAGATGAGATTCTTGTAAAATCAACAAGAAACTTACTGTAGTTGGCATTTAGCTATAATATCTTTGTGATATTTACATTGTTTCAAGTGCATCCCGAAAAGGTTTTTATAATCAGAATCCTTAAAAAGTTAGCGAGACACATGCATAGAGTGAGATGATATGAAAGAAAGATGACTCAGGTATGATGTATTGTGTTGTAATAAAGATAGGAATTAGGGGAGGAGAATTAAGAAGGGATATGGAAGCTTGTCTTCTTTAACCATCAGAAATCCTCTCGGGTAGCTTGTGTTTACTAAAACTTCAGGAGGCTGTCATGAATCCTCAACATTTTCTATACAAGCAGCAGATTTTTTAAAAAACCTGCTTTCAAAATGAAAAAAAATGTTATCGGTATCCTTATAAAAATGCAAGAGTTGGTACTGAAGGTCATTCCACAGCATTGCAGTGCAATCCTAGCAGAAGAGATTTCTTGATAACATTTCTTGAACTTATGCTTCAATTTGTGTTCTGTGATACATGTGGCAATGAAGAGTCCACAGCAGACAAGCTTTTAGCCACGTGCCTCTCTTACTTAGATGTTAACAATATGCATTCTCTCTTTAGCTGCCAGCCAACAAAGATGCCTTTCGGAAAACATGGAATCCTAAGTATACGCTACGCAGCCACTTCGATGGAGTGCGGGCATTAGCTTTTCATCCTGTAGAGCCTGTGCTGGTTACGGCCTCTGAGGACCATACCCTAAAACTTTGGAACTTGCAAAAGACAGTTCCTGCCAAAAAGCAAGTATACATTTAGATACTGTCGAGAGAAATTGCTGGAAGTTTCACATTGGGGGAGATCAATTATGCTGACCTCTTTATTTCTGACACCTTTCTTACAGGAGTGCCTCTTTAGATGTGGAACCTATCTACACATTTAGAGCCCATATGTAAGTATCTCCATGTTCTCATATATACATTCCACAGATAGACCACTGCCGGTACACCTAGAACAAACTATGCTTAGCACTCAGGGTTTGTCTGGGGCGAGGTGCTGGTTGGGTCACTGCTGCTTCCTGGGAGATAGGGGGGGGGCAAGTTTGGTTTGGGGCAGATGCACCAACAAGAGCACCAGATTGACTTTGCCAAGGTGCTTGTGCTGACAGCCACCTTAGCCCCGCCCCCGTCTCCCAGTAAGTAGCAGTGATACAACCAACCAGAGATCTGTTGAGTGATGCCATCGCACCATGCTGTTCACTACTGGTTATGGTTATGAAGTGTTAAAAGAAAAGTTGAGGTGACAAGATAATGTAAGATGTGTTTGTTCCCTTGTTTCTGATAAATGGAGTATTGTTTATGTTATGTGATGGGACTAAATAAGGAGATGTTGTATAGTAAGAGTGGAAGCAGCTTTTTGTGTATGCTGGTAACTTGCTCTTCTCATAGCTGTAACTTCTCAAATGAGTTTGTTAAATTACTAACCATACTTACTTTAAGTTCTTAGCTGTTCCTAAGTTCTTAATTTAGTTGAGTTTCTGTTTTCCTAAATGAGTGCCTTATGTGTCCTTAGTATCTATTCTGTTAATAGTTCCAATTGTACTACTAATAGGATTTTTCCTCTCAAATCTTTCATATTTCAATGCTGATTCTTAGCTTTTGTACTGTTTAACAAAATTGTAAGGTTACCAGCAAGTAGGTATGTTTAAAAGCGTAATTTTGATATTCTACCCAATCTTTGATATTTACGTAATTTTGATGTTCTACCCAATCTTATATTTAAAACAATAAAGCAAAATTGACTTTGGAATTTAATGTACTGCTTTTGTGTTTTAAAACAGTGGACCTGTATTATCATTGGCAGTTAGTTCCAATGGAGAGCAGTGTTTTAGTGGTGGAATAGATGCAACTATACAATGGTGGAACATGCCTAGCCCAAATGTGGATCCTTATGATACATATGGTAAGCATTATTGAAATATGTCATGATGTAGTTTAATCCACTTAGGTTGTTGCTGCAGTGATCCAACTGTGAGGTTACCAATGCATGGACAACTGTGGTCAAGCTATCCTGTTCCGGGAACAGCTATAGTTATCTAATCAATTAAAATTGGTGAAAGGCACTCCTAGCCACGAAGGACACCTCTGCCTGCATTGGCAGTGCTGGATCCCATCTAGGCAGGCAGCTTACCAACTTCCTTGATGTGGGAACTTAACTGCTCACCCACAGAGTCTCAGTCTTGCCAGGAGTCTGACTCTTCTTTTTTAGCCCTCATCTAGCCCACCATTGTATTCAGACACCAGTCCAGGGCCTTCTCAGCTGTTCCCAATCAGATGTTAGTGAGAAATAGAGTTTGGTATGATGACACTTTGCTCCAGTGACCACTCCCATTGGCTTCATGTCGATGTTAAATAGCATTGGATACAATTTGGTGCCCTGTGGCATCCCATAGCTCAAAAGCCTAGGTAGGACCCGAGTAGCACTCATCCAATGCTGCTTCCTGAAGCCATCTGTGGAGACAAGAAATAAGATCGGTTATTATGACTATATAATTTGGAATCTCACAACAAGTTGATAGATTATCCATACAGATTTACATTATAAGAACCCATATATTTTTGGGGTGCTGGTTAGAAATGCTCAAAAGATTGACTAACTAAATTTTTTTCTTTCTTTTTTTTCTCCTGAAGAGCCAAACGTTCTAGCTGGCACATTAATTGCTCACACGGATGCGGTCTGGGGTCTTGCTTATAGCGGTATAAAGAATCACTTACTATCTTGCTCAGCAGATGGCAGTATTAGATTATGGAATCCACCAGAAAAGGTGCCATGCATTTGCACTTACAATGGAAATAGAGGTGAGCTCTGAGGTTTTCTATCTGTTAACAAAAGTTTAAGTTGAAAAGAAAATATTTTTGTAAACACACACACCCACATACACCAGCCAAGAAACAGTATTTCTAGAAGCAAATCAAAGTTCATAACAGCGGGTAATGATAGTCTAGACACCTGTGTTTCCTTTTAGCTCCAAGTCCTTTTGGTTTTTGTCTGTTTTAAACAATTTCTTTCATTGTATTTTAGATTCCTCTGGCTGGCTAGCAACAAATAAACCAATAAAATCACAATATGATTCCTGAATCTAAGCCATTTTATTTTGGATGGCAGTTATACTTGGAAGCAACATAAATTGCTTTAAAATAAAGATAGCTTGTTGTATGAAGTTTTTTTTAAAAAAAGAAGATCAGTACATTGACTTTTAATTATTATATTTATCTTTGAGTAAATTAATTATCTTAGAGACTTAAATTGGATGTAGAAGTATTTCTCTTAACAGATTCATTGTTCTTTCTTTCCTTTCGGCTCCAGAGTATGGAATACCCACATCAGTTGACTTTATAGGTTGTGATCCTGCTCATATGGTGACATCATTTAGCACTGGCAACACCGTCATCTATGATTTGGAAACATCCCAGGCACTGGTAATGCTTTCATCACAGACTGATTCTGGTAAGCAAAAGAGGTTCTTTACTTGTATTACTTGTTAAATTTCTACCCATCCCTTCCTTTCAAAGGAGCCCAGGGTGACTGTGTGGTAAAACAATGCAATTAAAAAAACATATTCAAAACATGTGAAAGCATCTCAGAACTTCTGAAAAAGTATGAACAGTCATATACCCTCACAACTAATAATTTCACAGTTGCCAGGAAAAGTATATTTCTGTCATCAAATGCCTGGTAAACAGGAATATTTTTAAGTTCCTCTTGTGTTGAATTTGGTTCTGGGAAACTTCATTTTAAATCCTGCCTCAATTGTGTGAACTTACTGGGAGGTCTTGAAAGTTACCACCATCAAGTCCCCATGTGTAAAATGGAAGAATTAGGATGAACTGCTTCAAAGAAGAATGGTGAGGACAAACAAGATTTTTTTTTAAAAAAAAACCACATTTCACTTGCCAGATAAAAAGTCCTTGATGTCTTTTTGCTGACATGTTCACCCAGACCTCTTCAAGTTAGGAGATGCCTAATGAAAGCTGCTTCTTAAAATGTTCGTTTCAAGTAGTACAAGTGCCAGTGTTACACATCTGCTCATCCACTTTTCCTCCATTGCCCATACCCCAGAAATCTTTGCTAAAATAGTACACGAGCGCCCCAAAACTAGGACCATAATCACTTTGATTAAAGCAATCATTGGCAAGCATGGTTTATTAGAAGTTCTGTGTCAGAGTAATAGTAGCTCAATTGCAAAACAACCCTATACAAACCATCCTATACACTGGTCTGTGTGGGTGGAGATGGTTTAGATTGAGCAGAGGCATCCCTCTACTCATCTCCCTGGTCTTCTGCTGTACATAGAGAGGGGTTCCAACGCCAGTGGAGTTTAGCAGAAATGGAGAATTCTCAGAGAGGGGGACTGAGCCATTATTGTTTGACTTGAAGCTTGACCGCTGCTCCAGCCTGAAGCTTCTGCAGAGATCAGGTTCAATCGTCCTGCCCTCCCACCTTTTGCTTCGGCAGCCGCCATAAGTGACTGAACTGCAGATGTGGTGGCAGCGGCTCAACTACAAAACTCCACTGACAGTGCATAGGAGTTTAGATTGCACTCTTTATATGTAAGGATAAATCCTGGTATGTCCTCTGGGTCAAGTTTTCTTTCCTCCCATTTCTTTCTGGGGTTGGGGGGGGGGGGAGAGATGAAAAGCTTCCACTTCTAGTTTCTTGTCAAACCATCATTTGGCATCTTTTGTCTTGCTACAAACAGAAGAGTCCAGTCTCTTCCGATTGTGTGCAAAGGAGGGGAACATGAGGACTTGAGGCTTGTTGCTGCTTGTTCTCATAGCAACAACCCAGCCCCCACTTTTCCTGAATTGGAGCCAGTTTGTCTTTGAAACCATCCTTTGGCATACATGCAAACTCCCTTAAGAAGCTAGAGTGACAGGGCTAACTTGTGGATTTATATATATATGCACCAAACATGTTAACTGAATTCAGTGTGATTTCTTCCTCCTCTGATTGTCATCTCTATTGTGTTCTCAGGTTTACAATCAAACAATCACATTAACAGGGTAGTAAGTCATCCAACACTCCCTGTAACAATAACAGCTCACGAAGATAGACACATCAAGTTTTTTGACAATAAAACGGGTAAGGAAATAAAAATGCCCTTCCTTTTCGTCAACATCCTCTGATATTTTTCATATGCTCCTGCTTGTTCTGTAGGTTCTCCTCTCTGTCAATCATCCCCCCTTTAGTCTGGGACATCCTCCATTGGAATTTTGTGATCACAGCAGCTCAATACAGTGGCTGAGGTGCAGTTTATTTACAGCAGGGAGAGGGGGGATGGCAAGCCTATGTTTCATTCCTTTAAGCTTGAAGTTAAAAGTATTTTATCTTTCACTGCTGTAGTGGTGAAATATCTGGAGCTAGAATTGGCATCAGGAAATAGGAGCTGCAGATGGGATCAGTCTGTTGCCCCAAATTAGGAAGCATATCCCTGTCTCCATTATTCTTTTCTAGCCCTCCTGGATTCTGTACTTTGTGCAGCTTCAGTGACTGGGAATTATTTTCAATACGTTATTGGCTTGGTGTTTCCTATGTTTTTTCTTGCTTTTTGCAAATCTGTTAATAGCTGTTTAACCTTTTCAATTGAGTGTGTCAACTTGCCTTCAAGTGGCATTCATAAAGAATTGGCAATCAGAAACAAAATTACTATAATAATGAATACTCTAAAAGTCATATGCTATCCCTTTAACATAATCGTTTTAAAATTGTTACTGATTTAAGGGCAAATGTTTATGCCTTTCTGTGACTTTCCTTGAAGCACCTAGCAGGCCACCATGGAAACAGAATGCTGAGCTGGATGGAAACCTGTTCTGATCCAACAGTGTAGTATCTTTGTTTCTTAAGGTTGAATCCTTGGTAACCGTCACATGTTCTTTAATTGCTGTTAGGTAAAATGATCCATTCTATGGTTGCTCACTTGGACGCTGTCACAAGCTTAGCTGTGGACCCTAATGGAATCTACTTGATGTCTGGAAGTAAGTCGGCAACGTCTCCTGTATTGCTAGCGGATCTTGTTGTATTGTGATTTAGCTATGTCCGAAATCCTGACTCTTGTTTTTCTCTTCATTCAGGTCATGACTGCTCTATTAGATTGTGGAATTTGGACAGCAAAACATGTGTGCAAGAAATAACAGCCCATAGGAAAAAGCTGGATGAATCCATTTACGACGTAGCTTTTCATCCGTCAAAAGCATATATTGCCAGTGCAGGAGCCGATGCCCTTGCCAAAGTATTTGTGTGACATAACAAAGCAAACCTGCATCTTATGTAGCAGGTTTGCCTGGACGGAAAGAGGCAATGCGTCACTGCCATCACTCAAACGGTTACTGATGAGACACTACATGTGACCAGCCTCAGCAGAGACTGTGTGTTTGGGGGCAGATTTAAATTGGTCAAATCACGATCTCGTGAATAACGCTGGGCTGATTCATTTAACTGTAATTACTGTATTTTTGAAAGGAAAAAAAAAAGCAAACCAGTATTTGTAGCCTTGACTGGATATGGACTGAGCGTTTGTCTGTTATTTAGGTGTGTCTTTAAACGAACGTGGAGTCGGATCTTATTAAAGACTTTTATTTTGGACTCTGTGTGCTGCCTTAGGGTTAGGAATGTGGTGCTCTTGTTGGGAGGGAGGGAGCTCCAAGAGTAGCTTTCTTTGCATCTCTTAGTATCTTCTGTTATCAGTCAAATGCCACAGATTCCCCTTTTAAACTTTTATTTTGCTTTAAAGAAAAAGGAATTAACTTAAAATATTTAGCATTAGTTGCACAAAATATTTGGATAAAATTCTAGTTTTTATATGTCTTTTATATATTTAGCCTGTCACAACAGTGCTCAAGATTGTATGGATGATGTTTTTTCTGCATTATAGGAACCCGAAACCACAGAGATCTTGCTGGCCCGCTGCCCTGTAACAATACCGTTTCCTTTGTTATCTAATGAAGCTCAACTAAGTCCTTTCATCAGGATGCTAATTCATCATCATTGCATAACTGGCTTCCTAAAGGACTGTAAAGAATTGTGTAAGCGAAACACAAAGGAACTAAGTACCCCCAGCCCTCCCAATGAACTTTTAAAATTAATCTTGGCATCCTATCACTATGTGATATTTTGTACATCTTAACTGTATTTACGAGATTATTTATCAAGGATTACCCATCTGGCTAATGGCCTATTATTTATTTCATTTTTGTTGGTCTTTATATTCTTTTTATGTAGCGTATCAAGGGGCCCTGTATATCTATTATGGCACTCTTCAAACAGTCTAAAATAGATTAAAAATGGGACATGTAATAGTTTTAAAAGTTAGACAGACTTTTTCCAGTTAAGTGTCTGGAGTAAAGTTGATTCCAGAAAGTCATTTCAGAACTTTTGGAGTGAAAATGTTTTTATTTGCAGTTCAAATAGAATGCAAAAGTAGTTGAATCAAGAGTCAGAAATTGGCTGTGTTTGGAATAGTTATTCTCTGCTTTGATTTGTTTTTTTCAGATGTGCTTCAGTTTATGGTGTAACAAAAAGATTTTGTTTGTGTAACTGCATGATTAAGACAATAAAGTATTTTTTCTAGTCTTCCACAAAAATCTTTCTGATCAGTTTGCAAGTTTTGATGAGTTTTGTAAGTTTTCTGTTTTACAAACTATGAATCAGCAAATTTTTAAGATTGTACAACATAGCAAAAGTACAGCTGTTTAAAAAAATAATGTATATAAAATGCATATAATAAATACTAAATGGTGTACCTGTATGTTACTGTTGGTTATATTTTGTGTTGCAAAGTTTTAAGTGTCATTTTATTCTCCAAGTAATTAGGAAAGGAAGGTTTAAATTTTAACAAAACTACTGCTTTGCACATTTTAATAAACTGCATTGCTTTAAAGACTTGTAATATTTATCAACAGTTTCAACTGTGCCACTCTCTTATAAGAACCAGTTTCAAGAACAAATAGGGATTTGTATTTTAAAAATGGGAAACACAATGGCAAGGCAGCTTGTATTTTTAAAATGAGAATATTGTCAAGCAATGACATTAGAGTCAAATTTGAAAGCCACTTAGTTCAATTCTGCACATTCCTGCTCAGAAGTAAGCCCCACTGAGTTCACTGAGGCAGACAACTAGGATTACAGTTTTAGATATTTGATTTTACAATCTTAAAGGAATCTTGTGTTTATTATTTATAATCTACAATTAATGAAATCATTGTGCCTTTACTCTAAAAGGTAGATGATACTAAGTAGCACACTTTTGAGTGTAAAACTTGCCATTTCATGACAGACTAGATTCTTAAAACACAGATTTTGAGTGGTTTTTCCATGCCTATTCCGCCCCAAAAATCATAATCATAAAATGATTGTTTCTTTAACTGTTCATGACAAAGCAGTTCATAGAACCTTTGTGTGCCATTCATTTCATCTTGTTACATGTCTTTCTTCCATAAATTGTTTCTACAAATGTACCCATTCTTTAAAGAGAAAATCAGCACAATACAAACTAAGAATGGGTGCCAGCATGTTTCTTGAATTCGTTGCTGAGCACATCATTAGGACATGGAAAATGCTCTTATAATGGATGGTATCTCGTGTTTCCATGTTTTACAATTAGATTAGCAGAGAGAATGTATTTCTCATATTGAACTGGAGCAAAGCGAGATGGCAATGTACCCTTGACAAAGTAATGTAAGCATATATTGCATATAACCAGATTGGAGAAAAAGCAGCACCATTGTTTGCAATCCTGATGCATTAAAGTTACACTGTAAATAAAAAAGGAAATCCCACCTTTGACCCTAGAGCTCAAAGTGTGGTTTCAAAATGTGTCTGTGTGTAGAGGTTTTTAAAAACTCTTCTGCTGATTTGCACTCTTGGTTTTTTCCACCAATTTAAAGCATTAACTAATAGGCAAGAGTGGTTTTTATTTTATTATATTGGAATTAATTATATTGGAATTAGTTTCATAATTGCCTTTTCTTAAGTCAAACAATGTTCCTGGCAGCTTTTCCAGAGTGCTGCATTCTAAGGCTTAAATGAAATGTGACTCTTTAATAAACATTGCCAAACAAACTGCTTTTCTTTGAAATTGTATTAAAAATGGGGAACGTGGATACCACTATCCTTCCTGTTGAAGACACACAAATGCATACACATATTAGGTTTATATATGTATAGTCCTAGTATTTGTTATAAGTTAGTTCTGAAATGCATGATTCCATACATTACAGAAAATCACCAACAGGCACAGCCCAACATAGTTTCTTGTTGCTTCAGTACCACATAATGATGTGCGGGGCTCAGTTGTATAAAAACTGCAAATAGTCAAGTTGAACAATCTGTAGTTACACACTATAGACCTTCCCACCCCTGAATTATTTCTGTGGACAGCCGTGGCCTCTTTAATGTTGGTCTTATGGCTCGGCAGCAGCTAAGGTTTCAGTGGAGGAAATAGAGCCAAGGAGCACTGGTATGACTTTCCCATAGATTCTCCCCAATCCTCAGACATAATGAATGTTTTACTAAACTGAACATAGGCAAACTGTTCATAAAGCATTTCCAGCTTAGTTTTAGTTGAAGCTCCATAGTCCAATGCTTCTGTTCTCACTGCCAATGCTATACAGATACACAAGCCAGGTTCATCTTGCCTATACTACAAAAATTCCCAGGTTGCGCAGAACAACTTTATACCTCCCTGCTACTTCAAGATGAAATCCCAGGCGTTACATACTCAGTTGCTAGATTTTGCGCTGCCATGGTGGATATTTGTCAAAGGGTGGTTTGCGCAACAAACTAGGCCCCAAATGCAAGACCACCTTCACACTCCCTCAGTCACTCTTAACCGTTTGTCCTTGTTTCTGTCTTTTTAAGAATGTACGATAAAATCACATTTTAATTACTACTTTTTATCTCTTACCTGTTTTAAGTCTTGGGTGTTCAGTTTATTTGTATGTTTTATCTTATGTTGGTCTGTGACCAAAATAAAGTTTGATACTGTACCTTCTGTTCTCACAAACCGTTTAGAGGCTTGGAACTTTCCTCAACTGCTAAAATGCTTTTTAAGAGTGTCATTTCCTTCCTTGGGTTTCTCCTTTGTGGAATCCAATAAAATGGTTGGCTGGGTTGTGTGTGATTTGTACTAATAAGTACAAATGAAATAGATTCTGTTCTAAGAAGAGCTAAAGTCTCTGAGCTGTGCAAATTGAACCAGTGTGCACTATTTCTTTTTTGGTTTATATTTGGTTTTGCTAAACGCGGGGAACGAGGATGACATACACGGAGCACTGCCAAACACTAGGAAATCCTATTCAGCACCTCCTCTGCCTTCTGAGATTTCAAAGTATATCTTCACAACTATGGAAACTTGCTTTTAAAAAGCTGAAATGGTTTGGAAGATGAATTCTGCCTCAAATGCCACAGGCTGAGCTTTTACAGACTTGCAGAAGAAACAGTAAAAGTTACACGTGCATAGTATTAATATGTGGAAGCTGCTCCGTTTGTGAATAGTTAACTAAATGAGGACAGAGAGGTTGGCAGGTTTCATCTTCCAGGTCTCATTTAGGTAATAATATACAATATATAGGTGGCAGTCTGCCAAGAAAAATGTAGATAAAGTTACTAAATAGGTGACTGTACCATGTGAGGTTTTCTGTTGTGTCAGTGTACATTAGAGATTTGCTTTTATATACAAACATGGAATAAAAAAGTTATACTGTCATAGGTCCTAAAGTGGACATTCTCTTTCAACTCATTGGTTTGTCAAGAGCCTAACTTTTCATTGGTTAAAGGGTTCTGGCTGAAGAGAATCAAAAGGCAGACCTAACACTGTGAGAGTCTGGAGTTAGGGACTGAAGAACCAGCTAGAGCAGAGGTCCCCAAAACTAAGGCACGGGGGCCGGATGCGGCCCAATCGCCTTCTAAATCCGGCCCACAAACCGGCAATCAGCATGTTTTTACATTAGTAGAACGTACCCTTTTATTTAAAATGAATCTCTGGGTTATTTCTGGGGCATAGGAATTTGTTCATATTTTTTTAATATAGTCCGGCCCCCCACAAGGTTTGAGGGACAATGGACCGGCCCCCTGCTGAAAAAGTTTGCTGACCCCTGGAAATAAGAGCTGAAATGTCCTAGTGGCAACAGGCAGTGGCTGTCTAAGGATGAAGTGAAGACACCAGGGCTGAGACAAAGCTGAGTTGGTCTGTAGCAAGAGGAAGACTCCAGCAGCAGTCCTCCAGAAGAGCTGAAGGCAGACTGTCAGGTGTCTACATGTAGCAGTGAGTTCCTGACCAGATGAAGACTTTGGATAAAGTCCTCTGTAGAGTGAATATTAACTGGGGAGAAGATAATAGCAACTGGCTATTGGCTTCCAAAAAGGAAGAGAATGAATGCAAGGAAATTTATCCCTCTTTAAAGTAACCCTTACAGCAAATATTCACGTATTTAAGCTCTAACTCACTAATAAACCTATCTGATGCCATAAATAAGTTTCAACAAAATTAATGGGGGCAGCCAATGCTGTTTGGATGTACTTCTCACACAATGGGGCATCCTCTCCTGCAGCCTTCCATGTACCCAAGCAGTTAGGGGACTTTACAGGAGGAAAGGAAGAAGAAGCCCCATTGTGCAGGTGGGGAATCCAGATGCTGGATTTCACCCAATATATTTGTTTGGCTTTTAAGTTGGAAGACTTCTGGTACATTTGTCCTATAGCCAAAGGCAGCCCTTGTCTACTGCGGTAATTGATGAATAAGGGAATATTTAAAAACGAGACGTTAGCAGTAGGAAAGTAGGTGGCTTCAACATACAGTGGTACCTCGGTTTACAAACACAATTGGTTCCGGAAGTCCGTACTTAACCTGAAGCGAACGTTCCCATTGTAAGTAATGGAAAGTGGATTAATCCGTTCCAGACGGTCCATGGAGTACTTAAACTGAAGCGTACTTTACCTGAAGCGAACTTTCCCATTGAAAGTAATGGAAAGTGGATTAATCCGTTCCAGACTGGTCCGCGGAGTACTTAAACTGAAAATACTCAAACTGAGGCGTACTTAAACCGAGGTATGACTGTATAAGGTGTAAGTGGCAGATATTTCATTTGAAATAATATAAAGGTGGCCCTCCTAACAAAGGAGTTCAGTTTTAGAAGCAAGCCTCATGCCTGCTCTCGCCTCATCACCTGAACTATTCAGACCCAGCACATGATTCCACCACCCACCCCCTGCAAACAGTTACCCTGGGGTAGATTGAGATTGATGACATACCCTTGCCTTACATTATGCCACTTGCTACAACTCATCGTTTCCCCAAACAGTATACAATAATTATTTTTGTTTTCTTGTGATAATTCCACAGTTAATGATACAAACAGCTGCATTCTTTGTTATTGCTTTATTGAATTATAGCATACTATTGGGAGTCTTGTAAAAAACAAACAAACCATAGTGTGGAGAACAGCTGTCATGTAAGGTATGTGTATTTTCCATATCAAACATTTTTAAAGGTATGAATAAAATAGTAATCTGAGAAAAGTGCATATTTTTCCTCCAACATACTAAAAACAACAACCCACCTGTGTAGAAATATCTAGGTAATAAAGTAGAAAAATACTAGGCATTGTTGCCACTTATATTTATGTAATATATTGACAATCATAAATTATGACTAAAAGCCAGTTAAATAGGATCCCTTCTGTACCTTTCATAACTGCTTATAATGTTTACAAACAAAACAACTTGTTGCAGGGCAAACAGTTCTGCAGTTGACAGTTTACAGCCCAATTCATGAGTCTTTTAATCTGGTATAACTGGATTTAAATGCATTCAGTCCCACTGACAATAATTGAATTAATTCAGATAAAAGCTGAAAGTTGCCCCTTAAAACCTTTTTTTCTTAATACAGTGGTACCTCGGTTTATGAACACAATTGGTTCCGGAAGTCTGTTCATAAACTGAAGCGTTCATAAACTGAAGCGAACTTTCCCATTGAAAGTAATGGAAAGTGGATTAATCTGTTCCAGACAGTCCGCGGAGTTCTTAAACTGAAAAGTTCATAAACTGAAGCGAACTTTCCCATTGAAAGTAATGGAAAGTGGATTAATCCGTTCCAGACGGGTCTGCGGAGTACTTAAACTGAAGCGTTCATAAACTGAAGCATGGGTGTAATTGGTTCCGGAAGTCTGTTCATAAACTGAAGCGTTCATAAACTGAAGCGAACTTTCCCATTGAAAGTAATGGAAAATGAATTAATCCGTTCCAGATGGGTCCGAGGCGTTCATTAACCGAAAATTCATAAACCGAGGTGTTCATAAACCGAGGTTCCACTGTAGTTTTATTGCATTCCAGGCAATTAAGGAAGCGAGAACTCAATACTTTTTTTTAAAGCAAGTAATTATTCATACACTACCAAATCTTTGGAGATGCACATGACCAAGGTTTGTGTGTATATGTTGTTTTGTTTTGTTTTAAATCCAAACTTAGCCAGATTTTAAACAGCTTTTATTTGTGCTTTGGAGTAGTCAAATAATTTTTTAAGAAACTAATTGCTGTACATTAACTGTCTATCAGGATGCATACAAGACATTCTAAGCACTAGTCTGTGCTATGCAAATGCAGCGCTGATAGCTATGTACTCGGCAAAATATTCCTTTCACCACAGTTGATAGTATTCTAAAGCAATCTTTTTTTACACTTGATAAAATGTATCTGAGATTATATTCAGCATTTAATGCCAGGAGCAGCTGTGTATTTTCTCTATATACATAACATGAATATCAAGTAACCTTAACTATGAGATCTGCATCACTTTAAACTTTAACTGAGAAATATTAAACATACATATGTAATGGCAGCTTTGGGCTAACTTCTCTGCTTACTGTTTATTCAAACAAAACTTCCACTGACTTCCGTACAAGATCTGCCTAAAGAAAGCAGAAGAGTAGCCCTTTGTGTGCTAGAATAACAGAACATCTATACCCTAGAGAGACCTCCTTGGCATTCCTGACGTGATTGAGAGTCATCTCCTGCAGCCTTCCATTTACTGTTTGGAGTCCAAGAAATCTCTGCAAATGGCTCTAACAACATCAGGAACAAGCTGCTCCAGTCCCATAAACTCTCTTGTGAAAAAGGTGTGTCTCTCCCTTGGTTCAGATGCCATATCTTTTAAATCCTCCAGTGGGGCCCAAGCAATGCCAATGGAGAAGGTGGTAATACCTGCAAGAAAGAAAGGCTGGTTTAAGCCTCAAGCAGACATGACAATGGTTTATTGAGTCTTCCTTAAATAAAAATAAACAAGTGAGGCCTGTGTCATTATCCTATTTAATAGCTATAAAGAGGTTATAGGACCTGCCTATTGCTGCTTCAATTTCACAGGAATACACATAGTGGGTATTGTAAGATGGCTTGCAGAATGATCCCATAGCACACATGATATGTATTTATTTTGGGTTCTTGATTAGTCTATGGGTAGTATCCAAACAACATGTCCCTTTAGTGCAAGGATTTCTGCTTGTACAATGAGTCTTTGCCCATTCTCCTACCCCTGCATGTGCCCCACACCTTCCCCCATATCTGCTCTGGAGGGTTCAGGGACACCGAGAACATACTTAGGGAGCACATGGAGGAGGAGAAGGCAAAAGTTCCATTGTGCAAGCAGAAATCTGTGTGCCAACGGGACCATGACTTAGTGCTGCGTTAGATACAACCCCTAATGATTGTTGTGTCACAACATGTAATGAGGCAAGTTGGTCCAGAACGTAGTGGGAATCTCTGTTAAACCCAGGATGGGTATCCCAAAGTAATGGATGGTATCTGACTAAATCATAGTTGGAGTAGACCCACTGACATCAGTAGAGTTGTTAATCAAGGCTAGCTTCAGGCCACCAAGTATGACCTAGTCAGATACCACCCAATGAGTTCCAATACACATAACAATGAACAACTATGAATTATCTTTCACAGCTGTTCAGATCATTAACTTCAAAAGCAACCACACTCCCACCACCCAACGTCACTTGTATGAGCACAGACAGTGACAATCATTTACCTGCTTTGTGAGCAGAAACAGCGGGTCCTCGGACATCATCGTAAGACTGGCCATCAGTCAAAATCACCAGGAAATTTTTGTTGGCCCCATCTCTCACAGGTCCAAAAACATTTCTGGTTGTATAGGTAATGGCTTCTCCAGTAGCTGTGCCACCACTCATGTAACGGATTCCTCGGACGGCAGAAAGAACCCTCTCTTTTGTGACATAGTCTGTAAAGCTGAACTCAGTGCGCTGGTCGTAGGTGAACTGAACTGCTGCAATTTTGGCGCCAATATCTGTGATCTCAAATGATTTGGCAACATTGCTGATGAATTCAAGCATGAGACGGAAGTTGCTATCTCCAACGCTGCTGGAGCCATCTATCAGGAAAGCTATGTTGACTGAGTTGTAGCATGTCTTGCTGCACAACATTTGTTCATGAGCACAGAGTTTTTGAACAAGTGGTTTCACATATTTTGTGGTACCAAACCAAGTGGGTATGTTGTAGGAGAAGAAGCCATTATTTTGACAAACAGCCTGTTTAAAAAACAGAACAGAAAAGCTATGGATTTTGGCTCTTCTATGGATGTTAACTACTTATCTATACCCCTTTGATGTATTCTTTTGGTGGGGGGAGGTAATGCATTAAATCAGGCATCCCCAAACTGCGGCCCTCCAGTTGTTTTGGCCTACAACTCCCATGGTCCCTAGCTAACAGGACTAGTGGTTGGGGAAGATGGGAATTGTAGTCCAAAACATCTGGAGGGCCGAAGTTTGGGGATGCCTGCATTAAATGTTTGTTTGTGATGCATGGTGCTTATATCTTCCCTTGAGACTGTTTAAAAAAGGGCATATTTTCCTAGGCTTCAACAGAAAGAACCATTCTGCCCGGTGTTGTATCACTGTGTTGGGCTTACTTGCAACTCTAGTGGACAAAGGCAGGAGGAGCTTTTACAAAAATACAAAAAATAGTCTGTCCCCTCTTCAGTTTTGCATACTCACTGGGCATGAACAATGGGGAACTGAAGCTTAGGATATTGTTAACCTATTTCCAACAACAAACCATTACCTGAAAGCCAACTGTGCAAACAGAGATGAGAAAAGGTGTTGCAGGGTGTGGCCCCAGTGATGCTACACTGAACAAGCAAATCTACCCCTCAGGTAGGTACAATGGTACTATTCCGTTTGTCAGTGTAGCATCACTGGGTTGGGATGTACAGAAGCTTACCCAACTAGAGTGGGTCCCAATTGTAACAAGTTATTACCATGGGAGAGCCTGCTGCTGCCCGCCCCCTGCCAAATGCCACTTCAGGGGAAGCAAAGGTGCCTGGTGAACGTGCTCAGGGACATCCAGGTCGCTGCTCTGCATATTTCTAACGTTGTCACTGATAGGGCATTGATCTCAAAGATTCTTTGGGCTGAGGTGATGGCCACCAGGAATAGGACTTTAAAAGAGAGGATCTTCAACAGTACTTGTTTCAGTGGCTCAAAAGCTGGACATTGGAGAGCTGAGAACACCGTGTGAAGATCCCAGAAAGGAAAATGATGGACAACTGGAGTACAATGGAGGAAGTGGTTTGCTAGCAGGTGAGTGGTCAGAGCAGGGCTATCCAGCCATGCCAGAATAGAAGAAATGGCCACTGCTTGTTTGTTTGTTTTTGGATATTAGGTTTGAACCTTTGTCAAGGACCTTCCTGTAGGAATACTAATTAGTCAGGGATGGATGTGGTTTCCATTGAACCTTGCTTGTGCCCAACTTGTAACCTTGCTGGTAAATGCAGATTGTGGGGAGGGAACGGTCAGTACCTTAACTAGTGCTGACCGGACTTGTCTCCAAGAATCCACCCCAGCTGATGCTGCCTTTGTAAGGGCTGATTAAAGCCTGTGGGGTGGTAGATCTCAGTGTACTGTGATCACCATTATGGAGGACCATCCAATACTCCCTAGACTGGTTGTGGTGGGGGAAGCGTCCACTGCTTCGCCCAAACAAGGAAAGAAAATCATTGTAGATGAGCAGCAAACCCTGGCAACCTGGGCGAGCTGCTCTTGTCCCCCTCTCAAAAGTGAGTCCATGGATTCTAATATCTCTCTCTCTCTCTCTCTCTCTCTCTCTCTCTCTCTCTCTCTCTCTCTCTCTCTCTCTGTGTGTGTGTGTGTGTGTGTGTGTGTATTTATGCAGAGAAAGAACAGTAAAAAGAGAGGAATAACAGAAGAATAAAATTGCTAAGCCAAGATGAAAGAGTAAGGTGAAAACCAAAGGAGAACGTGATATTGAGGCAAAAAACTGAAGAGGGACCAGTCTATTTCCTGTAAAAGCTACTCCTGCCTTCATCCACTAGAGACACAGGTACAGTCATACCTCTTCTTGCAAATGCTTCATGTTGCGTTTTTTCGGGTTAAGAATGTGGCAAACCCGGAAGTGTTTACTTCCGGGTTTCGCCCTGCGTGCAGAAGTGTTCTGTGGGATTTGCGCATGTGCAGAAGTGCGGCTCTGGTTGCGGACTTTTTGGGGTGCAAATGGCACCCCGGAATGGATCATGTCCATAATCAGAGGTACCACTGTATGCCCAACCTAGTGATGCTACATTGGCAAGCAAAACCAAAGCTGTATCCAATTTAAATTCTACTTAGAGCAAAGTCATTCAAATTAATAGGCATAACTAGCCTAGGCTTATACATTTCAATGAGTCTACTCTGAATAGGACTAAGTTGGATATAGCCCATAATATTTACAACTTGGGAAAATGCTTTCCTTCCCCTAGCAAGCTTAGCTATTGTTACTGAGATTGCTGTGTAGAATGTTTCTTATGTATATTACAACAATCCCTGTAGCATGAGTGATGACTAATGGTTATTTTTAGACCACAGCTGCATCGTCTCCTGAACTTCACCCTAAACTTCTCAACTCTCAAGAGCTTTTAGTTGACACTGCTTTCCTTTTATAACACTACCTTAGCGAAAGTGTGGATTATAACCTGCCAATTTTTCAGTTGGGGATCTTGTCCAAAATCTATTGAAGCCCCACCCAGAGGGAGGGTGAATTTAGGAAGTTCCTTTCTCACCTTCTCAACAAAGCCAATGTCTTGAACCATCCCAAGCTCTTCAGGTGTGGGCTTTGCAATGGACACAATGAATACATTGATACCAAATTCTCTGGCCACTATTCCAGCTTCTTCCAGATTGTCTGATGGCCAGCCATCTATGAAAACTACGATGACTTTAGGAATGCCTTTGCGTACCCCATTTTCAGCAGTAAAGAATCTTTGTGCTGTGTGTTTCAAAGCTTTTCCTGATAAGGCAGCAGGAGGGGGAGAGAAAAGAAAAATGTTTTAGATTGTCAATTTTTGCTACTTTTGAAAGCACAACTCATTCTGTTTAGATGTCTAAAACATAGACTTCATAGACCAGGAACTTAAGAACAGTAAAGTGAAATAGTTCTTTAAGATGCATAATTGAGACATACCATAAATTATCAGTGTTCCTAGTTGTGCTGCAGAATCTGTAAAACCTAATTTCAAGCAGTGTGGCAGTAAGACAGCCATCCTACATGCCAGGGGTGGCTAGCCCTTTTCAGACAAAGGACCACTGCAACCTGTGTTCAGCTTCAGCAGCCAAATATCAAAGACAGTGTGATTTTTTTTAAAAGGAAATTTGATGACAGGGGCGGGTCAAAAAAGTTTTGATATTACAAAATCATAGCAAAGAGGCATGAGAGTAATCAATACATTGTTTTTAAATCACAAATTATTAACATTGTGCTTTTAAAATCATTCCATCGGCACACGTATTTCTGTTTGGCCGACTGGCTGATCTCTTCTCTCTTCACCCTACAAGCAATTCTGGGGGTTCTCCTGTCCCCCCTTCCCCACTAATATGGGTCATGGGGGTTGGAGAAGGAGAGGGGGACAGTTCCATTGTGCTCACGGAAGTCCTTGCACTAGTGGGACAAGTTAGCTGAATCCAGCCCTATGCTTTTCTGCAGAGATCACACACAGGAATTATAGACGCAAGTGGGAAACATTTCCAGAAGAGATTTAGTAGTGATTCTCTATATTGGGGGTGAGGAACCTGTGGCTCTCCAGATGTTGTTGGGCTGAGGTCCCTCACCCCTCATCTAGCATATGTTGAGAGGTCTGAGGTCCCTCACCCCTCATCTAGCATATGTTGTTCAAGGCTGTCAGTCACAAGGTTGCTATTTCAGAAGGCAGCATTTCTAAGTGCAAATAGCTTGAATGCCTTTAGTCTAGATCAGGGGTGAGCAACCTTTTTCAGCCATGGGCCGGTCTACCATCCTTCAGACCATGTGGTGGGCTGGACTATATATATATTTTTGGGGGGTGGGAATAATGAATTTCTATGCCCCATAAATGACCCAGGGATGCATTTTAAATAAAAGCACACATTCTACTCGTAAAAGCACCAGGCAGGCCCCACAAATAACACAGAGATGCATTTTAAATAAAAGGACACATTCTACTCATGTAAAAACACACTGATTCCTGGACCGTCCACTGGTCGGATTGAGAAGGCGATTGGGCCGCATCTGGCCCACGGACCTTAGATTGCCTACCCCTGGTCTAGATAAAGGGCCAGATTCAACTCATGGTGCTACTAGTGGGAGCTTCCACAGTGACTTCTGCTCACGCAATGGGCCTTTCCCCTCTCTCCTCTCCCTGCCCTCCAAAATTCGTTCAGGGGTCTCATCGGCATGCAATGGGAGGAGGGGGGAGATTGTTCCATCAGACAACCAGAAATGCGCTGACAGAGCCATCTCCTTAGCGCTACATTGAATTCCTCTCAAATACAGTACATCTTTATTTGAAAATACTATTTTTTTACCTCTTGCTTGCTGGGCTTGTACTTACCTGTATTGGAATTGCCTCCTTTGAAACCTATCTCTTTTATGGCAAATAAAACATCTTTTGATGCAGTGAAGTTTTTCAAGTAAAATTCTGTTTTTGGATGCTCACTATTTAAAAACAACAACAAACAAACAGAACAAAGTCATACAGGTACTGTAATAGTGCTAAAATTAATGCTTTGGAGTCTGAGTGGCATTATTTAATCTATGGATTGTTTCAAAACTGATTTTACTACATTTGTTTCTGTTAGTTTCTTCTCCAGTATAGAGTCAGATTCAGACCCACAGGTGCTCTAGACACAAGTAAATTGCTGCTTTCTTAACAAAGATAGCTGCAGTCCTCAAATATGACTGCACACTATCTCAGAACAATCTTTGGCAATTTCCACAAGCGTCACTTAATCAGTGATGACATTTTCCAGGTTTATAAATTAGAGGCAGAAACACACGTTGATTAAAAGGTATATGCAGTTTTCTTTCACTTTCTAAGCAACACTCATGTTAATAACTCAATCCCATTGAGTTCAATGGCAATTACTCTACAGTAAGTATGCATAGGGTGTCGGCAACCATAAAATCACTTGTGAAAATACTTCAGGCATGATCTAGCTGCATGTAGGGCCTGCTTGTAAAGAAACTCAAAAGTGCTTAATAGTTGTCCTAGTTTCTCCTCTGTCTCATGTATGTTATAGGCACAGTGGGAAGTAAAAGGGTAATGGGAAATCTGAGCACATTTTCTGTATCTCCACCCTGCTCCTTTCTCTGTGCCTTGTAAATTTATGTTAGAAGAAATGTGACTCTTCTAAGCCCAGTCAGAATCTTCTACATTTGCATGCTCTACCAGTGAATGTAAGTAGACCACAGACCTTCTTGTCTTCCTTCCAAAGCATTGAAACAAAGACAACTGAGCAAACAACAGCATTGAGGAAAATGTCACTGAGTTCTATGAAAATTGAGCCATATATGCCATATTATAAACTTGTACCACACATTTAACTTGATCTAGATTCTAAATACAATTTAAAATAGATAATTGTTTTCTTTCTTTCTTTACATTTTTAGGCGTGTTTGGATACCAAGCACATTCTGATTGCACAGAACCAAGTTCTGAGCTGCTGGAAGTCAGCATGTTTAAGCTTCTCTTCCTATATCTGCTTTTCTTCTTGTTTCAAAGGTGGCAGGTGTGTCTCGCTCTCCAGCAACCCCTGCCCACAACCAAACCTGTAGCATATCTCTTCTTTGGGGATATGAGCTTCTTGACTTGATAGCTATGAATAGAAGCAAACCATATCTAAGGTCCACTCTCAAAAAGCCTGAATGATCAGCTTGATTCCCGAAACCCCCACCTTGCAGGAGCTGGAAGGAAGGGAGAGCATTTTGTTGACAGAGGGAAGCAGATGATTGATTATTTGGAGTGAAGAAACAGAGAGAGAAATGCTTGACCCTCTCCCTGCCTGACACAAACTCTTCAATACATCTTTTTACCCCTTGGGTTTCCAAACACATGTTTTCTCTTGTAAACAGGTGAATAGAACCTCTTACAGGAAAAAAAGCAGTTGGGTTGCTGCAGGGGGGAAGGGTCTGGTGAGAGTCATATTACTCTCTTCTTGTGATGTGATGAATTGGAGTGGGAAAAAGCAGGTATGCTCAGGCTTAAGTACACACTGCCACCCACTACCCCTGCCTCCACAATTGTCCCCACTCTAAATCCTCTCTTTCCAAAGCAGCTTTCATTCCACCACCACCCCCCCCCCCGGGTTCTGTTGCCCAATGCCCAATGCATTTGGATATGTGTCCTTCAGAAGAAACTGTAAAAACATGAAGATAAAATAAGATGCATATTATCATGTTTTATTGCCATGGGAGATATTTTTTGTGCTTAGTTGTGAATTACTGTTTAAATGGATGTCTTCACAGCTGCCCCGGAAGAGAGATTTACAGTCAAAATGCATTGGGCTCACTTCAATAAACTGTTTCCAAGCACCTGTTCTGGGTTTTTTTGTTCTGTATTTTCCCCACCACAAGCAAAGTGACCATATCCATTGGCTGCATGTCAGATATACAATTTAACTAGGAGTGCTATTTTCAGTTTAAACCCTGCCCTGCCTTAATCTCTTGTATGTGTTTTTCCACCACACTGTCAGCCACTCAACACAAAAAGCTTTCCTTGGCGCTACTAAAGTTTTCAGAAGAATTGCTCATTTTTGGAGCATACTGTAGATGACACTAATTCTCTTGGATGAAATGTTTGTGCTGCTAGTGCAGCCCACAAATATAATTGAATAATCCTTTTGTGACTTAGATGTTTATGGGGTAACTCATCATCAGCTTGGTAACAAGCAGTGTAAATTGTTCCAGATGTTTTTGGTCCTTTTTTCTTTTACATATATTGTTAACAATCATTTGTTTTTGCATTACATTCGCACAGTAACAATGTGGATTGACAGAGTAGAGTTGATACTTTAGTAAAAGAGACAGAGAGAAGGAGGGAGGGAGGGAGGGAGGAAGTGGCAGAAATAAAATCTCCACTACTTAATCTCACAGATGGTTCAAGTTTTAGAGGGGGGGAGGATTTATAGCCCCTTTCTCCCAGAAGTGATTTCCAAAAAAAAGTTACAGTGTTGGAAACTTGCCGTTACACAAGACCAGATGTAAGGATCCCAAAGAAACTGAAGTACAGTTTTTAAAATTGGGGTGAGGACTACAGTCGTAGACGTTTCGTATGCAGAACGTCCCAGCTTCGATCCCTGGAATCTCCAACTAAAAAGGGCCAAGTTGCAGGTAATAGGAGAGGGACATAGCTCAGTCGCAGAGCATCCACCTTGCATGTGGAAGTTTCCAGGTTTAATCTCTGGCATCTCAAAGTAGCCCTGGAAAGCCACTGGTTGTCAGTGAGCTAGATGGACCAATGCTCTGACTCAATCTAAGACAGCTTCCAATGTTCCTATGTAATGGGAAATATCCTTTTTTGAGATTGTGAAAAGCTACTGCCACTCAGAAGCAGGCAATGCTAGGATGAAAGATGGGCAAATAGTCTGCCGGTATAAGGCACCTTGCTTCTTACAATCCCTAAGAACCAACAGAGTTGCTTTTTGGTGCATTTCAAACCATTATATTGAACCACTGATCTTTTGTCCCTAACTTTACTCCCACTCTTTGGAAGTGTTCCCGTGATGGTAACTGATGTATACCACCTTAAAGCTTTGGGTCGTTGCAATATAGAGACAGCTGTGTTTCGGCATGTCTTGTGGTGGGTGGTCACTCTCATTTCCTCTGTTTCTGATGTTCAAACGTAAGTGCAGTTTATTAAGAAGCCAAATGCAACCAACCGCGTATCAAGCATGGGGGAATAGTTGGTAGGGAGGGGATCCATGCCCTGTATATCCACAGTCTTGTGGTGCTTAATATCTGGCTGTTAATTTGGCATTGTGGGAAATTCAGATGTCATCTTTAAAAAAGTATTCCAGATGCACAAAAAAGTAAGTAGTATCAAAGAAATTTAAAGGATGAAAGGACGGGGTGAGGTATAATGTGAGGCAGGGCTTTAGCAAATGCTTATCTATTTTCCTTCCTTGAATTGCTTTTATTCTGTCCCAATCCCTTATCATGCTAACCATGCTTTCCCCACTTGTGTTCTGATAACCCTAATATACCTATATATAGATTAAATCTATTGATGACTACAAGCCTATATATAGGAGGTGTGGGTTAAACCACAGAGCCTAGAAGGTTGGTGGTTCGAATCCCCGTAACGGGGTGAGCTCCCGTTGCTCGGTCCCTGCTCCTGCCAACCTAGCAGTTCTAAAGCATGAAGTGCTAGTAGATAAATAGGTACTGCTCCAGTGGGAAGTTAAACGGCGTTTCCGTGTGCTGTTCTGGTTCGCCAGAAGCAGCTTAGTCATGCTGGCCACATGACCCGAAAGTTGTACGCCGGCTCGCTTGGCCAGTAAAGAGAGATGAGTGCCGCAACCCCAGAGTCATCCGCTGGGCCTAATGGTCAGGGGGTCCCTTTACTTTATGTTGCTGAACTACAACTCCCATCATCCATGGCCATTGGCCACACCTGCTGGAGATTATGGGAGATGTAGTTTAGCAGCATCTAGAGAGGCAAATGTTCCCCACACCTGCTGTACAAATAACCAAGAGCATCACAAGAATGTCCAGAGAAAATGTGCCTTCGGCTAACAAATCTAGGGAGTGATACAAGTGTGGGTTCATCACCATGATCTAATAGGCTAAACACAATAATCAGAATGCTGCACTAGACTGGCGCCAACACATCACTTTCTATAATATTACAATTGATTTTCATTTACTTGTTAACATACTGCATGGGTGTCATTTAATAATTAATGTGTAAGGAAACATGGCATTGATAGGCAGTTCAAATGTGATTCAAACTATAACAGGAAATGCATAACTGCAATAATGTCTTTTTTAGTTAGATCATGCCAACGCTAATCACATTGTTATAAATTATAGCACCTAAGAAGGAGCGATGTACCAAATAGGACGTATTTCTAGTACCTGGCTTGTACAACTCCCACATGCGGTCCTTCAGATCCAATTCCCAGCATCACCGCTACTTTCCCAACAAAGTTCTTCTGCAAATTAAATCTACGCTGCCCAATATTGTAGCTTCCATCAATCAGAAAAGCAATATCCGCTTTACAGTCTGTGAACACCCAAGATAGTTAGATTAACTTAAGGGCAAATTAACATGAGAGATTTGTTTTATCGGACATGGTGAAGTAGTAACCTACCTTTGTTCCCAGATTTTTTCTCAACTGTTTTCTTGGGCCGTTTACCTAGAAGGTAGGAAACATCATGAATTCTATACATGTAAGTACCGTACTCTAAGTAATAGAGCTATGAAAGGCCCTTCAGCAGACATTCAAAACATACTTCAAAGATTCATCTGACCATTATTATTTTATTTTATTTTTTATTTTTTATTTTTAAAAACCCCCACTGCTGACCACAGACACAGAGTGTGGAGTATATAGGCCAGGAATAAGAAACCTATGGCCCATCAGATACCATTGGACTATAACTTCCTTAATCACTTTGTCATGCTGGCTGGAGCTGCAGTCCAACATCATCTCACAGGCTCCCCATCCCTGATACAGACAGAGATAGACTCACCATTAACTGTTATAATAACAAGTTCCAGTGATTATTATCTGGACTTATCTTTTGTTTTGTATAATGCTGAAAACTCAAATAAAAATATTTACACACACACACACACACACACACACACACACACACACACACACTATAGAGATTACCAGTAAATAAGATAACCTATGTTCATTTTGTCAATAATAATATACAAATTATTTGCTAACAGCTATTTTCCTTTTCCATGTACCTGGAATATGCTTGCTACCTGAACACCTCTTGCAGGTCTTGGAAAATTCATGAAGTCCTTCTGTACAAACAAATCTCCCTGTGTGCTGTGCTTCTGGGTCTCTCTCTCTCTCTCTCTCTCTCTCTCTCTCTCTCTCTCTCTCTCTCTCTCTCTCTCACACACACACACACACACACACACACACACACAATATGATAATAATAGAATCAATTGAAAGTAGTTTATTTCTTGGATATTCTTGATCGGTAAGAACATATTTTGAAAGAGACATCTTACCTGTGGGTGGGCGTGCTGTTGAAATTGGCCGCCCAACAGCTTCAAGTGCAGCACTCTGGGGTCCTGTTACCATATCGAAAAATGAATTAAGCTTACTGCATTGCTGTCAAATTACATTGTGGTAAAACAGGTTGTACATGCTCAGTTTTACCTAATAAAAGAAACTGCAAAAGGTCAACACCTCAAACTACTAGATCTCACTCAGAAAGAGACTCCTAGGAGCTAGTACAATAGCTTAAAGCATTTAGATGCAAAGAATCTTCCTGCCTATGCTCCAGCCTAAGATGAGATTGCATAATGCTAAAGTAAACTAACTCCAGAGCAGTGGCAGACAGAAAGTAAAATGGAAAACCCTACAGATGACAAGAATATTTTCCCCAATGACCTATTGTGAAGTACAGTACTTTTTATCATACCGATGATGCATGCCCCAAAGTTTTTTTACTTTGTTTTTATATTGATGATTATTTGATGCACGTCATTTTGGAAGCCAATAATGTTAACTAACATATATGACCATATTAGAATATATCTATATATATATATTATATATATATATATATATATATAGAGAGAGAGAGAGAGAGAGAGAGAGAGAGAAACAAGTGACTGACAAGAACAGAATGTTAATTTATTTAAAATATTTTAGCTTCCAGTTTCATCAGAAACATAGCTGGACTGCAAACAGGGCACCAGTTTCTCAGTTTACAGTCTGGTGACTCTGTAAACTAAGTATTATCTTTTCAATGGCCCATGAGCAAAGATAATAAGCACAAAGCCCTGAGAATGACCATGCAGAGTGCAGCATCTCAAATAAAGATCAGGAACCAAATGTAAATGAGTGCATTTATGAAGATCTCTCACATCCTACGGCCTATTGAGTAGAACTTACTGCTTTGGTAGTTCTGAAGTAATTATTCATGTTATGTGTTGCATAACTGTCCAGGAATAATATGTACATTATTCCTGGCATCAGTTTTTTCAAGGCAAAGCAAAAGCCAATGCTTGGACAGTTGCATATGCTTCACAAATTTTTCACCGCAGCCTAAAATATTTAGGAGGCTCCCTGGAGGAAAAACCTTGACTCAACAAGGCATCATTTGATGCCTGCTGATTTTGTACATTAGGTTTGTCTGAAATTCTTTACCACATCACACAAGAGGAGCAGTACGGTGGTTTGCTACTCTTAAAAATAGAAAATCAAACCAACAGAAAAAATAATAATGAGGCAGCCAGTTTCTTCCATGCTGATACTTTCAAAACTCACATGGCAAAATAGTAACACTTGAACATGCACTTACTGGAAACTGAGAATGATGATGACCATCTAGAGAGTGCTTGAGACTGGATTCCATTGGCATAGATTGCAAGGTAGTTCTCTTGCCCTGGCAATATCTGCACTCTGACAGGCCCACCTGAACTTGTGATCACCCCTCTGTAGCAAAATAAGATTTTCAGATACACATTTGTATAACTACATGCAACTAAGACCATTTCACACTGTGGAGAAGATTTGTCTAACCACGAGCCTGATCAATTTTGCAAGATGGCTGCAACGCCTTCTTGCATGGGCTGGTTCCAATTGTCAAGGTTAAGAGGGAAGAAAAGAAAGAAAGAAAGTTTATTTATTTTTTCCAGGTCAGCTTGAAACATAGTGACTAAGAAGCAAACTCAGCTCAGTGCAATGCAATTTGCTTCCTAGGAAACATTTTGGTTGCTTCCGGCGACAATACTATACACACTCAGACATCTTATCAATACATTTAGTATAAATGCAGCAAAATATGTTATAGTTTAAAACATAACTGCCAAGGGTATAAATTTGTCTCCTTAGCTTAGCTTATAAACTTTGAGGTTTGTAACAGCTTTAGCTGGATACATAACTTGCAGCACTCCTTAATGGCCTGTTCCCCAAGACTCACTGCACCATTAAATAAATGGGCAGAATTTCTACCTGGTTATTTATTTATTTATTTATTTATTTATTTATTTATTTAAGCTATTCATTGATACCTCTTACTTCAAGATTAAATCTTTCCCAGGCAGTTTACAATACAAATAATAAAAGCAGGGGGAGGGGAGAATAGAATATATCAGCTTAAAGATTTTGAAACAGGATCCAGGAGGCAGAATACGCACACAATAAGAACTTAGGGCCAAACTAGATGAAACAACACTGACACGATTACCAAACGCATGAATGGCCTTTTAAACGTAAATGGCAGACAATTCATATCAGGGGCCCCACGGCTGCAATTTGTATTTTTAAGAGTTATTCTTCCAATTGGAAATTGCATGAATTATGCTGCAATCAGTTTTGCCCTCGCTTATGAATCATAGAATAATAGAATCATAGAGTTGGAAGAGACCACAAGGGCCATCCAGTCCAACCCCCTGCCAAGCAGGAAACACCATCAAAGCAGTCTTGACATATGCCTGTCAAGCCTCTGCTTAAAGACCTCCAAAGATGGAGACTCCACCACACTCCTTGGTAGCAAATTCCACTGAAAAAGTTTTGTGAAACAAAAAGGTCTTCACAGCACATCTAAACATGGCAAGAAAATGTGTGTGAGCTTGCTAGCTTTCCCCAGGAAAGGAATCCCATAACTTTGGTATCATCATTGCATAGCTGCTTTCCCAGTTACCTGCAAATCCTGTCTCAACTTATCTTATAGACCAGAGAGCAGGGATTCTGAATCTGACTTTAAATGGTTTGGCTTCTTTGTGTGTAAGCAGAATTTTGAATAACCTAAGTCTTTAAAAGGTCAATAACTTTTACGTAGAGCCTGTAAGCATATTTGTAACTGGTACAATTGACATTGGATGGGTGCAATATGAGCTGATCACTTTGCTTCCACCCACATCTTTTCGGCAACAATATGGACAAATGATAGTTTCTAACTCCCAGTTTGCTTTCCCACAATAGTCCAACAGGGATATAACCAATGCATGAGCAACTGAGGCCATGTCCACCTTTTTCCAGCCACCAATCACAACTGGTGAGAAGTAAAACAGGATTGTGGCTGTAGAGACATAACCCAAGCTATTCTACTTTGTAATGCTAACTTCAAAGTCTTCCATCTTTTCTGCCAAAAATAGATGATAAAATGACTATCTGAAAGGGGATTTCTGTTTCAAATATTTATAAATCAACTTTGTAGGACAGCAATAAATAATTATTGACTAGACATGCTTCATACTTCTTAAGTGATTGCTGACATTTACTCAGCATGCTAGTTCATAAGAGCTAACTATGAATGTCAAATGAAATGTCCTATTAGTATGAAACTAATATAAATTATATTTGGAGCAATTACAGCTAGAGGAAAATAAAAGTTAGAATGCAGGATAGTAAAATAGCAGAAGGAAGAGTAAGAGTGAAATATGAAATTCTCCCTTATACAATCATTCAGGAAAATAGTAAATAGATTTGAATTCCTGATACAACCACTATTAGGGAGCATTTCTATAGTTCCTAAGAGGGCATCCCAGAGGCTGTAAGATGCCTCTCCAAGAATGGAGAGGGAAGTCCAACCTCAGAGGGGAGATCCAACCTCTAAAGGCGTCTACTAGTCACTGCAGAAACCTCTGCAGCCTTTAACTTCCCAATCCAATATTGGTAGCAGCAAAAATGGGGTGAGCCAGGAGAGATGAGGGTAGACAATGGAAAGACTTGAATCCAAAGCTTTCCCATTCCCCCAACACCATCTTTCAAATGGGGTGGAGGTGGTGAGAATATATCCGATACGATACGATATCATATAAATCTTTCGCCTTTTACTAGAGAATATATCAGTCCTGAAACATTGATAACAATGGGAGGGAAATCTCAGAATCAGAAAACAAAAAACAAGAAACAATCCCAACCAACGAAAGAACAAAGAAAAGGAAAACAAAAAAGGAAAAACTCATCTCTGACCTTCCTTCCATCCTGCTGCCATGCTCTCAGCAGCACTTTAGATATTTTGGATTTTCTGCCTTCAGTTCTACCCCATCCCACCAGTAGGATTGCTCCTGTTCAAATAAGTTATCTACAGTTAAACCACATGTTTCTACTAATGTGGGGAACTTAAACATTCAAACATCATATTAATTTAGATCAAAGGATGAAAAACCCACTACATGGAAAATCCAGCCTACACAGCTGTTATCAGCATTCCCAGGAAATGAAGGGTTATGTTTTATAGCTACAACACACAATTATATTCAATTAACTTTAATCTGCTGAAACAGTAATACTACTTTGATGTTCCTGCAAAATTCTGGATTATGCATTAAATTCTTGTTTAACACCACAGCTATCTTGGTTAGCTATCTTGATCAGAAGGTCGGTGGTTTGAATCCCCACGACAAGGTGAACTCCTGTAGCAGTTCAAAAGCACGTCAAAGTGCAAGTAGATAAATAGGTACCACTCCGGCAGGAAGGTAAATGATGTTTCCGTAGGCTGCTCTGGTTTACCAGAAGCGGCTTAGTCATGTTGGCCACATGACTGTACGCCAGCTCCCTTGGCCAGTAAAGCGAGATGAGTGCCACAACCCCAGAGTCGTCCGCGACTGGACTTAATGGTCGTGGGTCCCTTTACCTTTTACCTTAAAGTAACAGAATTAGGATTGGCAAATTGTCTCCTTGAAGGTCAGTGGAACTGTATGGGTTTAAAACTAACTATTTTGGCTTACTTGGATTACAAGATCTTCTGTCATTACTAGAATGTTGTACTTTATATACTGTGGGCAACATAGGATGGACTTATCATTATGTGATGTAAATGCACTACATCTTTGTTTCTTTTAGCACCAAGGGGCCCTTTTGGAACATCTTTTGGATTTCCCTCAGAGAACATCAAATAACGTCCCACCAAAAAACCCTGGTTTTGTTGTCACCCTGTCATTCCACTATTTGTGCCCTGGGCTTGTTGCCACCCAGCACGTCAACATCCATTTGAATTACCCTGGTAATTTTCCAGCACTGTTCACCTTGCCAGTTACCTAATGGTTACCACATTTCCTGTAAATGCCCCAGTTGTTTGGCAGGAAAAGCTGGAGGTGTCACTGTGTTTCTTTAAACCCAGCTAATAACTATTACACTCTGTTAATAACAATCTTAGTTTATGATCTTGCAGATCACATTACTGTATACAGGTATGGCTCTGAAAGGTATGACATACTGAATGGAGAAATACAGAGAAATCCTTAGGGAAAAGGAACAAAGCATCACTGCCCTTTCAGGACTCTAAAGTTGCATGCATACAACATTTTATTCTAGAATCAACGGAGAATGAGCACTTGTTTTTTCTATATAGTCCACACACAATCTAGATCTAGTGCATATTTTTTTACCCCAGACAAGTGCTTATTGAGAAACTGGTTTCATTCAACAATAAAGGTTTGTTGCAGATTGATTTTGCATTACCCCACAGTGTGTCCATTTGAAAACAGATTGCCCTAGCAATGGAAGGTGTATTCGCACCTCCCTAATGACATTATGGACGGGCCCTTCTTCATTCACCTGGGGCATGTGCAGGGAGCATACCCTCCAACATTTCTCCAATGAAAATAGGGACTGTCTCAAGGCAAATCTTTAAAAATGTAGTATAAACACTGACAACTGGGAAACCCTGGCCTGCGAGCGCTCCAGTTGGAGAACAGCCTTTATCAAAGGTGTCATGGGCTTTGAAGAAACTCGATCTCAGGACGCAATGGAGAAACGTGCTAAGAGGAAGGCACGCTTGGCAAATCCACACCGTGATCAACTTCCGCCTGGAAACCAATGTCCCCACTGTGGAAGGACATGTGGATCCAGAATTGGCCTCCACAGTCACTTACGGACCCATTGTTAAAACTGTGTTTATGGAAGACAATCTTACTCGGCTACGAGTGATCGCCAAAGAAGAAGAAGAAGATTATTTTCTTGTCTTTGGTGAGCATAAGTGAGTATAAATATACCAAAAAATAAAAAAAATGTCCAGTAGCACCTCAGAGACCAACTAAGTTTGTTCTTGGTATAAGATTTCGTGTGCATGCACACTTTCTAAGCTTATACCAAGAACAAACTTAGTTGGTCTCTAAGGTGCTACTAGACAATTTTTATATTTTTAATTTTTATTTAAAAATATATATATTTTGACTGTGTCAGACCAACACGGCTACCTACCTGAATCTAGAATCATAAGTGAGTAGCTACCAATGTCCTCTTCCTATTTTCTGAGCAAATAATACTTCAGGACAATTGTTCTGGCTACTTTTTTTTACTTTTTTACTAGCATCTGATGGTGAAAGGCTATGATTTATTTTGAGTTTTACAGAGCAGCACAACAGAAACAACACTTTTCTTTAAATTCCAGCACCTGTATCATTCTGATGTAGGTCTAAAAACAACTGAGAGGAGCAAACCATTTGTGCAGCACATGTTCCTCTTACCACCAAGTGGCCACAACGAGCCCTCACCTAGGTTTTTATCTAGGGCAGCCTTCCTCAATTACATTATTGGACTAATAAACACTGCTCTCATTTCCCCCTCTAGTTCTACTTCTTAGCTTGAAGCTACTAGAACAGTTCCTTACCCTGTCGTTGTCACTTTCCATTTACATCTTATCTTGGCATTAAAAGCTATTACACAACCTCCACCATCACCAGCCAGCATAGCCAATGGTCAGGAATAGCAGTGGTTGTGGTCCAACAATGGCTGGAGACCCAAGGTTGGGGAAACCTGATGTAGGGCACGACTAAAGACTAAAGATCCTACTAAATATATATTTTAAAAAAATTAAGGAGGCAGCCTATTCAGAGTTAAGCATGGGAAAGCACAGCTGATATAAATGTGGACTTTAAGTCTCTGCCACTAAAATCAATGGCACTTTTAAGTGTTTTAGCTTGATCCAGATGGTGCCTTAAGCTCTGGCCAGTATACATGACCCTATCACAAAGAGCATCCGCATTCTTAGCATAGATTTCATTTTAAAGCCGATTTCTAACATCTGTGGAAGGACTTATGCTTAAGCACAATAGTAGAAGGAAAACAAAAATAAATTATCTAGGTCTTCCACTGAAGAAAACAATTTTCAGAGATCTTAGAATTTGTTTTCATGGACTAAAGTCCACTTCACTGGATGTATGAAGTGGACTGAAGCCCATAACAATTTATTGCATAATACATTGGTTAAGTCTTTACGGTGCCACAAGACACACTGTGGTTGTTTTTGCTGCAGTGGACCTACACAGCTACCCCTCTGGAAATTAGAATTCACCTAACTGTTGCTAGGCTTTGACTTCAAGCTACAGCCCTCTTATCCATATGCATCAGCTATATGTGCACAGATGAGATGGTGCCAACTAGTTCCTGTTCTCTTGAATGGGCTTAATGCTGTCAAAGTAACATAATGATCAGCTCAGCATATTGTCCAGGGAGGACAAAACGATGCCAGAACAATGTCCATACAAGTTGACAGAGATCATGTTGCCATGCAAAGACAGGAAAAAACATGTCAAAGTGATGGAGAATTGTTATTAGCCTTTAACTACAATGTTCCACTGTGATGGAGATAAAAAACAAAAAAACAGAGGTACTGTCCTTACAAGAACTGCACATGCATTACTCAGTCCAGAAATCCGAAGGAAAATGTCTCATCTGAGATCCAAATGGCACACCATGATGCTATTAGATGGGGAAACCACATGTGCATTAAATGGAAAGCGAAATGCAGACCTCCTGGGTCTAAGCAGAAAACCCAAAATATGGCAATTAAATATATGAAAACAATTTGCATGCAATTAACTACAATGGGATTCTCTGTGGTTAATGACTGGAATGCAAAATAATAAATATTGGAATCTAGGGTCAGGGGAGACAGAATATCAGATAAATATTGTTCTCATTCTTTTCTCTCCCTTTTTCTCCTTAACTTGAGGTGGCTGGAATCAGTTCCTCTTGTGCCTTCACCATTTGCCATTTCTATCTTGTTTTGACCTTTGAAGTATTATATACTTTTTCATACTGCCATTGGCTGTGATACAGTAATACAATGTTCTAGTTACAGGTGGACCTGGCGTGCTATGGTCCATGGGGTCACGAAGAGTCGGACACGACTAAACGATTAAACAACAACAACAACAAAGTTACAGGTAGGTAGCTGTGTTGGTCTGGCGTAGTCGAAACAAAATAAAAAAATTCCTTCCAGATATATGAAGAAGTGTGCATTCACACGAAAGCTCATACCAATGACAAACTTAATTGGTCTCTAAGGTGCTACTGGAAGGATTTTTTTTATAGTAATACAATGTGAATGCCTGCAAGAAGTAGCATTGGTGCAACTGTTTTGCAGACACTTTCTCTTGCCTTATGTATCATGCCAAACTTTCAAACTGAGTTTGGGACTTAATGAGTTTGGTGTAAAAAGCTACTAAAGGAAGCAAGTGTGGTGCCAGTCCTCATAAGCAACTAGTAAAATTGTAAATTGTGGTTGAGTGGATGCTAGTACTGAGACCATGCCAATGGCATCACATTACTCTTTCCTAGAACATTCCCAATTCTCAAATCACATTTCCCATGCCACTGCCCAATCAACTTTTGGTAGCTTTCCAATGGTGCAGTAAGTGTGAGCTGGTTGGAAGCTAAGCAGATGTTGATGTGAATTGCACAACCTTCTTGAATGAGCACCTAGAGCCATACACCTATCCAATATTCCAGTTATGCAAGGGTGGGAACCATACCTGCCAAATCCCGGACTGCAGAATCCGGGACCAGCAGCCGCGTGACACCGGAAGTTGCGTAGACGCAACTTCCGGTGTCACTCTGCCCATCTATGGGCACCAAAAATGGCCGCCACCGACACCGGAAGTCGCGCCTACGCACTTCCGGACATGCGTAGACGCGACTTTCGAAGCCGGTGTCGGCCATTTTCGGTGCCCATAGATGGGCAAATCAGGGGGGGAAAATGGCCGCTGGCAGGAGAATATAAGGGAGAATAACGGGAGATGAAGAGATATGGGGGGGGCCGCCGGGAAACGGTATGAAAAAACGGGGGTTTCCCGGGGAAAACGGGGTACTTGGCAGCTATGGTGGGAACCCTTTTCAGTCTGAGGGCCAAATGCTTTTGTGGGCAACCTTCTGGGGGCCGCATACCCCCTGAGTCAAAAAGTGAGTGGGGTGACAGATGTGACTCGTAACTTTGTACAGCAGACTACATTCCGGCCACTCAGAAGCCAGGGGTTTCTACTCTGTCCTCCCCCACCACCAATCTCTCAACCCAGGCAAGCAACCAGAGTTGACACAGTTCAAGGACACATTCCAGCCAGGCTAAAGTATTCCTGAAGGAGCGTCTCCACCCCCATCGTTCTGCCCGTACACTGAGGTCCAGCGTCGAGGTAGGGCCTTCTGGCAATTCCCTCACTGAGAGAAGTGAAGCTACAGGGAACCAGGCAGAGGGCCTTCTCGGTGGTGGCGCCCGCCCTAGGGAATGCCCTCCCACCAGATGTCAAAGAAATAAACAACTATCTGACTTTTAGAAGACATCTGAAGGCAGCCCTGTTTAGGGAAGCTTTTAATATCTGAAGGACTATTGTATTTTAATATTTTGCTGGAAGCTGTCCAGAGTGGCTGGGGAAACCCAGTCAGATGGGCGTTGTATGAATAAATAAATAAATTATTATTATTATTATTATTATTATTAGTTGGTGAGGCATGTGGCCTGGGGAGAGGTTATGTGGCCTGGGAAATAGGCATTCCTTTTGAATGTATGAAACTGCATTATACTGCCAAATCATCGGTTCATTTAGCTGCGTACTTTATCTCTGGCAGCAGCTCTCCAAACCCCAGAGAGGGGTCTTGCTCAACCCTGCTACTTTTAATGGCTAGCAACTGTAGCTGGGACTTGCTGAATGGACTCTGCCATTGATTTGTAGCTCCCCACACCTAGCCTTGCTTCCATATTATTATGTTATGTCAGAAGACTCCGAGGGTTGGTAGATAAAATACACTTTGCTAAGGCGCCTGCCTTCCCAAAATTAAACAAAAGGATTTCCCCCTAAAATATAACGCAATTAGATTTAGTATCTGTCTCTTTAAAGAACAACAAAACCACAGTTCTTCTCTTGGTCATATGCCTGATATCATACATTCCTAGAAAAGAATCTAAGATGATGTAGTAAGTGTTTTAGTCTTTTTGGAGAGTTTTAAATCTTTGGAATTTATAGCTAAGATGTGCATCATTGGAAATGATTTATTTCTATTGTGCAGAGGGAGCTGGCTTCCTAGCTCCATAAGCATAGCCCCTTCTGGGGCTTTTTCAGGCCGAATAAGGGAAGCAGGAGTGCTGAAACTTGTCCGGGTTAGTTCTTTTCCCTGTATGAAAAATATGTGTCTGTAGATAACCCACAGGAAATTATTGAGCCAAGAATGCTGCCCTCTAGGGGTGGGAAGAGAGAAAAATCCTGTCATGCCAGCTAATTCTTATAAACTAGAAAGGATTTAACAGGCCAAATTGCAGAAAACCTGAAAATGGGAGAATAGCTCAGAAGCATATTACGGATACAAAACAGTCCCATGATAACATGGAAAAGTATCACATGGCAGCTTGGAATTATGCTATGAATATGGGGATAGGAGACAGGGAAGAGCATTTGTTTGTTTGTTTAACAGAATGGGGGTAATGAACATGTCATCCAGATGCTGTTGGATTTCAATTCCCAACTACTGCTGAAGGTCTGTTCTCCTGCTGGCTAAGGAAACATGAGCTGCTGAAATGCATCTGCAGAGTCTCAACACTGGAAGCTTTTCACTAAAGTACATGCTTTTTTGTAAAGCACATGCATGTTTATCTGCTTAAATCAATAGTGGGGAATCACGTCTGGAATCACTTCTGGCTGGAGGGGTGGATCTAGAAATGGCCAACTCTTCATAAGCCACTTTGACAAGTGAGCGGGGCTACTCACTCCTGATATGATATGACATCAGATGATTGAAATTTCCAACTGCCACCATAAAGAAAATTTTTTGGTGCACACTCTAAGTGTTTCAATTATTTGCCAGCTTTAACTTTCTCATGTCTGGTGTCATATGATGTCAGGTGTAGGAAAGGTGGGTGAGGTTCACCCAATAGGGCTGTGGGGGGCAATCTCAGCATCCTGACATAAGAGGATTTCTGGATTTGCACAAAGTCTCTTCAGTTAGCAATGTGCAAATCCTACTTCTGCTCCGAACCAGAATGTCGGGTTGCCCATGAGCCCAATCAGGGCAAAATATTATCCCAGTGTCATTATTGGGATAATATATTCCAGCTGAAATGGCTTAAGAAAGAGACATGAAGTTGCAACTAAGGTCCACAGGTTAGATGAAAGGGGTACAATCCTCCCTAACACCTTGACTGTGTTATACATCCACACACCCACACATAGAGAGAGGAAGGAGTTGCATTACTATTGTTAAATAAAAAAATTCCTTCAGTAGCACCTTAAAGACCAACTAAGTTTTTATTTTGGTATGAGCTTTCGTGTGCATGCACACTTCTTCAGATACACGAAAGCTCATACCAAAATAAAAACTTAGTTGGTCTTTAAGGTGCTACTGAAGGAATTTTTTTATTTTACTTCGACCCAGACCAACACAGCTACCTACCTGTAACCATTACTATTGTTGTTATTGTGTTCATAAATCACAATGCACACAAACATATCTATTCCTCTAATGTGCCAGAGCTGAGCCCTATCCCAGAAAACAAGTTCCAGGACTGAACACTGGCTCCAATCATGGCCTGCTGCATAGGCAAAAAAAAAAGAAAAAAGGAAGTTTCTCTTTTGCAAACATATTTTTAATTCTACTGAAGTTGTGCAAAACATCTTGAAGCACCCCTTGAGAATAGCAGTAACATGCATCCAAAGCGAGAAATGCTTTGCTATTGGCATCCACTCATTAGTGGACATTATTCCACTGACTATTGTTATCATGCAATATTTGTACATGGCTAGAAGACAATGCATTATGCCAGGTTCCAACCTCATTAAAAACCTTTCACCATCGCTCTTGAGCAGCACCATTTCCAAAAGACTACTGCCCAAGAGAAACCAATCTAGGAATACTCAAAGGCAGCACCTGGCACATAACTTTTCGAGACACTTTCCATTGCCACCATTCCTGCCATGAGAAGGCTAGGGAGGCTGCATTTGGACATACCGTAGCTGGAAAAGGACTGCGTGTACTCTCAAAAAACATTTTCATTTGGGCAGAGCTAACAAACCTAATGCAAGATTATTCTTAAAGTATGATAAAAGCTAGAGGTTAGAAACATCTATTTCTTATGGTTAAATCCTTCATTTCTTCCATGATGGAGTGGCATGCACAGGTTCCCAAGTGGCTTCTATTGCTCAGTTCCAGGTCTGACCACAGTTGACAAGTCATGTGCTTGCAGAGTATGTCCTGAAATAGAACTATGTAGGCTACATAGCCAAAAACCAACACCATTTTTAACTGATTTTAAAGTTGTGTTTTTATAATGTTATAGCCCACCCTGAGGCCTTATCTTTAAGCGTGAGGAAGAAATGCAATTACAGTGGTACCTCGCAAGACGAACGCCTCGCACAACGAAAAACTCGCTATACAAAAGTGTCTTGTGATTCTTTGTTGCCTCGCAAGACGAAGTTTTCTATGGCTGCGTCTCGCAAGGCGAAATTTTTTTTGCCGTTTTTTTTTCCGTCTGCCATTTGTTTCCGCAAGACGAAATTTTTTGTAAGGCGGCACGACCCGCGGAATGAATTATTTTCGTCTTGCAAGGTACCACTGTAGTAACAACAGCAGCATGGGAAATTGACCCCTAATTTTCACTGAACTGTTGATAATTAAGCTTACCTGTGAACGGCAGCTCCACAAACGCTGGAAAGGGAGGCGTACGCAACATTCCCATAGACGTAGAATTGCCATATAGGACAGTCCGATGGGCAGAGGACATCTATATTATTTTTTCTGAGATCCAGTCCTCTGGTAAAGCATGAGACAGCTGACAGGACTGCAGAGGAAAATAAAGAGATGGGATATAAAACATAAAGCCTAACAGAAAAACCAGTATTCAATTGGAGCGCAGCCAGTCTACCTCTATGAATACATCATTAAGTGTAAATGCATCTATTTTATTTACTTACGGCATTTGTGCCTCATCCTTTAGCCAAAATGCTCTCAAGAGTGGCTTACAAAAATCATTTCTAAGGCAGCCCGTGCCCTCGACATGACACACAAGGGAAAAGGAGTGGGAGGGAGGAGGGTAAAGCAAGCTCAGGAACAAGTCCTTAAAATGACAGTTCTCAAAGTTATGGCTGATGTCAGTGGCAGTTTTGAAGTACTCTTCACCCCCCCCACATCATATCCAAGAGCATGGCAATGTTTAAGCAGATGGAGGACAAGGCAACTCCTTGCCACACAGTTCATTCCTCAGACAGCTGACTTGAGGGCAGCTTAAATGTAACAGCAACATATTGTCTAATAGGCCTCATTTGCATCACTGGGGCACTGACAGCACAGTTCTTTTGTTTCATCATCCCCTTCCCAATTCCTTTACCGCTTAGCAATTATTTGCCTCCTTTGAATTTGAAAACAGAGCATTAGTTAGTTTGTTTATTTGTCACTGGACACATTAGGTATTGGTGAATTTTACCTACCTCAAATTACTGTTTTCAGGACTAGTTTGTATTCACAAGTCAGAACACTGAAGTGCAATGCAATATAATAACACTTATTGTTGTCCACCTAGCCTGCCCTTGCAATGAGAAGCCAGGGTGTTCTCTTTGATGTTAATTTGTCATTTTAACCTCATAGCAGGGCATTAGCGAAATCTTGTATTGGTTTAATCTTCACATAAACCCATGGGGCTTTGGCACTGCTTGCTGCCAGGATTCTCAAAGTTTGTGACAGGCCCTTGGCAGGAAATCCTTTTTTATTAGCCATGTGTTTGCAGACTATTGAAAATGCAGCAGGTCAGTTACTTTCCACTGACTCCCTGGAATTCACGTTAGCATTACTTACTATGAATAACGTTGGTTCCCTGTGCACTAGTAAGACTCTTCATATTCAAAGATGGGAACTGTATTTGTCTACATGTGTGGAATATCTGTGTTGTTTTGGGTTGTGACAATGGCACCAGGTCACTGCAAAGTGGTGTGACATGTTTTCAATTACTTTGTGGCTTTTGATATGTCTTGCTAAGTGGCATACCAAATCATTGGGCTGGGTTATAAATGATCTTGCACTAATTTTCCATTCATTCTTCTATGGTTTAGCAATTCTGTTTCTGTTTTGAATTAATTAAATTCACATTTGGGAATTTCTAGTTTATGTTGATTATACTAGTAAAGGTAAAGGTAAAGGGACCCCTGACCATTAGGTCCAGTCGTGACCGACTCTGGGGTTGCGCGCTCATCTCGCATTATTGGCCGAGGGAGCCGGCGTATAGCTTCCAGGTCATGTGGCCGGCATGACAAAGCCGCTTCTGGCAAACCAGAGCAGCACATGGAAACGCCGTTTACCTTCCCGCTGTAGCGGTTCCTATTTATCTACTTGCATTTTGACATGCTTTCGAACTGCTAGGTTGGCAGGAGCTGGGACCAAGCAACAGGAGCTCACCCCGTCACAGGGATTCGAACCGCCGACCTTCTGATCAGCAAGCCCTAGGCTCAGTGGTTTAACCACAGCGCCACCTGGGTCCCTTGATTGATTATACTAGTACTATAGTGCTATTCTATTTGGTGCAATAATTTGGTGTGGAAATCAGTTTTAGATTTATGAGATCAATTTAAAAATCCAAATTATAGGAGCTACATTTTCACAAGCGACTAAAGGAAATCCAGCATTCAATTTCCTTTTGTGCTTTAAAAAAAGTCTACCCAAATCTAGCTTTGCTATAGTAAATTAGTTTATCATTATGTTTGGTTATTGGGTTATTCATTATGTTATGTCATCTCTTTTTCTTGCAATCTTCTGCATTTTGACTGAAATAAGAGATACAAGACTAAATAATGGTAAAATCTACATTCTTTCACACAGCACAGAAACACACCAGTTTAGTATACCTCATTAATAGAAACAAATTTATTTCTGTTTTATTTCCAGTTTAAAAAATAAATTACAGTGCAATCTCATAAGTGTGTTCAGAAGTTAACTCCAACTTGGACAAGTGACCGTAGAATTGCAGTACTTGTAGAGTGATATAAGTTTTCTCTATTGACCCTATAAAAGAAAAAGAAAGTTAAAAAAAATGTTTATAGGCTTCTTGAAAGTTTCTTGTAAGACATTTGTAAATTACCACCTTGATCCACTGAGGTTGGAGGCAATGTAAAAAGATGCAACTTCTGGGGCTGGATATATGCATCTAGCTCTTGAGGTTGTATGTGAAATTCTTAATGGTAATCATATTCACAGTGACCTTTACATATGATCAGCACAGAATTTTCATAACATCGAGTAGATGTGCAGCATCTAGACATGCACAGATGTGTACAGAGCAGCACAATAAAGCCTACTGCTACATATGCAATTATTGCTGAAAATTGTATTTCAAAAGGTATTTGATACAATAGTTGTGCTATAATTATCCTGGATATCAAAATCAAAGTTAGAATAAACTTTTTGGTCCTGCATCCAGCCCACAGTAGTCACTATGTTGCAGATAATGGTCAATAAGTTCCATGACCATTTCATTATTCTCCACCTTACTGGTTGATTTATTATGGTTTATTGCTATATTTATAGCCATGGCCACCAACCTGAATGCCTTTAAAAGGGAATTCGGCATCGAAGGAGGACAAGGCTATCAGCGCCTTAGTAACCTGTAGCTTGATGACTATATTACCTACAGAATCAGAGGCAGCATGCCTCTGAATACCAATTGCTGGGGATCATGAACAGGAGAGACCTATTTCACTCATGTTCTCATTGCGGATATATTTGTTTATATTAATTTTATTTACATAGTTCTAAAACACACTCTCATATAAAATAGGACAGGGCAACCTAAAAACAATAGAAGTGTAAAAAAAGAAGAAGAAGAAGAGGCAAAGAATATCAGGTTTGAAAGGGTTGTTTGAAGAATACAGTTATTAAAAGACGCCTGAAATTGAACGGGGTTCCCATAAGCACCTGGCTGTCCACTGTGAGAAGCTGATCAGAATTTTGGACTTGACAGGCCTTTGTGCTAACCAAGCAAGACTCCTCTTACGTTATTATGTAAAATAGCCAGATCTCAGACAATAGTGTTCAAGTTATTACCAGAAATATAAAAATTGTTCAAAGAAGGAGTATCATAGACAACTGTTGCTAACACATATCCAATGCAGTGTACTCTCTCCAGAGCCTTATAATAACTTGGCATGGGACAAAGGTTCATAAAGTATATTTTGATTTTAACGGCCAAGGAAGTCATGGCACAAACAGCAGGCCAAATACCTTTTCAATATAATTTTCAGCTCTATTTAAGATACTACTGCTATTATACACAACCTTTTTGTTCTTATTTTGACACATTTGGTCTTTCTTTTCCAATGCGTTCTTCCAGAGTCACTGCCTCTTTTTTAGACTTCATTCTACTTGTATAAAAGGAAAAAGAAAGCATTCTTGAGTTTACATAGCTGCTTTCTCCAGATATCTACAGTACAAGAAACCTTTGTAACAATCTTGCTTAGGTCCTTTATGGGTTTGCCAACTCCTACAACCAATGAGCGTTTCCATTGTCAAAGGTCAAATCCTCATACTTTGCTTACAAAAATACACCAAAAACCTCACTCACCATTTTGGAAAGAGTCCCGTGTTCTCCTTCCAGTGCTGATGGAGCTTAGAAATACACATGGCTTTTTTCATCTCCATTTCTGTTTAATGATATTAATCAATTCTTCACTGGAAATATGAACCTTAATCAAAAGAATTTTCATTTCTTCAGTATCAGCAGATCCATTTATTTTATTTATTGTCTGAATAGTGCCCTTTTAACGGAGGTGTGTAGCTTCTTGGGTTCTCCTGTTCTTCTTAGTAGTAGAATTCCATTTCTTAGGAATATAATTGTGTGAAACACATTTTCCCGTCGCACTTGTTCCAATAATCTTTGCATTGAGTCCAACATAGTAAGCAGCTTTGACCATTATTTATGATTTCTTACAGCCATGAAATATTCAGATGTTCTTAAATGTAAAGTCTATTCAGTTATGCCATTGGGTGCTTCTCCTTATCTCACACAATCTACAGCTATTATTCACACTGGAACATTCTAGGTTTTCATCCTGTCGTAAGTCACTTAGAGGCTTTTTCGTGTAAGGTGACAGATAAATTAAATAATAAATAATAATTAACTGAAAACATGTATTTATTTGATCAATAGTCTTGCACACTTCATCACTGGTGATAAGATTCAAGTGAGAATTTACTCAATGCACAACTTCCTCTATCCCTCTCCAGTAACTTTTCCAGAGCTACTGCTGTGTGTTGCTATTACCTAAATAATCCACAAGGAAATCAATCCTATTGTCATCTAGAAAACCAAATTAACAGGGGGCTTTGGGGGTACCCTATAGTGAACACAATTATTTTCTGCTTGCTATAAAAATGTCAAAAAAGATTCTACTCCTGCTATTTATACATGCCTCTTGGACAATTTCCATATTAACCTTAGACACAAGTAATATTGCAATTTTTAATCCTGAGAAGTTTTGAGTTGTAAATTCACTGTACTGTACAGTAATAGTGGTATTAAACTAAGAGTGCTACAGTAGTCATCTTTAGACTCATAAACATAACTTTTTCCAAGTCACAAATGCAACACCTGGACCACAATAGTTTTGCCACTATGGTAGTTCTGCTCAGAAGAAAAAATAGCAGTACCAGAGAGTAAAACAACAACAAACAACAAGAAGAAGCAAGGAATGAAACAGGTGCTTTAAAAATGAACATTTATTATGACAAACAAGTCCAACACATAGAATCATAGAATTGTAGAGTTGGAAGGGACAACGAAGGTCATCCAGTCCAACCCCCAGCAATGCAGGAATCTTTTTGCACAATGTGGGGTTCAAACTCACTACCCTGAGATTAAGTGTCTCATGTTCTACCAACTGAGCTAGTCACATATCATTGTTATCAGACAGAAGAGTCCAGCGGAAGGAAAACTAACACAACTGTAAGCATATTTACTCATAAGACCCACAGAGCTCCATAAAATTCACTCTCCAATAAATGTGTGTAGGATTTTCAGTTTAAGCAGACTGCAGTAGTCCAAGCAATTGGAGCAACATGTTTAAATGTTTTGGACTTAGTCTGTTTTCATTTCCCAGAGCACCTGTTTGAGGCCTGCCCTGCCCTTCTAGTTTCTTCACTAGATCTGTGCATGCAGCAGGTTGCGTGCTTTTCTCCTCAAATACCCCAACAAGGAAACGAATATGTTTTAAAAATCAGGGAAGTTGCCAAACACAGTTTCTGATACCACAACTATAAGGGCATGGGTGAGGGAGGGGATATCAGGAATCCATAGTTGCTTTTTAAAACTGCTGACCAATACACCTGCTGTTCTATAGGGTATCACAGTCCCATTAGACTCTGACTTTTTATATAAAAGTGTAAGTATTCATGTTTAGCTTCGAAAAAGATGCAGAAGGACAGAGTTTTGTCTTGCTCAAAACATTCACACACCCCCTTATATTAATCTATATTTTCTTACCTGATGAAAATATTTGATCATGCATGTTAACAGGGAGGGGTGTTAAGCTATCTTTGCCATTCAGCCCTTAAATAAGAATGTACTTTACCTATCACTAACAAAAGATCAATTTAGGATGAAGGAAAATAAAGCTACAGATTACAGAGATGCATTGACTGATTACATAGCAATTCATCTTTATTGGATGTAGAACCATGGGATCATAGAATCGTAAGGGTTGGAAAGGACCCCAAGGGTCATCTAGTCCAATCCTCTGGAATGCAAGAATAGGAGAACACTAAAAATACATTCCGGAAATCCTAACCATGGACTACAGACAGTTTCTTGCAGGAGAAGGGGGTTGTCTCCCAAGACACATTTCTGCATTGCATCATGTACAGCTTCCACATGCACCTGTTCAAAGACCACCCCAAGCAGCGAACTTATTTGCAACTGAGAAAGGACACTCACCCGAGCTCTCGTCGGCCTTCGCAGGGCTGGCCAGAAAGACGACACCTGCCATCAAGAGAGGAGAGCGGGGTCGTCAAAGGGAGTCCCGAGGGGGAAAGAAGGCTAATGCTGAGCAGAGGAGGGGGGGCTTGTTGTGAAGAGCCTCCCCCCAGGGGAAATCATGTGCGAAAGCCTCTCTCCGAACCCCAACCCCATCCCAGCTCCGGGATCCAGCACGAGTTAAAAATACCCACCCAGGAAGAGCAGGACCGGAGCCATGGCTGCACCTAGGAAAAGGAGGAGAAGGCACAGAGTCAGCCACGACAGGGTTAATCAGAGCTCTTCTTCACACGCGCCCCCCCCATCTCCCCACACTGGAGGAGACGGAGGGGAGACCTTCTCTTTGGGTGAGGGGGTGGGTAGCAGCTGCTCTTGGCTCCTGATTGGCGCCAACGGTTAATGGCGACGGGGGGAGGCAAAACTATTTTACCTCGGGTTCTCGCAACCGGTGGAATGGTCGCGCCCTTTCCAATACGCAGCGCCGCGGAAATTGAGAGGCGCGAAGAAGAAGAAAGCGCCCGCGCCTCTTAGGCTGGCAGCAAGTGATGTCGGAGGAGAAGGAGCCGGAGGAGAAGCAGCCACGGCGGCAGGGATGTCTGCCTGGACCAGCGCTGCGCGTCGAGGGGACCGCGCGCGCTGGCTTTAAACCCTGCCCAGGCGCATGAGCACTAGTGGGAAGACCTCGGCCGCCTCCTGGGTGGCCTGGGAAGGCGGCTGACCCGCTGGAGTGGGGTGGGGGCGTGGGGAGAGGGAGGGCGCGGAGGAGCCCCGGGTGGGCCGGAGCCCTTGGCAGCTGTCGCTTCTGAAGAGGCGGCAGCTGCCGCGCGCGGGAAGCGCCTGAGAAGCGGGCAGGTGCGCTCTCAGGCTCCACTCTCGTTTCCCGCGCTGCTCGGGAAACTAGGGGCGGGGGGGGGCGCACCTCGCCTGGCATTTATTTCTACTCTCCCCAGCTCTGAAGCAAAGCAGATCCCCAACATTTTTTTTCTCGAGGCCCGGGCCGGGGGGGTGGGTTGCTTGGAGGCCTTAAACCCAGCCAACCTTTCCCGAGGCGGTGGCGCCTTGCCATGTGCCTGGCACGCGGGAGAGCGAGGGACGCCGGCTGAAAGGGCTCCGTCTGTACAAGTCGAATTCCCTTGCGCTCCGTGGACTGTTTTCCTCCTGGAGCCGCGAGATAGTGAGCCAGAAAAAAGCGATCCACCTCCGGCCCATTGTTGTCCACTCTGACTGGCAACGTGTTGTAGCTTCGCATTGTGGCGGGCAACCAGCCATGCCGGATTTATGTATAAGTTAATCAAGCTATAGCTTAGGGCCCCACTCTCTGTTCTGTTGTTGTTTAGTCGTGTCCCACTCTTAGTGACCCCATGCACCAGAGCACACCAGGCACTCCCTTGGGGGCCCCAAAAAATTATTAAAAAATTTAAAGGGGAAAAATCTGGATGTACATTTCCAAAATATAAGATAAAAAAGCAAATAAAATAAAACCTACATACAGCAACGGTGTTTTGTGTTGTGTAAGCTCCCATGATGTAACAGGGGCGTAGCCAGGATCAAAACTAGGGGGGGGCAAGCCATGGTCGTTCAGGGGCGGGGCCAAGGCATGGAAGGGGAGGGGCCACGAAGTGGGCGGGGCTAAAGGGCCAGCGGGCCTGATGACATTGTGGCGGTGGCAGCAGCGGCCACCTTGTGCTTCTGGGGCTGGTAGCGTTGGCGGCTACCCTGCTTGGCTGGAGAGGACGGGAGGGTCGGGCAGGCGAGAGGGGGTGGCAGGGCGGGCGAGGGCGAGGCAAGGCATGGCCGCAGCCATGACGGCTCCGAGGCGTTGCTGCATATCAGCATAATATTTCAACCATGGTTCAAGCCCCACCTTAGGAAAAAAAATCCTGCATTGCAGCGGGTTGGACTAGATGACCCTTGTGGTCCCTTCCGACTACAATTCTACGATTCTATTGATATATTACCATACCATATGCATCGTTCTGCTTTCTTGAATTGTCCTACTCCTAGGCATAGCAGCCAACTCCTAGCGTATTTGAAAGAGTCATCCCCCCCATGTTGATGGGCTTTCTATGTGGGGCTTATCTGCCCCCCCGTATTTTATTAAGGATGGAAGAGGGAGGGAAGGAAGGAAGAAATAGAGAGAGGGATAACTCATATTTGTGGGTGCCTCTGGGTGACGCTGTGATGCTGGAACTCTGCATGTACAGGAGCCTTGTAAGCAGCTTTCTCTCTGCTTGATTTACAGCAGGCACGTCCAACAGGTAGATTGTGATCTACCAGTAGATCACTGGATGTCTGTGGTAGATCACTGGTACGTCACTGGCACCCCTAAAAAAGCTCACCCAAAATTTTCCTCCTCCCTCAAAAAAGTTGAACTATGACCTGAAGCCCTAAACAAAAATGGGCCTCCCTCCCTCCTAAAAGAAGCTCAACAAGTTTGACCTAAACCCCCCAAAACAGGGCTTCCCTTCCTTTAAAAAAAACTCAACAGCTTTGACCTGAACCCCCCAAAAGGGGGTAGATCACCCCCAGTTTTAAACTCTGAGTAGATCAGAGTCTCTTGGGAGGTGGCCACCCCTGATTTACAGTATACAGATGCAGGAGGAGGGGCAGACTGGAACACCAATGCTTTTTATAAACATCACTGTGTCTGTCAAAGCTACAGCCTCCCCCCTTTCTTATTCACTTCTTTTTAGCCTTGCAGAGCCACCTTAGTCAAATTGAATCCTCTGAGTCTGCACCCTCATTAAATCGCCAATAGAACTCTTAATGCTCCTGAATGCTCATTAACAACTCCCACTTAAGAACAATAGGGTGAAATGGTCAGCTATCGAATCTTGCCTGGGGATATATGCTCCATTGTCTTAACTGCTTAACTACTGGTAGCCACTTTGCTTTATTTATTTGATGTGTTTTTGTTACTGCTGTGTCCCCCGCCCCCCCAGCAAGCGGAGACTTAGCTGCTCTTGCTAAAGCAAAGCCCTTTCCACTTCAGTTTTTGGAGGGGAAAAGTGCTGGTTATGGTCTGTAAAATACATTAATTTTTTTGCTTCTGGGGGGGGGCAGCTGCCCCCCTGCCTACGCCCATGTGATGTAAATAATGGCTAGCCTGCTCAGTAAAATACTGGTTTGCTCATTTCTGTATATAGGGTGCCTACATTCTGCATGTGCGAATGGCTTTAGATACCTATTAGGTCATAAATTACCATATAGCATATATTTAACACAAAAAACAGTGACAATTTGTTGTTGACAGTTGGACATATAAAGGGCCTCATTACCTTCAGTAGCCTAGGGCCTCATCAAACCTAAATCCGGCCCAGGCCACTAGGATGGTGTAAAATGTGTCTCCTTTCCCCCCCAAAATGTTTAGGGGTAGTCTAATTTTTGACTGAAGAAAATCACCATTTTATAGTTCAAATTGGGGGAAATAAATACAGTAAATGGACAAAAGTACAAAGATTCACAAAATGTTTAGCGGTATGCGTACCCCTGCGTGCCCCCAGAAAAAAAGCACTGGTCTCATCAAAAGGGTGCCTTCTTGCTCCTCACCTGAGGACACCATTGTGCTTGCTATGGGAATGCAGACTGCATCATCATCATCATCATCATCATCATTCCACCCTTCATCATAAGATCTCAGGGCGGTTCACAGAATAAAATATCTGCCTTTACTTAGATGGTCTTGGGTACCAATAATGGTGACTGGAATTAGTCTGCATTTTGGTGCTTAAGTAATCAGAAATGCTTAAATAGCATATCTGAGATACCATAACTGCAGTCTCTCTAGATGTGCCCTTCCTGTGAGTTTCATGTGTGCAAAGGTTCTGGATTCTACCCTACATTCATAATTTCTATATTCTAGCTGGTTTGATTTCTGCTTTAAAATCAAGCATGTATTCTTCTAACGCCTTATGATATTACTTGTGAATTGCCCCGGAGGAATTTTTTTGTTGCTTTAAAAGGCAGCATTATAAAACACACAACACACACACACCTCACAGAAAAGAGCCTTTCATGCCTTCAATATACGCATGTGCATACATGTGAAAGTATATGTTTTTGTATTTGGAAAGGAAATGAAGAAAAGGGAAATGAAGAAAATAAGAAAGCCTAACAGCTGAGCTCATCCTGAGTTCAAGGGGGTTGGCTCCCAGGTAAGTGAGTATATATAGGATTTTCTAAATTTAGTAATAAAACTATATGTAATTAGATTAAATAAATTCATATCGTGCCTTTCCTTCCCAAGGAGCCCAGGGTGAATTGTAGCCTTCATAGCTCTATATTAGTGTTATTGCAACCATCAGGGTATATATTTCCTGGGAGGACAGTTGTATCTCCTGCCTCCATTTGTACGAGAAGAGTTAGTAGTTAATTATAACACTGCAGGATTTGGCCTTTGGGGCCCTTCGCTACCTTCAAGGGCTGCAGATGAAGGTAAATGTGCTGTGTGGTTCCTTTAGGTTAAATTCTGTTGTGTGTCTAAGGTTTTTATCCCCTGCCTCTGAAGAGTCTGGATTCTGGAATATAGATGTAGTGACATTCCAAGCCAGGAAGATTAGGTCAGCAGCCTTGGCCATAAACGGAACTTGGTAATCCACACAAATGTCCTGGTATCAAAACAAAAGTGGTGAATGGACAACCAAATCCTCTGTTTTTGAAGGGTGATATTATTTCCTTCCCTGTAGCACAGCACACCTAATTACCGGGATGACATGAGAAATTTGTCCCCTTTTCTGTCCCATTTAATAAAATTTGTTGCCTAAATTGTTGCACCCCTAAGATCCAACATTTGACATGAGTGGGCTTGGTTTTGAAATATGTACAATGATGCCAGTTAGTAACTTGTTTAGAAGATTGCACTTGGAAGTACATTTTGATGAACTAGTGAAAATATAAACACAAATATGACCACTTGTAAAATAAAAAAATGTTGATTTAGAAAACATCCTACAAGACACAAATATTTGCAAATGCATGACCGTATGGTGTATTGTTACATTAGCTAATCTTCCTTGCGTTTGTTTTCCAGACTCCTGGATAAAATTGACTGTTGAATAAGGTACTTGGACTTGCAAAAACCAATTGCTCATTGTGATGTACTAAATCATTGTCTGCAATCTTACCATCAGATATTTGTGGTTAGGCTCCAGTTAGACTGAGAGCTGGTACGCACCATATTTTTCAGATTATCAAATATTTGTATGACATTAAAATGGTTTATGTTGAAATAAAAATGAAACTGAACAGAATAAGAATGAATACATAAATAAATACTGGCATATATATTGGGTTTTCTTGTTTTAATTGGTTTTAAATGAAGATGTGTCCCCCCCCCCCCCCGTAAAGATGCTTTGAGTTGCCTGTGGCAAGAAAAAGCATCCAATAAATTTAACTAAATTAACAACAACAACATACTGGATAGAGTATATTTACAGTGTATGGTGTATTCATTGTTATAGCTACTTTTAGAAGACAACTGAAGGCGGCACTGTTTAGGGAAGTTTTTAATGTTTCATGCCGTACTGTTTTTAATATTCGGTTGGAAGCCGCCCAGAGTGGCTGGGGAAACCCAGCCAGATGGGCGGGGTATAAATAATAGATATAATCCCCTTCATGGATCACTGCCTTGTCGTGGCGAAGGGGCTTAAATAACTTAGAGAAATGAGATGGCAAGAATAAATATTGACATCCTGGGCATCAGTGAACTAAAATGGAAGGGAATGGGTGAATTCAGTTCGGGTGACTATCATATCTACTACTGTGGGCAAGAATCCCGTAAAAGAAATGGAGTGGCCCTCATAGTCAACAAAAGAGTGGCAAAAGCTGTAATGGGATGCAATCTCAAAAATGACAGAATGATCTCGATACGAATCCAAGGCAGACCTTTTAACATCACAGTAATCCAAGTTTATGCACCAACTACCGGTGCTGAAGAAAGTGAAATTGACCAGTTCTATGAAGACTTACAACACCTTCTAGAAATGACACCAAAGAAGGATGTTCTTCTCATTGCAGGGGATTGGAATGCTAAAGTAGGGAATCAAGAGATAAAAGGAACAACTGGCAAGTTTGGCCTTGGAGTTCAAAATGAAGCAGGGCAAAGGCTAATAGAGTTCTAATAGAGTTCTGTAAAGAGAACAAGCTGGTCATCACAAACACTCTTTTCCAACAACACAAGAGACGACTCTACACATGGATATCACCAAATGGGCAGCATCGAAATCAGATTGATTATATTCTCTGCAGCCAAAGATGGAGAAGCTCTATACAGTCAGCAAAAACAAGACCTGGAGCTGACTGTAACTCAGATCATCAGCTTCTCCTGGCAAATAGAAGGGGAAGAAATGGAGGCAGTGAGAGATTTTACTTTCTTGGGCTCCTTGATCACTACAGATGGTGACAGCAGTCACAAAATTAAAAGACGCCTGCTTCTTGGGAGAAAAGCAATGACAAACCTAGACAGCATCTTAAAAAGCAGAGACATCACCTTGCCTACAAAGGTCCGTATAGTTAAAGCTATGGTTTTCCCAGTAGTGATGTATGGAAGTGAGAGCTGGACCATAAAGAAGGCTGATCGCCGAAGAATTGATGCTTTTGAATTATGGTGCTGGAGGAGACTCTTGAGAGTCCCATGGACTGCAAGAAGATCAAACCTATCCATTCTTAAGGAAATCAGCCCTGAGTGCTCACTGGAAGGACAGATCGTGAAGCTGAGGCTCCAATACTTTGGCCACCTCATGAGAAGAGAAGAATCCTTGGAAAAGACCTTGATGTTGGGAAAGATGGAGGGCACTAGGAGAAGGGGGACGACAGAGGACAAGATGGTTGGACAGTGTTCTCGAAGCTACCAGCATGAGTTTGACCAAACTGCGGGAGGCAGTGCAAGACAGGAGTGCCTGGCGTGCTATGGTCCATGGGGTCATGATGAGTCGGACACGACTAAACGACTAAACAACAACAATTAGGATATAATATTAGGGAAAGAGTGTTTCCTGTACACCTTCACAATCAGCTGCTAGAGATTTCTGAAACTGACCTGACAGTTTCCAGTCTGATACAATTAATATTTACGCTTTCAGTTTTACAGGCCTTTACCCGCAGCCTTTGTCTAGCAATTTGCTTCTCAGGTGATAGCCTCTGTATCGGATTCTGATGCTAAGTTGTACCATAAAATAATATTTTTAGACATTCATTTTAATCTGGAAGTTTTCAGTACCCAGGGCACAGTCGGGCGGAAATAATTCAATTCATTATATAAGCTTGTTCTTACACCAGCTGTTCTCAGACTGATTGCTACCCCTTTTCTGAACTAGAAAGACAAAATGTTTCATTCTTTAAGGATTCAGTAGAGTCTTAGGTAAATATTTAATTTCAGGTGAAGCTGCATTCGGCTGTTGTCCTGATCAGGATGCATCCTGGCAGAACTTGGCTCCAGTTCTGTTGCTAAGTTGACTTTTGCTGCTTCTGGCTCTGCTACTGTTGCTGTTTCTTCCACTTCCTCTGCTAATGATGATCTGAATATTCTGGGGGCAGAGACATGGTTTAGATACAAACCCATGAGTGTTTTATTGGGTGAAAACCAAGAAAACTAGAATTTATTTTATTACATTTTTATTCTACCCTCCTCAAACAGCTCAGGATAAGGTGATATCCTGGTATGCAGGATAAGGTCCACCCTATTTTATCTTCACAGTAACCCTACAAGTTACCATAGTTAAGGCTGAGAGGGGGTGGGTGACTGATCCAAGGGGAACTCCACGTGTGAGCAGGGAATTAAATCCAATTGGAAGTCCCAAAACCCCTATCCATTACACCACATAGGCTCTCTTAGAACTTGAAAGAGACCCTAAAGCAGACACCCCCAAACTGCGGTCCTCCAGATGTTTTGGCCTACAACTCCCATGATCCCTAACTAACAGCACCAGTGGTCGGGGAAGATGGGAATTGTAGTCCAAAACATCTGGAGGGCCGAAGTTTGGGGATGCCTGCCCTAAAGCAAAAGTAGCACATACAAAGGCAGGGGAACATTGATGGAGGCAGAGGAGCAAAAAGATGCCAACCTTCAACAACATGACACAATTGTTCTGTATGAGCATAATAAACATAGTTAATATCAGTTGGAATGAAACAGTTTCGGCTCAGGATTAATAATTGCTTTCCTGTTCTCTTCTCTCCAGCCAACACTTATGTTTAGTGATAGACTGAATTTAATGGTGGTAGTATATAGTTCAACAAAAGCAGCAAAAGGGAATCATTGTACCTACAAAGACCGAAACATGTAATGGCTCTAAGATAAAGCTAAACACATTTATGTATGGGAAAGGCTGTATAGGATTTTTCTCAATAATCCAATTCATTGCATCTGATCCATGTTGCACAAGCCCTAAGCTGAGCCTTCATTAGTCTCCTGCCCATCTGCAGAAGGAGACAAGTGTGCCATTATAGACTCTGTTGTCTACATGGCGTTTTATGTATCTGATGAAAGTATGTGAAATTACACATAAATTCAAACATACATATTTGAACAAAAAAGAAATCCCATTAAAATAATATGATTTATTTGCTGTTATGTTAATTTTGATGTGAAAGACTTATACCGTCACCCCTCTGGAAATTGTCATTGGATGGGAAAATGCTCCTACTGCAACTATTTCAAAATTCTGTATTTTGCTTACTTCACTGGGAGCAGGCAATGTGAGAGTGAAGAGTTATTACAATATCAGGCATCCCCAAACTGCAGCCCTCCAGATGTTTTTGCCTACAACTCCCATGATCCCTAGCTAACAGGACCAGTGGTTGGGGAAGATGGGAATTGTAGTCAAAAACATCTGGAGGGTCGAAGTTTGGGGATGCCTGTACTAATGTTTTGTTCTTCTTTCATTCTTGAGTTCAGTTCCTTTGCTATTCATTTATTTTCCCCTGCTCCTCTCTCTTCTGCCAATCTATTCTGGTAACCAGCACTGGAAAACTCAGAACAGTAAATCAAAGGAGACACAGATTTTGTTTCTTTTCCTTTTTGTTTCAAAAGAAAAATTACCAAAGAACTAAGTCTAGCTTTTGACATACATCATTTTCTTAAGTGTTGCCGTTGGTTGTTGTACAACTTAATACTATGCCCCTTTACTTGGCAAATATGGTGCACTGTCTCTGCCAGCATCTGCAAATCTTTATATTCCCATCCCCATCCCCACCAGGACCACCGACTTGTCCCCCACACTGAGGTGGCCCAGCATCACATGGCATCATATGCACATCATGCACAACTGGGGGTGTGTGAACCAAGCGCCCCTCCCGGCAGAGATCCCCAATCTGTCTTATTGGTGGTTGGGGATCTGTTGGGGGGCCCTCAGCTCCCTGCTCAGAAATATTGACTTGGCGCCCCTGAGCACCCCCATAACCACACACACTTTCCTGTCAACAAAGGCCAAGATTTAAGGTAAACTGGTGATTTAAAAGTCATTAGTTTGCCTATAACCCCACCCAAAAAACATACAAGTAATATTCGGCTTTTAACTGTTGTAGCCCTCCTCCTCCTCCTCCTCCTCCTCCTCCTCCTCCTCCTCCTCCTCCTCCTCCTCCTCCTCCTCCTCCCATGTAAGAGACTGTCCATTCCCCACACCTACTGGAACATCAAATACGTTTCTCTCATCTCTCCCATCTCTCACCTGAGAGGGGCCCAGTTCTATAACAGTGTAGGCTTCTACAGAGAAGACTTCCTGGAAAAGACCCTGATGTTGGGAAAGATGGAGGGCACTAGGAGAAGGGGACGACAGAGGATGAGATGGTTGGACAGTGTTCTCGAAGCTACGAACATGAGTTTGACCAAGCTGCGAGAGGCAGTGGAAGACAGGAGTGCCTGGCGTGCTCTGGTCCATGGCGTCACGAAGAGTCGGACACGACTAAACGACTAAACAACAACAACAAATGACTATAAAGCAGGGGTCTGCAACCTTTTTCAGCCGTGGGCCGCTCCACCATCCCTCAGACCATGTAGTGGGCCGGATTTTTTTTTTTGGGGGGGGGAAATGAACAAATTCCTATGCCCCACAAATAATCCAGAGATGCATTTTAAATAAAAGCACACATTCTACTCATGTAAAAACATGCTGATTCTCGGACCGTCCATGGGCCGGATTGAGGAGGCAGAAGGCGATTGGGCTGCATCTGGCCCACGGGCCTTAGGTTGCCTACCCCTGCTATAAAGCCACCTCCATCCACCAGCTCCCAACTACATAATTGCATGCTATTTCACACTCCCAACTCCTGGCAAATAACCAGTCAGCACTGACAGCAGACACAAATATCAGCCTCACACTAAAAGGGGATCCTGAATTCAGCTGCTTATTGTCCCACTCGCCTTCTGCACCTCCTCAAAGTATTTGGTATAACTTGAAAACTGAAAATCATGGGGCTGTTGTGACGACAACAAGCTTGGCTCCTGGCGCATTGCAAGTTGGCCTGGTCCATCTCATGCTTCATTGACAGCTTGTTGGCCAGCATTACATGCTCTGGCTGCTCTCCCTTGGCTGATAGCTGAAGGACAAGATCCCTTTTGCTCTCTTTGGCTCATGCCAAGGATGGGGAATGGGGAATCTTCTGGCCTGATGGACCAGATCTTTATCTCTTATTTGACAGGTGGGCAGAACCATCCACCATATGATGTCAGCTGATTGACACTGGTCCATGCATGTCGGCCTGTTGGGGGAGATAGTTCAAAGGCAGGGCAGTCTCGAGCTGGTCGGGCGCCCTGGCGCTGAGGGGCGGAGATCGTTCCGGTGCCCCCGCCCCCGCAGGGCGCAGCATGGTTTCCGCGCAGCTTTGCCGCGCAGTGCCCTGCCTACCAACACAGCGCCCTGTCACACCACACCACCGGGAGTCTACCTAGAGCCAGCCCTGCTCAAAGGACTTGTTCAGCTCTTCGAAAACACACCACAAACAGCTGATTGTCAGTTGCCAACAAGTCAATTGTTGAAAAGTGCTGAGCACAGGGTTTGCAAAGCACCTTGTGCAGTGCTTCTCAAATGCCTGATTTTCAGATTATTGTTGGGTGTGTGGGAATAACAAGGATGACAACAACATTTATGCCCCGCCCATCTGGCTGGGAAGTGATGCACAAAGGGCTTTGAAAGCTCTGTGCCCAGCACTTCCCAAACACCCAAAAGAGATCTTGCAAAGCGCTCTGAGCAGTGCTTCCAAGGCATTCAACAACCACGTGGTTGCCAGGCATTTGGGAAGCAATGCACTGCACATGATTTTTTTTTGGCAGGTTCTGCCCATTTGCAATTCCTGCAAAGACACTTTTGCTCAAAGTCATATATGATCCACCTTGTGCTTACTCTCTTACTTGAGAGTAAGCCACATCCATCCTGATGAGATATTTCACTGTTTTTATTGGGACTGGTTTTTATTTGCGCTCTGCTCAGTAATGTAGCAGAACTGTCCCTTACATTGCAGGCCCTTGTAGCCTTACTTAGTAATAGCCTGTATACCAGTCCATGCATTTGTTGAAGTGGACTTTGAACTACAAAAGCTTATGACAAAATAAATGCTGCTGGACTCTTTGTCATTTGTCAGAGCACATTCATGCCTTGTTAATATCATTGCAGTACAGTACTGCTAATATGAGTCTCTCTGGAATTTTAAAACTAGTTCAGGTTTGGTTTTTTCATTGGCAAGAGCGAACAATCAGTTCAAGGGTTGAAAGCACCACTAACCTTGTGTTTTGCAGATGGCTTAAGGTGTGGCCCTAACAGATGTGGCTGCATTCTTAAACGCCGCTCAAAAGAAGTGGCAAAGATTCTGGTGCAATTAAGCCTTTAGGTTACTATCTGGTATGCATTTAAAACATTGATAGGATCCTTTGACTGGGCTTGGTTTTATACATTGGATCACATCACTATAGTGTGAGAAAAACAGACGAGACATATAAAAATAGCTTTGCTGAAGCCCATCTGCAATAGTCATTAAGGTTTTTATCTCTAGATTAACAATCTAGACAATATTAAACATGTCAGGGAAGAAGATTGAGCAGCTATGTAGCTGCTTTGTACATCCTATATAATAAAGTCCAAGTTTCTCTGCGTCCAGTCCCTGTGTCCGTGGGATTGCACTACTGTGCATGTGCCCCACGGACAGCCGTTGGGACTTGGAGCGCAGAGACTTTGGACAGGATAAACCAGGACCGTGAGAGAGATTACATGCTTGCATATACACAAGCATACAAAAAAAAAAAGTGTGCGGCTTCCCCTTGCCTCTGCTGCACTACGGAAGGATATCTCTCTTTCCTCCTGGTTTCTTCTCTGTTAGAGAGAAGGAGAGGAGGCAGGCATGTGTGGGCAAAAGGGAGAGGGAGGGTAGGTGGGTGTGGATAGAAAGCGTGCGCGAGCCGCGAGTGATGTGGCTGCTGGACTGAAGGATCGTTTAGCCGTTACTGAGGGGTGAAAGCAGGAGAGCGGGTGGGCGGGTGCACCCGCGGGGGAAGGGGGAATTAGTCCCTGGAAGTGTGTGCGGATTTTTTTGGGGGGAGGTTGGAAGGGCTGCTGCAACTGGGACCAGCGAGGGGAGAGAGAGAGAGAGAGAAGAGGAGCAGAAAAAGAAGGTGGGAAATGGGGAGGGAGAGAGGAAGCTGAGGAGGCAGCTGGCTGGGGCGGGGCAGGGAAGGGACTGAGTGAGGGGCTGAGGTGGTGGTGGTGGGTGAGTCACGGGGGGGGGAGCCCGTAGAAGGACGAGGCAGCCTTTTTGGGGGGAGGAGGAGGGTAGGCGGGAGATGTGAAAGGCGAGTGTTGAGGGGCCAGGGAACGGGGTGGGGTGGGGTACCCCCTACATATCCATCTTCAAATGGGGGCGCGAGGGGGCGCGAGGGGGCGCGCCTCTTTTGGATAGAAAGGTGTCGCCCTCTGAGGAAAGCTGCGCGGGCGGCTCCCAACCAAATAATAAAAACAATGAAGTGGCGGGTGTGTGGGGGCACGTGGCGGGTGCACGGGCATTCGGCGGGATGCGGGATGCGCATGTCCCCGAGGTTGCTAGAGCAACAGGTCTGTTCTAGCACCCGTTAATTTAACGGGCTTCATGATACTAGTATTGTATAAGCTGCCTTGCTCGTACATTCATTTAGCCATAATAATTGTGGTTTTAAAAATACTTTGGGGTCCTGTTTTCTATTGTACTTATGGTGGGACTTTCCACCCTCCTTTTACTTGCTGAATGTTTCCTGTATGATGTTAATAGTGTCATTGGCAATAATGGTGCACACAAACAATATATCAGAAAATGATATAGAATCAGAAGAAAGGCTGTGCAGTTCAGCTATTGAGCCAAGCATTGCTGTTCAGTTTTGTTTTGTTTTATGATGGAGTTGTTGATTAGCTTTTTACTTATTGGACTTCTTTTTATAGAATCTGTAATTTTTGTATCCTGTCATCTTTTCCCTGTAAATTTTTACTGTTATTTTATTTTGTTGCTCCCTGCTCTGGGATTGAAATATTCAATGACAAGTGGGTTATGAATATGCATTATAACTACTACAACAAGATAACATTCTGCTGCTAAAATGATGGAATTACACTAGCAGAATAATCTTTGTAAAGGGGATCATATTTCAATAAAGCATTTAGCCTTATGTGCCATTAGAAATGCTTAATGGATTGAAGCTGCCAGTAGCAGAAATTGTATTTCAAGAAAGATCCCACTAATTCAGGAATGTCTTTGAAAAGTGTTTTAGTAATACTGAAACAACAAACAAATACAATCCCAAACAAACTATAGGGCCATCTTGAGTGGTCAGCTGATGCCCAAATAGGTGTTAGCACAAGGGAGACATTTTGTAACCTTTGTTCAGTCTGAACAGGGTGTACTCAGGTGACTTGTTCTGAGTGAATGCCCAGCATTCATGGTCTGCTCATAAATCAAGAGGCATTTTGAAGCTCTGCTTCAAAAGAGAGAATGTCACGTCAATGCCAACATCTGGTATGTCAAGAGTGGCCTGAGATGAAAAGTACTGACTGACTGCTGGAATGAAAGAGGGCGGAAAGAAGTAAAACTTTATTGAGTCAGGCCAGGGACTGTATCACCTAATGCTTGCTGGAATGCACGCAGTTCTTTTGCTGCGATTCCAGAGAGAAAGGAATGGATGAATACAATCTCAACGTAGTAGGAATGTTGTGAGATGATAAACATGTAAGTTACCCACTTGCTTCTGCCCAAGGCTCCCTTTCCCCGCACAAATCCAACCCCTTCTTTTAACACAAATAAAATAGTTAAAAACACTTCCATCTCCACCCATCCATTTATTCAGTCTGAGGCATGAACTGGGTCCCCTCCACTCAGAGTCTATCCATATTAATATTCCCCTGCATGCAGATTTCTAGATCAGAGCAAGTCTTTCTAACACATGAAATTAAGTTTTTAAAAGTTCCCATTCTTTGGCAGGACTTCATCCATCACTCCCAAATCAGACTGCTGTTACATTCCTCCTTCTTAAACCCAGAGAACCATCTTCTTTTCTTTTCACCCTCTGTGAAGGGATTTCAAACACAGAATCTTCAGTTTGCCCACTTATCCTCCTCCAGCCCTCTCGTTGCACCTTTCTCTTCCTTTTCATCAGCTGTAGGAAGCAGGATTCTTGGTCCACAGAAAGAAGTGGGGGCAGCCTGGGTGTATGGCAGGATGGCATAGACAAATTCATAGAGAAGAGGGCGATAGGATGGCTACTAGCCATGATTCCAGCTGCTGGAAACCACAGGAGGGAAAAGAGCTCTTGTGCTTGGGTTCTGCTTGCAGTTTTCCTATAGGCATCTGGCTGGCCGCTGCGAGAACAGAATGCTGGACTAGATGGGCCACTGGCCTGATCCAGCAGGCTTTCCCTATGTTCTTATGTTCTTATACTTCTTCACAGCTCTGGAGTTAATAACTGTGAAACCAAAACTAAAAACATAAGTGATTTTTCTATCTGAAGCCAAATCCTAGTGTACCTTTGATGTCCCAAAACAAGGGCTTGTGTGTCTGTATAAGAAGGAAAAGCATTTAGAGAGCAACCCTGCTCCTTTGCACTGGGCTGGGAGGTAGGTTGGATTGGGTGGAGATGGAGTCCTTCCAGGCAGTGCCGGCAGTGAGCAAAGCGTCCCCTTCTGCCCACCAAAAGTGCAGGGAGGCAGAAGTGCTGCCCCTGTTAGAGGCAGGCAGCAGAAAGCTCAAGAATGTGGGGAGGGGCTGAGCCTGCCCGAGGTCACTTGCGTCGCAAGACTGCCACACTGCTAGCACATGAAGGCATTTAGGCCAAATCTGGATGGCCTGCCCTCCATGTTATGCCCCACCTGGCATGCTTAGCAGGGCTGAGGATGTGGCAGTGGCCCTACCACTCTGTTAAGCCCCACTGGGCAGTGGCTGGGGTTAGGATCTTATGGACCCATTGTTAAAACAGTGTTTATGGAAGACAATCTTACTTGGATACGAGTGATCACCAAAGAAGAAGAAGAAGAAGCACCCTGGTTGAAGCAATCCTATGACTCCAAGTCCTCCAAGTTCCTATGTTACAGACCCTCCAAGTGTTCCAATTTTCCAGGGATGTTCCTGATTTAGAGAAGGTGTCCCGGGTCCTGATTTGATCCCAGAGTGTCCCACTTTTCCTTAGGATGTCCCTATTTTCATTGGAGAAATGTTGGAGGGTATCGAGTTATCCGACCCCTGAGCTGTCTGAAGGCAATCCTGTATAGGGAAGAGTTTCTTTAAAGTCTAATTTTTTTATGATGTTTTATTATATGTTGGAAGTAGCCCAGGGTGGCTGGGGCAACCCAGTAAGACGTGTGGGGTATACGGTAAATAGTAAAATCATCGCTATGGAATGGGACATCCCTATTTTCATTGGAGAAATGTTGGAGGGTATGCATGTTATGGGGAAGGAGACAGAACTTTAAACAGTGTGGTGAAGAGAAAATGAAATGCAGAAAAATACTGACAGAGAAAATTATCAGCTTCTTGTGTGGGGTGAGGGGGCTGCCTTTCTCTCCCAAAGACCTGGCATGTCATGTCACAAGTTTCTGCTTCATAGTTACAAAATAAAAATATGCATAATAACTAAGATAAGAAGTTGAAAAAAGTACTTCTCATGAAAGAGAGGCAGATTCTCTTTTATCAACACCAATAATGCCATGGATGTGCCAAAGCTATGAAGAAATAGCTCACATTCTTTTATCTTATTATTGTGCATGTAGCAGCCTCCAAAGACTGACATTATGCAAACCCCTGTTTCCCGCTTTTCATCGCTGCATTCTAATAGCTCATTCTTTCAGTACAGTGGCTAATTCTGTTTGGTGTGCTTGCCGTTTCTTAATGGTTTTGACATTTCCACTTACTTTTTCGTGCTCCCGTGTTCCAAATATGCCTTTCCTTGGGTGTAAGTGCATCATTAAAGTCATTGCACTGGCACGTAGAAAGCATATTGAGCATGCATTTAAGTGGAAGAGATTTCTCCAGTGCACATCATTGGTATCCCAATAGGTTTGGCTGGAATTAATTATACAGTATATGTGCAGCTCAGCTAAGTGAACTACATGTGATATGTAGTGAGGTTAACTTCAGGCAAGGAACTATGTAAAAATGAAAACAGATCTTCCTCTTGGGTATGCTGAGCTTTAGTGATTTCAACCTTTTAAAAACATTGTTGAAAAGTACGCTATTTGAACTTTGACAGCAGAAGTACTTCAGGGAGCAGATGAAGTGTAGCAGTTAAGAAGGTCAGCTATGAGCTGACAGACCACCTCCTTCCCTACAGACCCTCCTGCGTTTTTCAGTTAGCAAAGGGTAATTAATTCCTCTTGGTAATTCCAGCCCAATCAGAAGTTTGAGTGGTGGTAGTCTGGGAGAGGGTATTCTCTGTGGCAGCTCCTAAATTGTGAAATCCCCTCTTCACAGAGCTGAGTCCGGCTTCTTCATTATACAACTTCTGGCAAATGGTGAAGACACAACACCTCTTTAGCCTGGCCTTAAGCTCCTGAGATGTGTGTTTTCAGGTCCCACAGCATTTCTCTGAGTGTAATCTGTTTTAATGGCTCTTAATTCTGAATGTTAAACTGTCTGGGAATTACTGGAGAAAGCTGGGCGATAAATTTATTATTATTTTTATTAGCCAGAAGCCCTCGGTTTCATTTCATTTCACTTTTAATTTGTATACCGCCTTTCTATATTACTATACGCAAGGTGGTTTACAGCAACAAAATATACAATGAAGAACAAAACCTTATAATAATAATCTGATCCAATACAGAAAGTCATAATAAAACATAGTTTAAAATGAAATGACTTACCGGTATATCAGATAAAGTAATATTCAATATTATTAGAATACACAATGAAAGTAGCTCAAAACACCGGTGATTAATAATTAAACAGAAACTCACTCTTAACAATTACAATAAATAGCTAATTACTAATTACAGTTTAAAACTCAGTTCAGTCAAGAATTTATGGGGAGGTGTGACAAATTGAAGCACTTTTAAAATGTTTATTTCTGCCCGGCTGGCAAAGAGTTAACCCACCTCCAGCCTGACTGGCATAGAACTCTGATGGGGGCGGGACTGTGCCCGGTTTGAAAGGAGGGAGTGTCGGTTTTGGTCAGTTAGGAGGGAGAGGGAGGAAGGTGTGGTGTGGTGTTATGTGGTGGCTTATATGAAGACAGTTAAGAGGCTAGGAAAACTTAAAGTTAAATGTTTGACTGAGTTTATTTTGTACAACTGGAACAAAGCTAATTAATAAATGACACGTTAAAGAATCACTTATGTTTTTAACACAATAAAACTTCATCTCTGTTTTTGCCAACAAGAGGTCCGTTTGTATTTTTCCAGCGAGGTACCAGGACTCACAGCCGTGGTGACTCAAGAGAGGGCCAAACTCACCTCAGGCAGGGAGGTGGTGGTTTGTGTCCTGAAGTTACACGGAGGAGGCTTAGAAGGGTAACCTGAGGTGCCAAGAAGTTGCCAGAGTGCCTAGGGCAAACTTCTACAGTGGGGGAATCCAACTGAGGGAGACCCTTTACAGGAGGCAAGAGGTTATTCCTGGGGGACAGCCTAGAGTTTCTTAAGGTACCAGGCCACGTAGGCTGGAAGGCTCTCCTTACTTAGAAACCCATTAGGAAAAGGGGTTTATTTTTGAGGCGGCAGGAGAAGAGGGTGGGTGTTTTCCCCTCTGGATTCCTGTGTCGCAGTGATAGTAAGGTAGAGTGGGACCAGGGTCGTCACATTTTTGGTGGCAGCGTCGTGATCGAAATTCAAAGCTCACGCGCCTAGTTTGGTTTGAGTCTGTCAAGATTTTCCTGTGAGGAAAATGACTCACGTAAGAAAACCCAGAGAGGCAAAAGGAGATGAAAGAACGGAAGGGGCTGAGGGAAGCCCAGGTTCTGAGGTAGAACTGATGAAACTACGAATTGAGATGGCCCGAATTGAAGCTGAGAGGGAAAAGATAGCATCTGAAAGTGAGAGGGAAAAAGCTAGAATTGATAGTGAGAGGGAAAAAGCTAGAATTGAAGCTGAGGAGAGAATGCAGTCCGAGAGGTTAAGGGTTCAATTAGAACAGGACAGAATGAAGCTTGAAGAGATACGTTTGCGATCAGAATTAACTAGTAGTCCAGTTAATAATGATAGTATCACAATTAATTTAAAAAGGTTCCCCAAATTTGGAAAAGACGATAATGTCGAATCATTTCTATTTACCTTCGAACGCGTTTGTGTGGAATTTCAAATACCTGAGGAGAACTGGATGCTTTATTTAAGACCTCAAATTTGTGGGATACTAAGTGAAATTTATGCTGACCTGAGGGAAGAAGAGCTGTCAAGTTACCAAGTATTTAAGCAAAGGGTCAGGGTTCGATGTGGACTCACGGCTGAACAAAGCAGAAAGGCTTTTCGTGAGGCAAAAAAGGAACATAAAGAGACTTATGCCCAACTAGCTAGCCGCTTAGATAAATTACTTGACAGATGGATTCAAGGGAGTGGAGTGAAGAACTTTGATGAGTTAAAACAATTAATTTGTTTAGAACAATTTTTTAAGCAAATCCCTAGCAATTTACGTTGGTTCTTGAGGGATAAAAAGCTGAAAACTGTGGCAGGGGTTGCCGAGGTCTTAGACGAACTACAAGGTGATTTCAATGAAATAGCATTCCCAAAACACTCACAGAAGGGTAATCCATGGAGAAACAGAGAAATTAAAGACAGGCAAGAAAAATTTCCTGTCAGGGAATCAGTTTCTGACAAGACAGGGTCTAAGAAAATCACTTGTTTTTTCTGTAATCGTGAGGGCCATGTACGTGCCAGGTGCCCCCTGCTGGTTAAGTCGCAAACTACACCTACTGCAGCTAAACAAGTAAAACTGGTAATGCAGTCACAGGAAAATAGCTCGCCTCAGACAGAAGGCTCAGAGAAATCAGACAGTCCAGCTGAGACTACTTCTAAGGTCTTACAGGTCTGGAGGGCTGAGCAGGAGTGCAACCAAGATTACATGGAGCCAATTGAATTAAATGGTCAGTTTTTTTTAGGTTTGAGGGACACAGGAGCAGAAGTCTCACTTGTCAAATCACAATTTGTTCCAAAGGAGCAGTACCTCAAGGGTCAGTCCTATAGTTTAAAAGGCATATGGGGCCCACATTTTGAAGTACCATTAGCTGAAGTTGATATTACCTACAAAGGATTTTGTGGCAAATGGAGAGTTGGAATCCTAAATGAATTGGAGGTACCCTTTTTAATAGGGAATGACCTAGCTAGTCAGAAGCACCGTATTCAAGTGATAACTAGGTCACAGTCTCAAGTCACTGAGAGTAATCCTCCTGCAGTTATAGAGTCACCCATAGAGCCTGGTGAGGATGAAGGGCTGATTAGCGTGCCAGTGGTCCAGGAGCACGGTGCCCAATTCTTGAGTGATCAAAAAGAGGATGAAACTATAAAAGAGCTGTGGGATAAAGCACAAAGTCCTACTGCAGAAGTAACTGTGGAGAACCCCTGCTTATTTACCACCATTGAGGGAAGACTGTATAGAATTTCTAGGAGGAGGAAAACTGCTGCTGTTTGGGAAAGGAAGAAACAGTTAGTGTTGCCAAGAGCATACCGGTTGCAAGTGCTACAAATGGCACACGACGCACCCTCAGCAGCGCATCTAGGCATTAGAAAGACTAGTGATAGAATCCAAGCAAGATTTTACTGGCCTGGGATGGGCAAAGACATCAAAGAGTATTGCAAGTCCTGTGTGATCTGCCAAAAAGCAGGCAAAAGAGCGGACAAAACGCGAGGCTTGTTACAGTCTATTCCCGTAATTACTGAGCCCTTTTCCAGAGTAGGAGTGGACATCCTCGGGCCTATATCCAGAGTTACAAAAAGGGGGAATAAATTTATTTTATGCCTCGTGGATTATGCTACGCGCTATCCAGAAGCAATACCTCTAAAGGACATTGACTCAAAGACTGTAGCAAAAGCCCTCATGTCGGTGTTCTTAAGGCTGGGATTCCCCAAAGAAATTATAACAGATTTAGGGACATCCTTCACGTCCAAGACCATGGAAGAGCTTTTAACCCTTTGTGGGATTAAGCATGTTAAAACTACGGCTTACCATCCGCAGTCGAATGGCTTGACGGAGAAATTTAATTCGACCCTGAGCCGGATGCTAAAAACCTATTCCATCAATCATCCTAACGACTGGGATGAGAGGCTGCAACACTTCCTATTTGGTTATCGCGAAGTGCCGCAGGAGAGCACAGGGTTCTGTCCTTTTGAACTCCTATTTGGACGACAGCCACGAGGACCCCTAGACTTGATGAAAGCAGCGTGGTCAGGGGAGGAGCAGATCGACAGCCCTGATGTTGTGACGTATCTACAGGAGCTACAGAGCGACCTTCAAGAGCTACGGGAGCAAGCTGCTCACAACTTGCAGCAGGCACAGCGTCGACAGAAGCAGTGGTATGATGCACACGCAAGAGACAGATCTTTCCAGCCTGGTGACAGTGTGCTCGTGTTAAGAACAAGACGTCGAAAGAAGTTGGAGATGTCGTGGGACGGTCCCTTCAAAGTGGTCGAGAGGATATCAGCGGTGAACTATTTGGTAGAGTTAGATGGGGAAGGGAACCGATGTAAAAACTTTCATGTAAATTTACTTAAGCCTTATTTTGACAGAAATAAGTTGGTGTTGCAAGTAAAGGGGAAGGTGACACAAGGAATTCATTTAACTGGGTGGGGAGAACTAAGTAAGGGCACAACTCTAGCAGAGGTGTCATTCGATGAAAGTCTGACCCCAGAGCAAAAGGAGCAGTTAAAATTAGTCCTTGCTCAGTTTGCTCAGATCTTCTCAAACATCCCAGGGAGGACCAGCCTAGCAACTCATAAAATAGATACGGGGGAAGCAAGACCCATAGCTACCCCTCCTTACAGAGTGACGGGGGAGCACGCCGACTTGGTCTCTTCAGAGATCAGGGAGATGCTTGCACTGGGATTGATTGAGCCCTCTTACAGCCCCTGGTCATCGCCCCTGCTCTTGGTCAGGAAGCCAGACAATACCTTTCGTCCCTGTGTAGACTTCAGTAAGTTGAACCAGGTGACCGTGCCGGATGTTTACCCCATGCCACGGGTGGACGACTTGGTTGAGACCATAGGAAAAGCGAATTATATATCTACACTGGACTTAACAAAAGGGTACTGGCAAGTGGAAATGGATCCCTTAGATAAGCCCAAAACCGCTTTCATCACTAGAGATGGGTTATTTGAATTTAAAGTGCTGCCTTTTGGGTTAAAGAACGCGGCAGCCACGTTCCAGCGACTCATCGATAGGATGCTAAGGGGTCTGAATACGTTCGCCCTTGCTTACATTGACGACATAGCGGTATTTAGCCCATCGTGGAGAGATCACTTACAACACCTAAGTGTGGTTTTCCAGAGGATAAAAGCGGCAGGTTTAACAGTAAAAGCGGCTAAGTGTCAGATGGGGAAAAGACAGGTTAAATACTTAGGCCATGTTCTCGGAGGGGGAGTGATCAGGCCAGATACTAACAAAGTGGAAGCCATCAGAAGCTGGCCGGCTCCCAAAACTAAGAAGCAGGTGCGTGCCTTTATAGGAGCTATAGGTTATTATAGGCGTTTTATCCCCCAGTTCAGCACTCACGCGGCTGTGTTGAGTGACTGTACGAAGAAAAGCCGCCCGGACAAGATTATCTGGACATCACAGTGTCAACAAGCTTTTGAACTTTTAAAGGCTGCTCTGATGACAGAGCCCATTTTAAAAGCACCTGATTTCTTTTGCCCTTTTGCCCTTTTAATTTAATGACGGACGCTTCAGGTGTTGGTTTAGGTGCAGTGCTGGCACAGGAGGGAGAAGGAGGGTTTTTACACCCAGTATTATATATCAGCCGGAAGCTATTTCCCTCTCCACCATAGAACTCGAATGCTTTTCCCTCTCCACCATAGAACTCGAATGCCTAGCGATTTTGTGGTCCGTAGGTAAACTGAAGCCTTACCTGTGGGGCCGAAAGTTTACCCTATATACCGATCACTCACCGCTGAAATGGCTAAACCAAATGAAGGGTAACAACAGCAAGTTAATCAGGTGGAGCATGCAGTTACAGGATTACACCTTTGATGTCAAGCACATAAGTGGGAAGGAAAACATCATAGCGGACGCTTTATCCAGGTATTTTTGAGAGGTATAGAATGGTGCAAATGATTATATGAAACGGTGATAACCCTAGCAGAACATTTGTGCTTAGGCGTTATAATCTGACACATGCCAAACATGGTTTATCTGTGTACAAGTTTATGAGATGTTAATTTAGTTGACTTTGTAATATGAATGTTATAGAATGCATTGAAGTATTTTGGACCCCAAGCCCATTGCTTTGGCATTGCTCTAGTTAATTAAGAGCAAGCCGACGCAATGTCTTTGTGGTGGGGGAGATAGGAGGCCTTAGTCTAGCAATTGCCTCTTAGCTTAGACCACCTCTGCCACAAAGAAAAGATGAAACTATTTCTGGCGATGGAGGTTATTTGTTTTATTTTGAGGAATTAATAGACGCTGCACATGCTAGGGTAGCGCAACGTCCTACCTTAAATCCATTCCCTCCCCCATTTTTTTTTAAATGTCAGCGAAGTAGTTATCATATTGTTGTTATTATATCAGGTAGAATATGAAGCAGCCTCTCCCTTCCCACAATGCCAACAGACTCATGACTATGACTGTTAGCAATTCTAATTTAAAATTTAAAAACCTTGACACACCCCATGCTCTCTAACATGCAGAAAATGGTGGGGCCAACGGGCCATTGCTGCAGTACAGGTATTTGGGAACTTCTGGCCTGTGGGCCAAATTAGTCATTTCCACCCACTCCCCAGCCATGCCCATTTGCCCCACACCAGCCATCAGATATGGGGCTGGTAATAATAATAATAATAATAATAATAATAATAATAATAATAATTTATTTATACCCTGCCCTCCCCGGTTTAAATACCGGGCTCAGGGCGGCTAACAGCAAATATAAAACATTGATTAAAACACAACTTAAAAACAGCACAAAACAGCATAAAATACAACATGAAATGCAGCATCAATATCAATAAAATTCAAAAATTCAGGGGTCATTTTCAGGAAGGAAAAAAACAACAACCAGTCAGTAGACATCAAATGATCACCAGCCAGCAAGGAGACCAGGGAAGAATTTAAATGTGGGGTCCCAGAAAGGGTTTCTTAATAGAAGAGGAAAGGGGAAAGGGAATAGAGGATCAGGCTAATTCAAATTGAAGGCCAGGTGGCAGTGGTGTTGCAATGGGGGGCAGTGGGGGTGGTGCGCACCCGGTGCCACGTCTCCGGGGGTGGCAAGGCGGTGCCCCACTGCGACAGTGCGAGCAGCCATCACTCCACCGCAGCTGCATGTGGAGGGTCCTCCGCGGCTACAGCCACAAGCAGAGGATCCAGGCACCGCGCTGCCGGCAAACTGCTATGTAGCGCATTTGTGGGGTGTTGCTACGTACGCCGCAGGCATCGTACGTAGCGATGCCGCACATGCACGCTATGTAGCAACGCCCTGCCCCCCAGGTGCACGTCATGTTTGCCGCTCCGGGTGCCCGAGCGACTTCCTCCGCCACTGCCAGGCGGAATAGCTCTGTCCTACAGGCCCTGCGGAAGGAGATCAAGTCCTCCAGGGCCCTAGTCTTGTGGGGCAGAGCGTTCCACCAGGTCGGAGCCATCACTGAAAAAGCCCTGGCCCTGCTGGAGGATAGTCTGGCTTCCTTAGGGCCCAGGACCTTTAAGATACAGTGGTACCTTGGTTTACAAACAGTCCCATTTACGAACACTGCGGACCCGGAAGTGTTTGCATCCGGGTTCCACAGCGACGGATGCGCAGACGTGATCTGCGCAGCTCGCGCATGCGCAGAAGTGAATTGCGCAGCGCATGAGTGCGTAGAAGCGCTCTATCAGCACTTTGCGCACGCACAGAAGCATGCCTTTGGGGAGCGAATGCCTCTGTTTACGAACGCCTCCGTGGAATGGATCGCGTTCGTAAACCGAGGTTCCACTGTATTATTATTCATGGATCTTAGGGTCCTCTGAGGGACATACCAGGAGAGGTGGTCCCGTAAGTACAAAGGTCCTAGGCCGCATAGGGCTTTAAAGGTAAAGCCACAACTGCAAGGAACAATCTGAAGTGTTAGAGTGAGTGGTCAGTTGTTCTTCTGTGAGTGGGACTTGGGTTCAGTGCTGTTAAAATTCAGCACCTAATGCAAGTCTGTTGATTGGAGCTCAAGTGCAGTCAATCTCTCTTGCACGCCAGGCAATACAGAATTTAAATTCAGTGCCAAGCGCAAGCCCAACTTGTGACAGGAATCTTTATTTGCAGATGCAGCTTAATATATTTAAAAAGTTCCTTTGTGAGTGTGGCTTGAATCCTAGCTACAACTGCAAAGGAAAAAAAGGGGGGGGTCAGGAATATACTCCCAATCTTTTCCCTTTAAGTTAAGTCACTTGACAGCATGCTTTAAGCAGAAGTCTTAACTACAAAATAACAAAATATTTTGTCAAAAAAATAAAATAAATAGAGATTTTAAAAAATTGGCTCAAGGGGCAAATAAATTCTTCTATAATGTTTCTATTGTGATGAATCTGGAGATACGATAATCTCTGCTAAAGTAATCTGTTGACACACACACACAAAAATGAGTTGTGAGGAGCCAGCAACCACAGTTATAAAACACTCTTTAAAAATATCTTAATAGTATATCTGTTGATTCAGTAGCACTAGAGTCGGAGCCAGTCTAAGAAACTGAGTCAAATTTCAGCCTTGCTAATTATTCAAGGGGTGGGATGTTAAGCTGTGTCAAAATGTGAACTGCAGAAAACCTCACGAACTGCAAACTCAATAATAAAAGTATTCATTTCAAAAATAAACCACTTTTAATTTTGTTTTATTATGTGTCCCTTTGCATCCCACTTTTTTCTTTTTAATATTCACACATAGGCTTACTTTAGTACTTTATTTAAAGTTACATCTATGAGGTATCATTTGAAGACATTCAGGGGAAGTGGGTGGTTGGTTTTTTTTTACACATTCAAAAACAAATTGACCGCTAGGACAGCATATATATAAGGCAGCACAAAAGCACTATTCTCAAGGTAATATGAGTTCACCACTGGCAGGACATTTTCTACTCCATATAAACAAAATATCTCTTGTCTGTGGTTTCTTGGGATAGAAAGTCTATGGTTACATCCTGGAGCAGAAATATAGGCAACATCCTGCTTTAGGAAAAAGAGAATTGTCCTGATATGTTAAACATTTTCTTATACCTGATCCTCTGAGCAGTTGAACTGGCCCAGAAACAGAGATGGCAATGGTGGAGCATCCCAAGGGCCTTCCGAGAACCTAAGAAACTGAATCCATATTGAAGACCTACATGAGTTTGTTTCTGTAAATGTCTTGTTTCTCTCCCCCCCCATACAATTTGTTTCATACAATTTATACACTGTTTGACTGCAAAAACAAAACTCAGTTTTAAAAACCAGAATAGGGAGTTTGTCATAGGGCTCGTCCACACTTTTGCTCGACTCGCATTTTGATCGTGTTGTAAATTGATTAATTCCCCTGTGTCCAAGAGCTTTTCTCATTCCGAAGCTGTGCCTTGCGAAAATTTGATCTCACCCACTGAACCAGAGCTTGCTTCAGCAAAATATCTCTTTGGGTTTTCCGCACATACAACGGGTAAAATTGGATTTTTACAAGGCACAGCAGCAGAACAATAAGAAAAGCTCCAGGGGAATTAATTGGTACATGATATGATCATAACATAGGTTAGGTGAAAATTTGGATGAGCCCATAGCAAGTGGCTTCATTCTCTTCAGTGTAAACAGCTGATTGTGAAGTCCTAAAGCTGTTGGGGATGGCGGAAATCTGAATGTGGTTTAACCTGTCATCAAAAGCCCTGCTGGGTTTCCAAAAGTTAAACAGGAGAGTGAGCTTGGACTCAGGGCCAGCCCAATACAGCTGGGCACCTGAGGTGAACGCCAAAATAGCACCCCCTCCCTGCCAGGGCAGAAGGGGTCAGTGAAGATTTACATCTGAGACAAGGGGCGGGGGATAAAGTTTGACATCAGGATCTACAGCTGCTGGCAATCCTTTCCCCTGAGGCAGTCACCTCACCTAGCCTCGTGGGTGGGCCAGTCCTGCTCAAACTCCTCAATTCTTTTATGTCCCCCCCCCCTTTCTTAAATAATGGATGGATTTAAATCTCTCCTGAGCTCTAGGGCCTGTCGGTGGACTGCAGTAGCTTTGGATCCTTTGGGTCCAAGCTGTTTCCCATTCCTCCCTTAGCATGTTCCCCTTTTGACCCTACCAATTTTGTAGATCCAGCATTGCTTGGTCCAGGGTGCTGAACATTTCTGTGGCAGTAGGGAGTGGGGCACTGGAAGGACAGATCGTGAAGCTGAGGCTCCAATACTTTGGCCACCTCATGAGAAGAGAAGACTCCCTGGAAAAGACCCTGATGTTGGGAAAGATGGAGGGCACTAGGAGAAGGGGACGACAGAGGACAAGATGGTTGGACAGTGTTCTCGAAGCTACCAACATGAGTTTGACCAAGCTGCGGGAGGAAGTGGAAGACAGGAGTGCCTGGTGTGCTATGGTCCATGGGGTCACGAAGAGTCGGACACGTCTAAATGACTAAACAACAACAACAACAACAGGGCGTGGGGCTACAACACCACAGCTTCTTTGGTTTCCCCCCTTTCTCAGCCACGCCAGGGTATTACACCCTTAATGTTTTATATATTTATTATTAAATTTATACTGTGCTTTGAATTCAAAACATAAGGCTGGCTTGGAATAATAATATTGGTGTTATTTCTGGTTTCTATGGAACTGGAAGAACCATTAGCTTAATAACAGGAGATCTCCAGTGATAATTGACTCCACTGAGAACCCATTAAAGCCAACCTATTAATTTGTAGGCTGCTGCTGCTGCTGTTGTTGTATGGCAACCAAAGAGGGTTGTGATGGAAAAGTTTGTCTTTGCTGGGCAGGTTGGGTCAACAAGTGCTTTCTTTTTCTTTTTCCCTGCCAGCAAATGGTTAACGAATGGCAGCTTATGATTGGCTGGGGTTCCAGGAGGGGGAGGATTTGGAGAGAGGGTTTTTTTAGGTTGAGATAGAGGTTGGGAGAATAGGTTGGGAGATAGGGAGTGAGAGGAGAGGGAGTTGGTTCTGGGTGGAAACATCCACTCTGAGGAATATATCAAAAGCTAGAGAAGGAAGTCTCTGAGCTTAGTCTGAAGTGTGTGGTGTCCTGTAAGAGTAATAAGTCAGGAATTAACTGGGAGGCTGAGCCTGGAGAAGTAGAAGCTGTGAGGATACAGTCTACAGTCATACCTCGGTTTAAGTATGCCTCAGTTTGCGTATTTTCAGTTTAAGTACTCCGCGGACCCTTCTGGAATGGATTAATCCACTTTCCATTACTTTCAATGGGAAGGTTCGCTTCAGGTTAAGTACGCTTCAGGTTAAATACAGACTTCTGGAACCAATTGTGTTTGTAAACCGAGGTACCACTGTACTTAGGTCTCATTCCAGCCAGGAGGGGAGAGATTCTTCTACAAAAAGAGAAGACTCCCAAACCAGTTAAGAGGGGTGTGGAGATACCTTGGGTCTGTTACATGGAGTACCTCAGGAGTAGGGTTGTCTAGGGGTGTGTAACTGACAGGAAATGCCACCTTGTTTAAGAACCAAAGTATTAAGCGGCAACAGCTGTGCAACAACTGAGAAAGAACTGAAGTGAAATTGCATTATAATCTGAAGTATCCTATGTTTTACCCACTTGTGTCATAAACTTCCTAGGTTTAATAAAATCTTTATTTGATCAAATCCTGCCTGAGACTCCAAATTATTAAGTTTTCCCTCACACAAATCCCCCACAAGATAATCTGGGGTAGTTAGTAGGAATTCGTGGAATTTGTATTCTGTGAGGTGGGCGCACTATAGTTCAGTGAGGGCGGGCCCAATGGCGCCAGGGGAAAAAGTGCCGCCACACCATCGCAAGGGCCATGACGACCTCATGCCTGCACTTGCAGTCTGTAACTGATCATTCTGCTTTGAGCATGTACACCTTGTGCTCCATAATACTGCAGAAAACCTCTAAACGGAAAGTGACAGGGCAGGATACAAGCACCACTAACGCAAGCACAAAATGAATGGTATCCTCCCCATTTCTCAGTATGATTGCCTGGAAAAAAATGCAGAGCCCTTCAAAGCACAATGCTTGAGCAGGAGGAACCAGGTGATAGGGAGGGGGGAATTCAATTCCGTTTGCATTTAAAGGTGAACTTACCTAACTAGCACTTCCTGAGACCAGAAGAACAGCAGTCATTCAAAACTGCTACTTCTCACAATTTTGCAACGCATCCTCCCGCCAAGTAATGTGTACCAAAAAAATGCATACACTGAGGTAAAGTTTGCATATAAATACGTATATTAGTGAAAGCAGCATACCAAAACCACATTGTACTAGGGAAACCTGCTTTGCAAAAAATGTGTACATTAGAGGAAATTGCATTTAAAAAAACCACGTGTATTAGGAGAAATTCACAATCAAATGCTACCGAATTTTCACGAGGACTTAAAAGAAACCACAGACTGCAGTGAAAATGTAGAGAACCAAACTTAAAATGGGGAAAATGAGAAACTGAAATATTTGCCCACCTGGTGCTGACAGTGTTTCCTAGTTTACTGGCACAAGCTATTCCTGCAACATCCCATCCTGTTTATTATTTTGTATCCCACCTTTCCTCCATGGTGCTTCACATGTCCCATCCTCCTGATTTCATATTCGGAATAACTCTGTGAGGTAGCTACTAGTGACTTGTTCAACTGACCCAGTGAACTTCAGGTTTTAACAGGGATTTGATCTCCCAAGTTTCCCCAATCTATGCCCAGCAGTTTATTCACCCAGGTTCTCTATTTTGCTTGCAATCTCAGTATACTGCCACTGGTTATATGATTAATAAAATCAGGGTCATTGTGTCCCATCCTAAGAATTTATTGCTGGTTTGGTGATTCTAGGATTGGACCTGTATCCAAATTCAGTCCAAAAGCTTATTCATACTCAAAAGCAAAGTGGCTCAAAAAGAGAGGAACTGGGAGCTGAAAGTATGGTTTCAAATGCTCTAATTCTCCAGGAGGGCAAAGAAATCAGGTGAGAGATAGAGAACATTCTCAGGAAAAATTCCAATGGTTTCAGAGCATCAAAATAGTTGCAGATAAATTTGTTGCGTACCACGGGAATGTGGTAAAGTCTAACCTAGAAAATGGTTTAGTTTCATTTTTGTCCAGGTTCATTTTAATGAGGGAAGGCCAGTTTTGGAAACCTGAGTTTATTTTTTAATTTCCATTTAGAATATGTGGCTTTGCATAATACATGGGGTTCTTGGCTGCTGTAAAACACTCAGAAGAAAGCTCTGCTTGAATATAGGAATCGTTAACTGAGGTGTAGAATTTCTGGTTGCGCAACACAGAAGGAACCGGAATGTGACTTGTATTTTGAAAACACACTCGTTTATTTTAAATGCTAATGTGAGGATCCTGCAAAGATTTGCCATGTTTGCTCAAGTAATTAAATGAAAGTGAACAGTCAGAAAAGCAAGCAGGCAGTTGAAGTCTTTCTTTAGATTGTTGATGAATTATTCCCCCCCCCCCCCCGGTAATATAGACTTTTAAAAACTAGATCACAATATGGTTGAACTAATACCTGTTCTTGTTTACTCCAAAGACCTATTTCTCTCTTCCTGTTGTTGTTGATATTGGCTTGTAAAGTATCAACCTTCGAAAAGAAAAATGTTTTATGGAAACACTACTGGATCCCTGAGAAAACATTTAAAACGAGTTCTGAGGTATTATTTGAATTCCACTGAGCTCACTCTGCTCTTTTAAAATCAATATGGGGTAAACATATCCAGTAAGATACAATCTGAATCAAATCTGGGCCAGTAAGATACAATCTGAATCAAATCCCTTATGAATACACAGTGGAAGTGAGGAACAGGTTTAAGGATTTAGATTTGGTGGACAGAGTGCCTGAAGAACTATGGATGGAGGCTCGTAACATTATACAGGAGGCAGCAACGAAAACCATCCCAAGGAAAAGGAAATGCAAGAAAGCAAAATGGCTGTCCAACGAGGCCTTACAAATAGCGGAGGAGAGGAGGCAAGCAAAATGCAAGGGAGATAGGGAAAGATACAGGAAACTGAATGCAGATTTCCAAAAAACAGCAAGGAGAGACAAGAGGGTCTTCTTAAATGAGCAATGCAAAGAAATAGAGGAAAACAATAGAATGGGGAAATCCAGAGATCTGTTCAAGAAAATTGGAGATATGAAAGGAACATTTCGTACAAAGATTACCATAATCAAGGACAAAAGTGGTAAGGACCTAACAGAAGCAGAAGACATCAAGAAGAGGTGGCAGGAATACACAGAGGAATTATACCAGAAAGACATGGAGGTTTCGTACACCCCAGGTAGTGTGGTTGCTGACCTTGAGCCAGACATCTTGGAGAGTGAAGTCAAATGGGCCTTAGAAAGCACTGCTAATAACAAGGCCAGTGGAAGTGATGATATTCCAGCTGAACTATTTAAAATTTTAAAAGATGATGCTGTTAAGGTGCTACACCCAATATGCCAGCAAGTTTGGAAAACTCAGCAATGGCCAGAGGATTGGAGAAGATCAGTCTACATCCCAATTCCAAAGAAGGGCAGTGCCAAAGAATGCTCCAACTACCGCACTATTGCGCTCATTTCACACGCTAGCAAGGTTATGCTTAAAATTCTACAAGGCAGGCTTAGGCAGTATGTGGACCGAGAACTCCCAGAAGTGCAAGCTGGATTTCGAAAGGGCAGAGGAGCCAGAGACCAAATAGCAAACATGCGCTGGATTATGGAGAAAGCTAGAGAGTTCCAGAAAAACATCTACTTCTGCTTCATTGACTATGCAAAAGCCTTTGACTGTGTCGACCACAGCAAACTATGGCAAGTTCTTAAAGAAATGGGAGTGCCTGATCACCTCATCTGTCTCCTGAGAAATCTCTATGTGGGACAAGAAGCTACAGTTAGAACTGGATATGGAACAACTGAGTGGTTCAAAATTGGGAAAGGAGTACGACAAGGTTGTATATTGTCTCCCTGCTTATTTAACTTATATGCAGAATTCATCATGCGAAAGGCTGGACTAGATGAATCCCAAGCCGGAATTAAGATTGCCGGAAGAAATATCAACAACCTCAGATATGCAGATGACACAACCTTGATGGCAGAAAGCGAGGAGGAATTAAAGAACCTTTTAATGAGGGTGAAAGAGGAGAGCGCAAAATATGGTCTGAAGCTCAACATCAAAAAAACCAAGATCATGGCCACTGGTCCCATCACCTCCTGGCAAATAGAAGGGGAAGAAATGGAGGCAGTGAGAGATTTTACTTTCTTGGGCTCCTTGATTACTGCAGATGGTGACAGCAGTCACGAAATTAAAAGACGCCTGCTTCTTGGGAGAAAAGCAATGACAAACCTAGACAGCATCTTAAAAAGCAGAGACATCACCTTGCCGACAAAGGTCCGTATAGTTAAAGCTATGGTTTTCCCAGTAGTGATGTATGGAAGTGAGAGCTGGACCATAAAGAAGGCTGATCGCCAAAGAATTGATGCTTTTGAATTATGGTGCTGGAGGAGACTCTTGAGAGTCCCATGGACTGCTAGAAGATCAAACCTATCCATTCTTAAGGAAATCAGCCCTGAGTGCTCCCTGGAAGGACAGATCGTGAAGCTGAGGCTCCAATACTTTGGCCACCTCATGAGAAGAGAAGAATCCTTGGAAAAGACCCTGATGTTGGGAAAGATGGAGGGCACTAGGAGAAGGGGACGTCAGAGGACAAGATGGGTGGACAGTGTTCTCGAAGCTACGAACATGAGTTTGACCAAACTGCGGGAGGCAGTGCAAGACAGGAGTGCCTGGCGTGCTATGGTCCATGGGGTCACGAAGAGTCGGACACGACTAAACGACTAAACAACAACAACAAACATATCCAGCTGGCCACCTCATGTGGATATTGGCCATTAACTGTTCTCAAGTGTTTGCAGTCAGATTATTATTTTTTTGCCAACTGAAGATTTAATGAGCTCACTTTTTGTCCCCTGTACCCATGTTATTAATCAAAATATTGCACAGACCCATGGCCAACCTTTGAAAGAGTCAACTTCATCTCCCTCCTTTCTCTTATTATTGATTGCTGCTAGCATGGGGAATTTGCATTTTCATCTAATGTTTTTTTTTTTAATTCCCACATCCTCTAATGATAGGATCTTCCAACATGGTGTCCTTGGAACCCCTTGCCACCTAGCCAAACCTCCTGCCCTCCTCAATTTATATATTTAAGATAAAAAAATTCAAAATGGTTCTGTTGGCTGTTTGGTTGGTGGGTTTCAGCTTTTTGGTGGTGAGGTAGGAGTATTGCCTGTTTTTTTTGTCCATGTTTAATTTGCTGAGGGAAGATATCAGTGTTCTTCCTGTTTTGGATTGGAGAACTGAGCATCACCGCTTTTTCTTCTGTGAAATGGGTTCTTTTGTGGTGCCCACGACTATTTTTTAGATTTCCGAATGTTACCCGGGACTCAGAAGGGTCAGGGACACCCACTCTAGGGCAAACTAAGAATTCTGTTAAAAATCAAATGCCCAGGTCAAGATCCCTTAAGTTAACATGTGCAATATTTGCATGCTTTAATGTTTTTATTGCATTTTTTTAATCTTCTCTTTTCCTCTAAGGAGTTCAAAACAACATGAATAAGTTTTCTCTCCTTGGCCCCTGAATGTTATTTTCACAACAACCCTATGAGGAAGGCTAGGCTGATAGACAATAATTAGCCCAAGATTACTCAGTGACTTTCAAGACTGGGGGGGGGGGGGAGAGATTTGAACTTGGTTTGCCCTGGTCCTATGCTGATACCTAACCACTGTGAAACACTGCCATATATGGGCTACTCCTTTTGGAGCTACTTTCTCTGTTGAAATCAGTGTGGCTTGGGGGACCTGTCTGTGGAGCCTGAAGGTCTCATTTCCTGCACAAATTTCTAGATTGAGGCACAAGGACCTTATGTCTTTTTCTTGGGTTGTTTCTGGTGCCTATATTGTGCAGAGCAGCTGTATGCCACACATTTATTTGGATTAATTCATATTTACAGGACCACCTCTCCTGGTATACAGTATACTGTATTTTATGCTGCTTTTATGTTGTACAGTGGTACCTCGGTTTACAAACACAATTGGTTCCGGAAGTCTGTACTTAACCTGACACGAACTTTCCCATTGAAAGTAATGGAAAGTGGATTAATCCGTTCCAGACAGGTCCGCGGAATACTTAAACTGAAAATACTCAAACCGAAGCGTACTTAAACCGAGGTATGACTGTATTACAATTGTTTTAAATTTGTTGTTAGCTGCCCTGAGCCCGGGTTCCTGAACCGGGAAGGGTGGGGTATAAATAAATATTATTATCTTTTTTATCACCACCACCACCATCATCATTCCCTGCTTTACTCTTTAAGACTGACAAGCAGATGTGTCTTCATTCTCTTTCTGTCAAGTTCTTCTTTAATGGGTCTTAGGTGTAGCTGCATCAACAAAACATTCCTTTTTCAATTGTTTTAGATACATCTAAAGCTAAGTAACGAAAAATCTTAGTTCATATTGTGCTTGTCATGCAGCACTTGATATAAAAACCCAGGAATTTTTCATGGAAGCGTACCAAGTGGAGATAGGGTTTCTTTGGACATTTTCCCCCAAGAGCTACCAGGAAAGAACAAGCATGGCAGACCCAAAGTGACAGGTCAATGTGAAGGTTTGCCATTATGTTGGCCTCTGCAGCGCTCTGTGGTCTGGAAAGAAGCAGTACTTAAATGTTTATAGTAGGTCGCTTAGATCTTGCTGCATCCAAGTGTGGACGTACCTTATTACTCAAATTAGACACAATTTGCAAAGCACCACACCATGCTGTGCCAGTTGTCACATATCTAGGGCCTTGGTGATGGAGTAAAAAGAATCAATCTGGTTTTCATCTCAACGAGAATGCGCTATGATTCATACTCACATGGTAAATAGGCTGTTGTGCTTAAAGTTCAAGAATGAGACCCATATGGCGATGGGTGTAGCTTCCCATCCCATGCCAAATAAATCACTTTAATTCCCCCAGTTCTCACATCTTTAAACTAGGACATACACATGTGAATGAAGACAATTAAATATATATATTAAAGTGGCTGGTTTCATGGTCTGCATAGAGTTGCACCGAATTGGCAAGGATTCATTTGCAGCCAGCTTAAAATTGTCTATTTTGTTTTGGTTGCATTTCTGGCAGGGAGCAAGATTATTTTGTTGGCGACGAGAATCAAATCAGCTGCCATTTTGTCTTTCTCAGAAAGCCCTGGCCTGAAGACCTTTTTGAATTGTGCCATAAAACGATGGCTCCCTTCTTCGCCACTCAGTGGGGGTTGGAGCCATTGTATTGCCGTGATTCCACTCTAACTTGCAGGGCCGCTCTAGGGAACTACTGCTCAGAAGTAATACATTTATGCTGCTTAACATCTATATGGAGCTATTGGGATGGCACCCAGATCTAGCTCTTCATGTGAATTAAGAGAGGCTGTTCAGGTGCTGAACCAATGTCTTGGAGCAGTGATGGGTTGGGTGACATCCGATAAACTGAAGCTAAATCCTGATATGATGATGGTCTTGTGGGTCAACAGTGCTCAGGTCTTGGAATTGAGATGTCAGCCTGTTCTTAGATGGGGCATCACTCCACCTGAGAGAACAGGTATGCAGCTTGGGGTACTCCTTGATCCTATGTGTCTCTTGAGGCAGTCTCAGTGACGAGGAGTGTTCACTTAGTAAACTGGCAAAGTACAGTGAAACTCGTATGATTTTACCCCAGATCCAATGGTTTATGGGTTGCTATCTAAATACAAAATAACATAAGAAACTGACTGTCTACAGAAACACAACATTGATTAGATGATCAAGGCAACCAGAGACTGGCTGTCACCATTCTAACTTGCGTATAGTCTTCCAATAAGCAGTTCATTGACCACTGTGGATCTCGACATAGACTGTTCTGGTCTGTTCCAACAAGATATTCCTTGGGAGGTGAACAAAATGACTGTGAGTGTTTGGGAAACAAGTGGAGTGCAGCAACAACACATGTTTTGGCTGCTTGATATGCTTTTATATGTTTCCTATGACAATATTTTTTGTTTCTCTTTTACAGCCAAAGTGCTGAAATCCTAAGATTCTTTGCTTCTAATCAGTTGGATCTCTGTAAAGATTTTTAAGGTGAAAAGTTCCATCTAAAGTTTCCCTAGCCGTCTGATGCTCCTGTTTCATCATTTGTTATTCATATGCAAACACTGCACTATTAGTTCATTGAAATGGTATGTGATTAAAACGAAAATTTTCTTAGTATACTGGCTGGAACCCCAAAGACTTTAAGCTTTTCGAAAAGGCTCTAATTTTACTGGCTGAGCAGAATCGACCTTTTCTTTGAGGTCAAAGCTTCAGGGTTTTTATTTGGGGGGGCTGGGGCCGGGGCTGGGAAAGGTGCCTTCAGGGGGCCCACCGCTTTTTCACTGTTGTCCATTTGCTTGCCTTTCTCTTTGGATCCATTTCACACAGCGGGAGAGTGCAAGGTGAACAGAAGCTGCTCCTTCTCTTTGCTCCGGTCACTCCCCACTTGTTTAGGAGAAGCAGATGAAGATATAGTGAATATCAAGCAGCAATTGGCCAAGAACTTCCAATGGCGCCGCTGCTGGGATGTGGGTCTTAGCAGGTGTTCTACAATACAGACCCTTGACATGAGCTCTTGCCTTGGACACCTGATTCCCCCTTGCCATCAATTCCCTTTCCCAAATGTCTGTAGCTCTGTGAGGGGTAAACTAAAGTTCAGATGATTTTGGTGGGGATGCCATGACTGTTTAACTGATACACATGTGCTTGAAATGTATGACGGGAATGTGTCCTTTCTTCATCTACACTCCAGATACTTTGCTTAAGGGGGTTTTAAAATGGAAGGGAAACAAAGGGCCTTTAAGTTATTGAGATAAAATTGAGGATGGAAAGCAGAGCAATAAAGGGCTTGGAAACATACATAAAACTAGAATGGGTAGGAAAGTGTCAATCAGGGATAGGGAACCTGTGGGTCTCCAGCTATTTTTGGATTACAATTCCCACAGTCCCTGATCAGTTGCCAGGCTGGCTACCTGGACTTCAGCAATATCTGGAGGGCCACAAACTTCCCAGCACCCTTGTGCAAATGATTAATTCATCACGATATAAAGGGAAGTCTTCTTCTGCCTGCAGAAAAGTGGCTTTGTGGATGTAGTTATTCTGCTGGATTAAATTATTGCTAGCAATATTTTAGCATTCCTCTTCAATATTAGACTAACTTTCTTTGGGTAGGTGGACAAAGCGTTTTATTCAATAAGCAAAGAAAACAGCTCCAGAGAATTCCTATCAAGCGTCACCAATAACAAGGGCTAAAAGTGATGGGCAGGGAGGAGATAGTATGGTCCCATTTTACTTATGGATAGCTATTTTGGCAAGCTTACAGGAAACATTCTTATGCCATTTGGAAGATTACAGGCTTAAAGGCTTAACAGATTCTATTAGAATGGGGACAATTCTAGAAAGTACCTAGCAGGCAATCAGTTCATTTCTTGAGGAGACCCCCCCTACCCTTTTTGGCTATATATAGGAAACTGCTGTAGTCAGTGGTCCTTCACTCCCAGTTTTATCTACTGTAAGGCTGTGGCGGCAGCTTGCACCTGACTCTACATGGCACAAAGTTTGACTTGACTAGATGTAGACCCAGGAAAGTGCAACATGGTGTTGTGTGGCGATGGCTGGTCATTGTCGGTGCTCTTGCCTCCCATACCAGCATATTAAAGGCCAATGAGCTCTCCAGAGTAGCAGCTCTCCAGGCTTTCATGCAGGTTTCTCTGCCACCTGAAGAGGCTTGGGATTGAAGCTCAGACCTTTTGAGTCAAGCATGTGCTCTGATACTGAGCTAAGGCCCTTCACCTAACATATATCCAAAGAAAATGGCAGTAGTAAGAAAAGAACTAAAGCCGCAAAGGACCATGTTGGGCAACAGGAAGTTTTGTATCAGATCTTCTTCCCATATATCTAATTTTCTGTGGAGTAGGAAAATCCTAATTTGTGGGCTGCAGCTGTGGATGTGTGCTTTAAAATGGAAGGGAAATGAAGGGCCTTCGTATTAAGACATTGCCCTTAGAGATAAAATTGAGGGTAGGAAGCAGAGTAATAAAGGGGTTGGAAACAAAGGCAGAACTAGAATGGGTAGGAGGGTGTTGATCAGGGACTGTGAGCCTCCAGATGTTGATGATTAAAACTCCCACATTCCCATACCATTTGCTAGGCTGGCTGGCTGGAGTTCAACAATAACCAGATGCACCAGGGTATATGCCACCTTCAAAACAAATAGCTCAGTGACAGAGCATCTGCAATGTCTGCTGAAGGTCCCTGGAATCTCCCAGGTACAGCTGGGAGAGTACATTGGCTAATATCTTAGAGAACCACTGCCGGTCAGTATACTGAGTTAGATTGCCCAATGGTTTAACTCCGTTTTCTATGTAATATCTCAGTTATACTCAGGTCCTTAGTACTGAGTAGCTTAAGTACACTATCATCTTTTTTTATTTAAAACTCACAAGAGGCGACTCTCCTGCCCCAATTATATAATTCACAGCTCCTTAGAAAATATCCTAAAGTTTGTCCACCAGCTTCTGGGCTCTGTTGTTGTTGTTGTTGTTGTTGTTCTAAACTCTCCAGATCATCTTTTGCAGGCTTCAGGGCTTGATGCCTCTACCAAGCTGATAAGATGGCCTGCTGTACTGTTAAATAATACCCTATGCTGCTGTGTGCTCTTATGGCTTGCCAAGAAAAGCACTGTTGCTTACCAAAATATCCAGCGAGTCAACATAAACATATCTCTGGCCAGCCTAATATGCTGCTACCTTCTTCTACTAAGAATACATTTAACTTTTATTTTTGTTTTAAAAAGCTATTAGCATCTTCCCACAAATCATTCTAATAAATACAGTTCAGACCACCAGTGAAAAGCAGTCCAGGAAAATGCCATCTAATTATTATGATTTCTAAAACACATTTAAATCCAAGGCAGGCTGTCCCTGCAGCTTACAGACTAACAGACCTGAACAGAATCTGCTGGTAGAATCTAGAGTGAGGAGATAAAAGCTAAGATGTTTGCATTGAAAATTTATTTGAAAGAGCAGGGGCATCTTACCCAGGGCCGGCTCTACATAGCCCCCCGGTGGCGCAGTGCACCATGGCGGGGGGCTGGTAAGCTGGGCGCCGGCCTGGCAAGGAGGGCGCCGCGCGGCAAAGCCGCGCGGAAACAAATTGCGCCCTGCAAGGGCGGGGCGGGCGGCGGAGCGATCTCCGCCCCTCAGCACCAGGGCGCGCAATCTGCTCAAGACGGCCCTGATCTTACCCATAGAGGCTAGTGGTGCGGGGCGCCAGGGCGCCAAGTTCTGGAGGGCACCAGGGAAGAGGCGGAGGCTGGACGCAGCGCCTCCCGGCAGCAGCTCGCCATCCTCGCTTGCCTCCGTCATGCCGCGCCAAAGCAGCGCCGTGCCCGGAGCCTCTATCTGCCATGGCCACCGCGGCATGAAGCAGCCAGATGAGCCGGGAGGCGCCATGTCAGCCTCCACCTCTTCCCTGCCAGAGGAGCCCTCCTCCAGTCCTGCCGGCAGCACCGTCCTCCCTAAAAAACTCTGGGAAATTGGGGGGGGGGGTAGAGCGCCAGAGGGAGCTTTGCACCACAGCACCAGATATGCTTAAGACGGCCCTGTTAAAGAGAGATTGTTCACTGCAAAATTCCCTGTTGTCCTCTGACCTTATTCTCACATGCAGAACCTCTACAATCCACTCACTTTATCCTCCCTCCTTGGAAGGGTTCCCAGGTCTCCTGCTTTGGCCCAGTGCATCTAGACCTGGGGCCCAATCTTTGGGCTATCAAGGCTACAGCTCAAATGTGAAGATTGTAGGGGCTGTCCTGGAAGACTGAGGGATGGGGGAAGGTGGTAAATGGGTGCCACGCCATGCCGTTTCCCTCTCTTCCCTTTCCCGTTTGCCAGCATCACATTGTTCCTCCTCAATCCACATGAACTGTTTGCCACTGTTTTGGAAAGAGAAGAGGAAGTGGCTTGACACACTGTCAGCAGTTGTAAAGGAGAAGGGGTACAGTGGTACACGTGAGCGTTCTGCACACCAGTGCATAGCCAAACCAGTGCCGGATTTATGTATAAGCTAAACAAACTTTAGCTTAGGGTCCCACTCTCTTGGGGCCCCAAAAAATATTTCAAGGAAAAAAACCCAGATGTACATTTCCAAAATATAAGATAAAAAACAAATAAAATAAAACCTACATACAGCAACAGTGTTTTGTGTTGTGTAGGCTCCTATGGTGTAAGTAATGCTAGCCTGCTAGCCTGCTCCCTAAAATATCACTGGTTTGCTCATTTCTATATACAATGGTACCTCGACTTACTAATTAAATGCGTTCTGAACGCACATTCGTAAGTCGAAAAAATTTGTAAGTCGAATACCATAGGAATGCATTGGGAGAAAAAATTCGTAGGTCAAAAAAATCCTATCTAAACCGCATCCAAGATGGCGGACGGAGCTCCGTTTGTAAGTAGAAACATTCGTAAGTAGAGTTATTCGTTTATTAGGTCCATAAATTACCATATAGCATATATTCAACACAAAAAACTGACAATTTGTTGTTGACAAAGGACAGCTAGACATATAAAGGGCCCCATTACCTTCAGTAGCTTGGGGCCTCATCAAACCTAAATCCGGCCCTGAGCTAAACTATGAAATTCACTTCCACAAAATGTAAAGGATCACACAAACTCATGGTGAACAAGGCTATCAATTATTATTATTACTGCTGCTATAACCATAACTGGATCATTTTAAAAGAAATCACAAACTGATGTGTAGATGTGAACTCAACTCAATACTGGAAAAAGGGGAAACAGAGAGAAGCCAAAACCAAGAGACCTCCCCATTCCTAATCGCTATACACAATTATACACACAATAGAATGAATCATATAAGCTTCCTGACTTTGCTGCTCAGTTCAACCTCATGGCATGGTCTTTATATGTACTGTGGTGTTTTACGTATTATGATCTTTCTGCTTTTTGGTGATTTTAGTTTAGTAATGATTTATTGCAATTGTTGAGAGTAAATTATTTTAAATTATTATTTTCTGATATTTTGAGAGTTAATTTTATTGTGCAATATATTCAAAGTGGATTATCAAAGATGACCTTATTTCATATAAGTTGCTTCTTTTAAAGTAATATGTTTTATTGTGACTTACTTGTATTGGGTCAGATTGTCAGAGGACGTGTGATCCTTGTTGTGTATTTTGTTGCTGCTACAGCTTGTAAACGGCTTTGTGTATAGCAGGCATGTCCAACAGGTAGATCATGATCTACCAGTAGATCACTGGATGTCTGTGGTAGATCACTGGTAGATCACCGGCTCCCCCCCCCCAAGAAGCCCTGCACCCCTAAAAAACCGGGCTTTCCTCCCTAAAAAAAGCTCAATAACTTTATCCTGAACCACCCAAAACAGGGTTTTCCTTCCTAAAAAAAAAGCTCAGCATCGCTTTCCTACTCCCTAAAGAAGCTCCACAACTTTGACCTGAATCCCCAAAAAGGGGGTAGATCACTGTCAGTTTTTAACTCTGTGAGTAGATCGCAGTCTCTTGGAAGTTGGCCACCCCTGGTGTATAGAAAGGCAGTATACGAATTAAAAGTGAAATGAAATGAATGCAGGGGCTGAGACCGTATTTGCATGCATTCACTCCACCAGCATCCGATCGCAGAGATTTCATTTCTGAAGACTCGGAGATAGAACTGAAGCCTGAAGCCTGGCAGCTGAAACAAACAATGGCAAGACTGGTGACTCAAACCAGTGGAAGGTGAGAAGGCTTTCCCCCACTCCTTCCTTTTCTTGTCAGGCTTTTTCCTTGCCCTCCTGTTGGTTACAGACTGGTGTAGTTTTCTCCATGTTCTGGGCAAATGAGGGGGCCTTGAATCCAGAAGATCAAAAGTCTGCCCCTGACACGCTCCCCAAATAACTCATTCTTGCCTTTATTGCCTCCAGAGCAGCTTGGCAACAGCACAGCTTCCCATTACCTATCATGGCAACTGGCAAAAAGGCCATTGCCGTTTATTAAAACTTAAGCTCTCAAATACATAGATGTGAACCTAGGATGCATATTTTAGAAGTTGTTATGTTCTGTTTGAATAAAAGTACATTGTCGTGATTTTTTTTAAAAAAGAAATGCTTTTTCTTTTCTTTTTTCTTTTTAAAAATGTCACCGATGTATTGACTTACTGTAGATATGGAAAACGTTAGGTGTACATTGTGATTAGAAGGCTGTAAGCCACAGCAGTCTTATTCAGAGGAGGAAAATCCAAAGGCGAGTGCTGTAAATTCATACAAATAATTAGGCTTGGCAGATCTTTTGTTTTCGTTCTGTAGGTAAGACAAATTGATCCAATTGAATATTATACCTCTCTTAAGAATGCAAAACTCTTGAGAGAGTAAATTGCTTTTATAATACAGTAGTCTGTTGTTATTTTCTTAATGATTCTGGAGATTGGCAATCAAGTTGCACCAAAACGAAGCATTCATCTAGGATATTTGAAAGGCATCATTTATGCCCATGTACATTTCTCCTGGAAATTTAAAGCAAATTAGAGTAGACAACACAGAACTTTTCGGAATAAAGAAACAAAGGAAATATTCAAGTTGTGTGGTCATTTTTGGCTCATCAGGGTAGCACTGTAGAATTGTTTAGTTACAGACTTCAGATGGAAGCATGGATTTTAATTCTGTTGGTTATGGCAAGGCTTGTGCTTTTGAACAGATTTATTTTTACATATAAAAAAATAACAGTTGGTGGTGGGGGGGGGAAGAGACTTTCTTTTAAAAAAACATCCCATGCTGCAATGAATCAGCTTGATGGGTATATACCTCCTAAAATGATTTATGTCAAAGGAACATAAGCAGAACAAGCTGAATACCTATTTAAACACAGAACTAAAATGAAAGTACGGTATTGGCCCGAATATAAGCTGCACCCGAATATAAGCTGCACCTTTAAAATTCAAGGGGGAAAAAGAAGAAAAGACTACCTGAATATAAGCCGCTCCCTTAAAATTCCACAGGCACTCACCCCCGTTTCGTTTTACCATATGTCTGTTTCAGCAGCGATATCATAAAAGCCAATTTTTGTAAGGTCGCGAATTTAAGCCGCACTTTAACTTTTCACAGTCAGAATTTGGGGGGAAAGTGAGGCTTATATTAAGACCAATACAGTAATTAACGTCTATTCATAGGGAGAAATGGTGGTAGGACTTCTGCAGCACAATATATTTTATTTATAAGAATAGGCAAGCTCATAAAAAGCATCATGGTGGTATACAATAACACCATTAAAACATCATAAAATTCTAAAATAATACAAAGTAATCCCCCCTGAGGAATGGGTAGATTTGGGCTCCGTATCGGGCCAGGACTGCTTATGAAATCCATTTTAAGCACAAAAACTAAAGATTGCTAAAGAAGCCACAGTGTGTTGGCAAATAACATGGGTGTTTTCATTTTTAGTGCAAATGCAAAAACATACTACCAGCTCTGTCCATACATCCTCGGAGGAATCCAAACAGAAATGCAGCTGGAGAAAACCTTGGAAGAAAGAGCTTCATGGAACAGCACAGTCCCACCCCAGAGACCATTGTTTTGTAGTTGTGTTCCTGGGTGCTTTTTGCAACTGGTCCTGGTGCTTGCTGCCAAAGAGAAGGAGTCCAGTCTCCCCAAATGTTCCCATGGCAAATGTTAGGTAACTCTTAACGACAAAGAGTCCTATTGCTTCAGTGCTGGCATGATTCAATAGATCCCAGAAAACTTGAGGTCAGTGATAGTTCATAGCATCATAATTCGCCTTCATGAGCGCCAGGCCTACAGGAAGCGCATTCAGGCACCTGATTGTTGCAAAAATATTTTTGTAAACCAAAGGCTTCTCTATTCATTGTCCCAGAAATGTTGTTTTGGAGTTCAAAAGGAATGTATCTGATCGCAAGGCTACAGAGCCAGGTATTAGGGGGTGGGGAGAGGCGTAGATTAAACTATGTATTTCAGATGCCAAATTTGAACCTTTTAGAAAGATGCTTCCATGTGTCTGTATTAAAAAAAAAGATAATCTAAGTGCTCAGGGTAGCCAATGTTCCGGAAAAGCTCTCAGCAGGAACTGTAATATGGAACTCACTGTTGCTTCGTTGCTCAGCGTCACCTCAAGACATCTGCTAAAAATAAAGCTATAATGGGTACACTGTTCTTGGACTTTTGTTGTTGTTAAATAGCCTGTTACTACACTATGGACAAATAAGGTTCTTCTTGGCCATCAGTCCATTTCAGCTATTACTTCTTTTTACCCCACTGAAACGCTGATTACCAAGCTTCCCAGCAACTTTTCGCTCAAGAAGCCCAAGGAGCCCATGCTATTTTTGATATCTTTAGCAACTATTCAACCCATCTACCCCTTAACTTCCCCCCCTGGGTTGGTTGCCACCAGCTATTTCTCTCTCTGTCTCCTTTCTTCTGTATCTTCTGCACCCCATAGTGGTCATTCTGGTTGCCATTCTTAGTCCCTTACCTTTCTCATAGGAAGGTGCCTTTACTAAGTCAGACCATTGGTCCATCCAGCTCTGTCTTGTCTACACTGACTGTAGTAGCCTCCAGAGTTTCATGCAGGGGTCTTCCCTAATGCTGAGGTCTGAACCTGGGACTTTCTTCATGCACAGCAGATGCTCTGCTGCTGATTTATCACCCTTCCTATTGGCTGTATATTCTTTCCATTCAACTTTCTGTTGTGTTAGCTACACCCTTATTCTACACCTGACCTTTCCTCAGCTGCTATGTTTTGTGAGTCTGCTTCACCAGTATTTCAAGCTGAGCCCAAAACAAAACCCAAAGGTCCCAAATCTTACCATATTAATCCTCTGTGTCCAACTTCTCTGTGTCATTGCCAAAGTGACACAAAGCCCAGGATGAGAGAGTCCATGGAAGGCTTGGAGTTGTCACCGACCATCTGGTAATTCCTCACTGGCCTCCATCTGACACTTTCAAAACTGTGATGGTAAGGCACTGGCAACTCTAGTAAGATGGACTGTAAATGTGAAAATTAATGCTAATGTAGAAAGATAAGATGAATATTAAGACTCGGTTGATTTTTTAACTACAGTAAATGAGAATCCCCTGTAAACAGAATGGGTAAACAGTACAGTATATCTGCTTGAAGTTTCAAAGTGTTTCTTTGCACTCTAATGGATGTTCAAGGTGTTAGACTGTCCTGAGTGTTTGTGAGATACAGTCAAACCTCGCTTCCCGAAAGGCTCCTGAATGCCGATAACCCAGAAGTAAATGCTTCGGTTTTCGAATGTTTTTCAGAAGCTGAACGTCCAAATTAGCTTCTGCTTGAGTGCAGGAAGCTCTTGCAACTAATCAGAAGCCGCGCCTCGGTTGTTGAATGTTTCAGAAGCTGAATGGGCTTCCGGAACTGATTACATTTGACAACCAAGGTTTGACTGTACAGTGGTACCTTGGGTTACAGATGCTGCGGGTTACAAACTCTGCTACCCAGGAAGTGGTTGCTCCAGGTTAAGAACTTTGCCCCAGGATAAGAATGGAAATCGCACGCCAGTGGCGCAGCAGCAGCAGCAACAGCAGGGGGCCCCATTAGCAAAAGCACGCCTCAGGTTAAGAACCATTTCAGGTTAAGAACAGACCTCTGAAACGAATTAAGTTCTTAACCCAAGGTACCACTGTATTGTATTTGAAAATGGTAGTCATGAATGGTGCAGGGTTTTGCAAATAAAAGAAAAGGAATTGGCCTAGGCAGGAAATGGAAAACAAAATAAATGCTATATATAACATCATAAACAGGAAGCATCTATCTATAATTTTAACTGGACGAATATATTTCATTATTAGTAAGTGTAACATGCACTTTACAAAAAGCTTCTAGGAAAAAAGCCTGTCTCCTTCTTAGAAAGACAGTTTCCACCAATGAATTTTAAGGCATAGTAAAATTATACTTTTTAAAAAAATAATAATACAAAATTTATTAATAAATTAAGGACAAAAACTGTTGCTGGGGAATTTAATTGCCAGGGTATTTATTTCTTCAGCCCAAGGTCAGAGTCAGACTGTCTTTTATACCTTGGAATTGTTTTAGCGACTAGAACAATAAGTTTATTAGAAACAAGAGAACAAATGTAGGTCCTTCTGAAGCCAAAGGATGGTGTCTCTGGACACTCAATTAATTTCTACGCCTGGCATTTTATCCTCAGGAACTTTGGACACCAAATACTGCTGTCAGTTTGGACAGACTGCTGGCTCGTGCCTTTTATCAAGCACCAACATAGGCATTTGCATGGCTGACTCCTTGTCTCTTTTGAGGCCACAAAAGAAAGTTACTATGTCCTTACGGAATTTAGAAGTCATGCCAGTATAGATGAATGGGTTGTAAAAACTGGCAGATTTGGCAAAAAGGCTGGCTAGGCCACTGGTGAGTGCAGGCACCTGAAAGCCACATGCTGACCACATGGAGATGACCGCATAAGGAGACTATGCCATGAGACAGGCTGAACAAATTACAAATGACACCTAGAGGAATAGAAAAGAGGTTGAGGGCACCAAATCTGTAAATACCACATTTCATTTCACATCATATGGCTATTCTAGAATTACTGCAGCTTTTGGAAGAACATCTTAGTTTTATAACTACGGAAATATCCACTCTAAAGGAAGGAAAGCTTTTCAAAAAACCTCCATGCATTAACTGACTAAATGAAAGGCAGATTTGTTCTCCCTCTCTCTGTTCAAAAAAATCATATGAAAAATAAGAAAAAAATGGTGTATGTGGCAGCAAAGTTGGCATCTGGGTTTATTGCAGGCTCTGGTACCAGTGTCCATGTTAAGTCTGTTTGCTGTATTATTGTGGGTGAGGAGTTGTTTAAGATTGGGTGGTTGTCTGTGGGCAATGAAAGGTCATCCTCCCAGAGATTGATGCCAACTTCGCTGCCACATACACTCAGACAACACCATCACTGGACCCAACAACATCAAACATACCATCTCAGGCCTATTCAATTGCTCATCTTCTAACATTGTGTATGCCATCAAATGCCAACAGTGCCCTTCAGCTCTCTATATTGGACAAACAGGCCAAACCCTACCCCAAAGGATAAATGGACATAAATCTGACATCAGGAATCACAAGACAGAGAAGCCAGTAGGAGAACACTTCAATCTCCCAGGACATTCGGTACAGGATCTCAAAGCAGCTCTCTTATTTCAAAAGAATTTCAGAAATAGACTTGAAAGAGAAGTTGCTGAATTACAACATATTACTAAATTGAAAACTACAGAGAGAACTTGTCGGAATAGAGATATTGGATTCTTGTCTCATTACATATGCTAAAGCTATTTTTGGTCACCTGCATACTATCACCTGCTTTTTCCTTTAGGACTAATTGTCTTACAGGTTTACCATACCCATTGAGTCAATTACCCATCTCCTACTATCCTTCTGAGAAAAACCCCATCCCACCCTCCCACTATATATAAGGGTCTGGTGACTTCTGTTTCAGTGTATCTGAAGAAGTGTGCACGCACACGAAAGCTTATACCAAGAACAAACTTAGTTGGTCTCTAGGTGCTATTGGACAATTTTTGTTTTTTTGTTTTTATTTAGTCTGCGTCAGACCAACACAGCTACCTACCTGAATCAAGAAAAAATTGTGTTTTTTAAAATTTATTTCATTGCATATGTATGTTGTACTGATCCTCTATCCACTATTTAAGGGATAGAGGTTAACAAGTGAAGGACGTCTAGGTGAGATTTTTCTTCTCTTCCACCTACCCACCATCAGATGGGGAAAGTGCTCCTTATTTAATCTTTGTTAACTAAGTGTGGCAATTCCAGTTATTTATTTGCAACACATGTATCAAACTCTTCATCAAGGACTTCAGAGTGATATGGCTGGGATTTCCAGAAAGCCTTCCCTCTAGGTACTTGCAAGACCAGCATAATATCATGGACAGAATTAAATGAGGAGGTTTCAGAACAACCTCAGATAAAATTAGGGTTGCCATATTTCAAATAGTAAAATTCCTGACACCCACAAAGTTGTTGAGCATTTTTTGGGATCAAACCCAAATTGGTGAACTTTTGGGGGGAAACCAAATGTGTGTGTGTGTGTGTGAATTCAGTGGTTGGCTTTGCACCATACAAACTGGTATTCTACAAATCTGAATGGGATTTGACCTAAGCAGAATGCAAGCAATGCATGACAGGTAAATGAAAAAATAGGATAATTTCATCTAGTTCAGTCATGTCAGGCAAAATTGATGTGAACAATATGCCACTTTTAGGACATGAGAAAAACACCTATCTTAAGTTGATTATTCAGAACTGTACCCCCAAAAGGTCATCCTTTTATTTTTGAATGAAACTCTCTAATGATAAAATCCTTAGTGTAAAGTATGCTTAGGTGAATGTTCGCCTGCATCTCAGCTATTTGTACAAAGCCTACTAATTCTGTTCAAAGTCAGCCTAAATATTTCCCAAAACACTTGATGAAATCTGCAAAGCAGCTGGAAATGTGATAAATATATTATTCCATGCTTCTGAAATATCTGTAATTATAATTCTATTTCTAAGCCTAAAAAAACAAAAACAGAGTGTGAAGTTTTCATAAACTGGATGAAATGAATTCAACTCTTTCTTGAGGCAAAGGCTTCCTTGAATTCTAAATAATTTTGTGTTTTGGCACTTGATCATGGATGATGGGAGGTGCAGTTCAATAGCATCTAGAAGGCCACAGCTAAACCATGCCTGTTTTGATAAAAAAAAAAGGATCAACTTCTATGTACTCCTATCTTTTGGGGAAGCTCTGTATTAGTTTTGGACATTTTGGGGGTCCTTTTCACAAAATGGCTGCAGTCTGGAAGCCACTTGGAAATGTTCTCACAAGGCAGTTTCCTCATGGAGTAAGCCAACAATCCACACCTGGGTAAGGTTGCTTCCTATGGGCCTCTAGCAAGCAACATTGCAAAGGAGACGTCTCTGTGCTAGAGGTTCTTAATCAATTTAGACAAAGGTCATGGGAATTTAAAAGGCGAGGTGTGTATGTTACGTCCTTATAACTTTCACCAGAGAGTCCTTCTCTACACAGAATCAAATTATCTCCCGTTATTAACTGTTTCTGATCCCATAAATCACTTCAGTGCAATTTGTTTGAAAGGCATATAAGGCACACCTCAGGGACCTTGGCACAAAAAGTTTCCTTTGTGATCAAAATGTCACACCCTAAGCTTCCCCTCAAACTTATTTCTGTCCTTATTCTCCCATAGCCCCATACATAGGGGAAAATGAAACTGAGTAACAAATCGGAGCATTTAGATCTTGATTTCTGAATATATATATATATATATATATATATATATATATATATATATTCCATTGAATTCATAACCTGGAAAATCATGGTCCAGATTTTCTAGAACCCCCCTTTCTTTTGAGCAAAGTCAAATATGCCTTGTATGACTACTCAGGAAAACACAACAGGAACGAACTGTCTTCTTACCTAGACAGCCTTCCAGTCTTCTAAGACTTCAAAACGAGACCTGTTACTCTGCAACAGGCGGGAGCTGTCCATCAGCACTACCTACTGTCTGTAGCAGCACACCTACAAGTCAGTGAATGAAGCACCTATTGCAACTATGGTATGCTATAACTGCCTATCTGAGGGGATGGATGATGCAATGGCACATTCTGACAGTTGCTCTACATGACTCTAGAGTAATTAGTAGCACCATAAATGCTGGAGGCATTAGAAGTTTCGAGGTCTTGACGTTCACAACTGTCTCTGCGACCCAGATCTGTCTTGCAGGGCAAGCAAAACAAGGTGCTTAGGCGAAAGTGAAGCAGCCATTCCAAAAGAACTTGCCCTTGCCCCCAGCCTCAATTTGTATTTAGACTAACATAATCCAAGTCTGGAAGGGGCAAAGATAATCTAATGCCTTGAGCGACCTTCCTCACCAGCCAGCATTTTGCTTCTTCCTCTTCAATATACCAAATCTTTTTGCATGCAGCAGCCAGAGAACATTAGTGAAGAATATTCCCAGTGCTTGAGGTAGGCCTGCTCAAATGCTAAAACAGCTTTAGATAGCTCAGTGCATTGTGCGATTTCATACATGGGAAATCCCCCCTTGGCAAAAGGATACAAATAGACTGACATGCAGGGGAATCAACTTGATTGGGGTGAGGATTGCTTTTCCAGCCCAAGAGCTGCATTCCCTTATGGGCAGCCTTCAGGGGCCTGCATGCCAGCATTGGGCAAAAATTTGCAGAGGCAAAAGTGGGTGGCAAAAGAGACAATTCTTACCCTTCTACAATGAGCTACATTCTAGCCATACAGTAGTCAGAGGTTTCTACCTTTCCCATTCTCGCCCTCTTTCTAGAGAAGCAAAAGGTATTGATACGATGGTTCGAGGATCCGTTCTAGCCATGCAAAAGAAACCCAGGAGGTTGCAGAGTGTCGCTGGCGAGAGGCGTGGCCTTGGAAAGTTCCAAAGGCTGGGTAGAGCGCCCTGGAAAACCACATTTGACCCTAGGGCCTGAGGTTCACCATCCCTGGACTACATGCTTATCTTAAAGCAAGATTGTCTCAAAATTATGGCACCAGTCCATCTAACCTACTTCTGAATAACTTGGAACCAGGTTACCTTCAAGCTTATATTGTACTAGTATCTCGAAGCCCGTTAAATTAATGGGTGCTGGAACATGCAATTCCCCCCGCCCATTCCCCCCTCTCCCCCTCCCTTCTTTTCTCCACCCACACGTGCCAGGACTCTCCTGGGCTGCCACCGGCGCTGCTGTCGCTGCTCCGCCTCCTCCTCCTCCGCTGCTGTGGTCCATGCCTAGGCAGGGGAGGGGGGAAGGTAGGGGCGGCCAGGGCCCTCTTTCCTTCCTGCCCTCCCCCTGGGCTCGAGCCTGCTTTTGCGAAGGGTTAGCGGGGAAGAATGAGCAGCATCCCTCCACTGCCACCGGCTTCTCGCTGAACGCAGCGGAGGCACGGGGTAGCAGAGGAGATGCTTCACGGAGCAGGGAAAGAGGGGCGGGCGGCTGCCACCCGCCCCTCCTTCCCTGCTCCCTGTCAAACATCTCCTCCCCCCCCCCGGGCTGCTCTTCCTCCCCATGTGCTGTCCCCGCTTCTGTCTGCCTCTGACCCTGCACCGCGAGGGAAATGGTAGGCAGAGGGGTGGGGGGGAGAGCGAGCGCGTGTGCGTGACGCCCGCTTGCTGCTGGTTGTCTGGGGGGAGCGTAGGAGAGAAAAAAAGGGGAAAAAGCAGCCTCCTTCTCCTCGCCTTTCCCAACCCACCCAGAGCTGAGCCCGCCACACGCTGGGTGGGGGGAGGGGTTGGGGTGCGGCGATGGGGTGGGGGTGGGGAACGGCGGCGGGGACATGAACGCGGCGGCGGCGGGGAACGCACGCTCGTGTCTCAATCCCTCATGGTCCCTTCCCCTCTTCCCCTCGCGCCATTAATCGGGAGGCGAGGCGCGGAATGGCAGTTTGGAGGGGAAGCCGTTGAGGGAGAGAGAACCGCATTCCGCCCCCCCCCGGCTCTGTGTGCGTCCAGTCTCTGTGTCCAATCCCTGTGTCCTTGGGACACATGCTCAGTAGCGCGGAAAATGGGACACACGGAATCTGGATGCAGAGACACAGGGACTTTATTATATAGGATAGCCCTACCTGGTTAATTTGATCCTTGGGAGACACACTTTTGGGCTCTATACTTCTGAGGTTTATTTTATGCCCACTAAGACCAGAACCTGTAGTGTGACAGTATCTGCCTTTTGATATGCACTTCCAATTAACACAAGGCAGGCAATTACTGTATAGGCATTTATTTACCGGCATAAAACCCACCTGTTCACCCAGGCTTTCCCTGAAGGATTCACAGAATCATAGAATTGTAGAGTTGGAAGGGATCCATAGGGTCATCTAGTCCAACACTCTGCAATGCAGAAATCTCAACACAGAGTCCCCCATCCAGTTTGAAACCATGCTGGACTCTGCTTAACTTTGCAAATGTGCTGGTTTTTATTATTGCTGGACAGATTCAGCTATGTTGTAGTAATTTAATTGACTTGTGATGTATTTTAATTTCTTTTATAAATGTAATCTTGTTGGTGATTTTATGCTGGCTCTGATAGCTTTCTTGATGCTGGTACAGAAAATCTTGGAAATAACAGCTTCATTTTCAAAATGCAAATTGTGATACCTAATTTCCCCAGGTTGATGAGTGGCCTATGAAATCTGGATGTACCTTTGTTTGAAATCTGGATTATCATTGCCTGTGATGGTAGGAGCATTTGGGGGGAGAGGGCAGTGAAAGATTTGAAGAAAATGGCAGGGGCATATACACACTATAAGGGTTATTTTATAGCCTTGGTAAAATGCTTGATATATGTTTGATCATACTTTACTCCCCAATTTTAGAAAGAGTGTCTGAATGGATTTTCATTCAAGTTTATATTGGAGTAAGAGATGTGTACATTGCAATTAGAGATGCTGCAAGTTGTGGTGTACTGGTCTGGAAATGATCTTGGTAATTTGGGATTAGAATTCTCCTGAATCTGGGGCTTGGATTAAAATCCCAGTTTATTTTCCACTCATCACCAAAATGGCTGGTGGGGGGGGGCAAAGAGCAGTTACTTCTTGTCCCAAGAATTTTTAGTGGCAGGTTGCTATTTGCCCCCCCCCCCTCTCCAGCCTGCCATTTTCAAGGCTGCAGAGCCCTTAAATGTGTTAAAACCATGCCCTTGGATAAATTTCACCTACATCTGTAATCAATAAAGTTGTGGTCATTTTTAATCCAGATCATTGTCTGTCTGAGTTATTAACCATATATTACATATAGACACTGACCGGGGAAGTGGGGCAACACTGAGACTGGGCCTGCAACTAACACTCCAATGGCACAATGGACTTCTGTGCGTGCAAATGAACTTCCTCTACTGTTCCCTCCAGCCCCTGCACACATTCAAAATCAGCTTCAGAGTGCTGGAGGATTGTTTGGAGCAGATTTGGGGGGCAGATAGGTGTAGGAGAAGAAATGGCAGTCCCATTGCACCTGGGGAACTACTGTATGTGTGTGGGGCATCGGCAATAACTCATAGGTTATTATAGGAATATATGGTAAATGTTCACAATCAAGACTCATTAGGCTGGTACAAAAGTCTCCCCCCGCCCCGACTAACCCCATGCAAAATGAAGTGTTTCCCATATCAAAGGCTTTCGAAGGTAAGAGAAGAACTGAAAAGCCACCTTGTACAAGAAAGATGAATGATTAATAATCTATGCACACACAACTGAATGCCTTCACAGCTAGATAAAATTACACAGCTGAGCTAAAATGGAACATGTTCCTTAGGAGGGATCTGAGCTTAATTTATTCCAACAAATTAAATGAGAAATATTAGTACAAATTACATTCCAGATGGAATAGCCTACCGATAAATTATCACTTGAATCTAACAACATATAAACAAATTGAAGAAATATCACAGCAGGCAGAATCCAAGTGTTGTGGTTTATTTGATATCATTCTGCATGTAGTATGTCTTATATATATAGAAGTACAGAATATCCTTTAATAAAAATTATCAGTTTAAGGGATCAGTTGAGGTTTAAATACTATGCACAGGTTAAGCTGTTACATGTTGCCATGATCTTTTCTTCACATTTTGTCAAAAGGCCAGATAATCTTTTCCTATTTCTGTCCAAGCTGGGAAAGCTAAATATAAAAAGATAAGAAAAACATTAGATTACCCATTATATTCCAGTTTATAAGGAGAAAACTGACTTAATCCAAATATTGTGTACTAATGTATTACTAAAGAGAAACAAAATAGGCAATATTTTCAGACTGAAAATAATTTATTTTCTCAAGAATGTTTCATAAAATAGAGCAGGGTTGAGGAATCTGTGGCTCTGCAGATGTTGCTGGACTCTCATCCTTAGACAGGATGTCCAATAGTCAGGGATGATAGGAATTATAGCAGTATTTGGAGGACCGTAAATTCCCCACTCCTGAAACAAAGCAATATTTTTAGTTAAGGGATCATTCTTTCCTGTGGATGCACAGTCTTGTGCATGGAGAGAGGGATCCCTGCAGGATTTAAGAGAATCCCATTTGCCCTTCTCTCTTGAGCATGACACGAGACAGCACAACTGTCTGAATGGGAGACCCGGATGTGTGTCATATCCACATCATACTCCATCTCTCCACTTAGACAAGTTGCCTGGGACAGATCTTCCATTTCCAAGATTTCCAGGGGATTAAGGCAAACAGATTTATTTTAAGTGCTACAGGGATTCATCTGCATGTAGGGTACTGTGTGCCCACAGACAAAAGGCTCACGGGGGGAAAACCCCAAAATAAACACCTAGTACTGTAAAGGAAAGCGGGTGGCACTGTGGGTTAAACCACTGAGCCTAGGGCTTGTCATTCAGAAGGTTGGCGGTTCGAATCCCCGCAACGGGGTGAGCTCCCGTTGCTCTCTCCCAGCTCCTGCCAACCTAGCAGTTTGAAAGCACGTCAGAGTGCAAGTAGATAAATAGGTACTGCTACAAGTGGGAAGGTAAACGGTGTTTTTGTGTGCTGTTCTGGTTCACCAGAAGTGGCTTTGTCATGCTGGCCACATGACCTGGAATTTGTACGCTGGCTCCCTCGGCCAATAAAGCTAGATGAGTGCCGCAACCCCAGAGTTGGTCACGACTGGACCTTATGGTCAGGGGTCCCTTTACCTTTTTACTGTATAGGAGTGAATCATGCTCTCATGTCTTTGCAGAAGAACTCCATTATGGCTACTTGTTATGTAATAATGATGATAATAATAATAATAATAATAATCAATTAAATTTATATACCACCCTTCTTCCAAAGATCACAGCGTGGTTTAAAACATCAAAACTTAATACTCAGATATTACTTTGCTCTAATACTACCACAAAAAGATTTAATATGCACAAAACATCTGGAAGGGGAAGTATGACCACCAATGCTAAATAAGCTAAGCAGTTAAACCTTCTGACAATCAGGAGAGGAAGTTATTTTAGCACTGCTACATAGTGGAGGGAAAATCACTTGAATAGGGTCACCACTTTTACTCGCTCCTGGTTTTTCTAAGGTGCTGTACTTCACACTGCCCTCCCTTCACACTGGATGAGCAGGCTGCTGTTGAGGAAACAAGTAGCAGCAGGGTAAGTGGAAACAAATTTTAGAGGCTTGTTCTACACCGAGTTTCTGGTTCACTTGGGAAACATGCCAATAGGTTGGAAAAGAATTTGCAAATTCATTGGAGTCGGTGCTGGCCCGCCCAAAGCAACATCTGAGAGACTTGCACAAATAACCCCACATTAATAAAAACATGCCTCAGAGAGCTGTGAAGTGTGCATGCCAAGTGTGTATTCTGCCCCCTCTCCCTCCCTGCCAGCTCTTGTTCCCTCTATAGCACTCCTGTGAGCAGAGAACATCTTGCCAAGCGCAATGAACCAACAAACTTGATGGGCCTTTCCCGGGTTTACGATGAATACCACAAATAAAAATACTTGTTGAGAAAAACTGCGTTATCATTTAAATTCTTACCTGTTTTAAAAACTGTGCAGCATTAAAGAGTTCACTGCAGCCATATAAGACATGTTTACCCTGCTTGCCCTATGTGAGACAACACAGATTTCATCAAAACATTGCTCAATTTTATATTAAGAAGGCCATTCTATAACTTCGGAGAACAGAGGTGTTTTTTTTAAAGAACTGCAGTGTAGCAGGAAGAGAGCTCAGTTTCCCCCCATTCTAGTTACAGGTAGGTAGCCGTGTTGGTCTGAGTCGAAGCAAAATAAAAAAATTCCTTCAGTAGCACCTTAAAGACCAACTAAGTTTATATTTTGGTATGAGCTTTCGTGTGCATGCACACTTCTTCAGATACATCTGTATCTGAAGAAGTGTGCATGCACACGAAAGCTCATACCAAAATATAAACTTAGTTGGTCTTTAAGGTGCTACTGAAGGAATTTTTTTATTCCCCCCCCCATTGTTTTATATAAGCAATTAACAACTATGCTGCCCATCTGACTGGGTTGCCCCAGCCACTTTGGATGGCTTCCAACAAATTAAAACACAGTAAGACCTCAAACATTAAAAGCTTCCCTACACGGGGCTTCCCTATTTAGCCTGTCTTTCTGTTAAAACATTTTCAAAGCATTTTTTAAAATGAACAATATAAATAAAACCATAAAATCTATTCACAATCTAAATTTTTGAACCTGCATTTCAACCCTCACTTATGTTTTAAACATACCACAAGGAAACGTGATTCTTTGTGGTGAAAAGTTAAAAGAAACTGAAGAAATAAATCACTGATGTTACTATGATATAAATGACCCGATGTATTTATTTCATTCCCCCCCCATTTTTTTATTCATTTTATAACAACACAAGTACAAATTACAAGTACAAATACAAAAAACAACAAACAAAACAAATACAAATAAACTCTTATCATTCCATCTCTATCTCTAACCATTGTCATGTGGACTTCCCCAAGTCCCCTCTATCTGATTCTCATTTCAACTCATCTTTAGCAGTTTCATAAATCATAAACTTAAACATTTTTTACAACTTAACCATTACTATAAATCTGATGTATTAATTTCATGTGTGTGCTGCTACCTTCCCATTTACTTCAATGGAGGGGGAAGCTTTATCTGTGTACACATATATCTGTGTACACATGTCTATACTTGTGATTAAAATGAAAAAGGAAGTCCACTTGTGTAGCCCAGAGAGCCCCCCCCCAGCATGTAAAAAATGCAAGAAGAGATATAATCATAAAAGAAACTCATAATGTGGTCACATACCTTTACATAATCAATAAGATTTTGGTATTCGATGTAATTGCCTCCTCCAACTACAAAAACAATTGCCTACAATGCAAAAACAAATGAAACAAGTAACATTCTGTAGCTACTGCTGCATGCTAAGCTTACTGCAGAAAGAAGATACAATTTTTTTGTATCATACTTTTTTATGTATGCATATTTTTAAAACGGCTGAATTTTTGTTATTTGGATGAATTTCAGGGCATCAAAAAGCAAAGCAATGAAGGTACTCTGCTTGTGATGGTAGAGACAGAACTTTTCAGTTGTATAAACCTTTAGACTGCATCTCAAAACATGGACACAGCAATCCTATAACCCTGCCAAATCCTTTTGGGGAGTGTAAAGGTAAAGGGACCCCTGACCATTAGGTCCAGTCATGACCGACTCTGGGGTTGAGGCACTCATCTCACATTATTGGCCGAGGGAGCCGGCGTACAGCTTCCAGGTCATGTGGCCAGCAGGACAAACCAGAGCAGCACACGGAAATGCCGTTTACCTCCCCACTGGAGCAGTACCTATTTATCTACTTGCACTTTGACGTGCTTTCAAACTGCTAGGTTGGCAGGAGCTGGGACCAAGCAACGGGAGCTCACCCCGTCGCGGGGATTTGAACCGCCGACCTTCTGATCGGCAAGCCCTAGGCTCAGTGGTTTAACCCACAGTGCCACCCGCGTCCCTATTTTGGGGAGGGCAAGATGGGGCACAAATGTGGATCCACTAACTCAATGATCCACCTGCCATGGGGGCCTTGGTATGCCCATGGAAAAGCTCCGTGGGTATAGATATACTGCTGGAAGTAGATCTCAATCAGGGACTGATCTTGAATCTGTTAAATCTAAAGCTGCTTTGCTACTGTGGACAGTCCCCTGGATTTGGCTCATTGGCTATGCCAGCCGGAAGCAGTGCAGTTAAGTTCCCTTTCATTGGCTTTAATAGGAAGGCTTTAAAAAGCAACACCAACAGTGAGAAATAAGAGGAAAAAAACCCCTCCTCTTCTTTTGCTGGAGTGAGCCAGCAGGGCTTTGGAGGTGGGGTAGCTTCTATCACCAAACCTCCACCTCCAGCTTAGAGAATCTTTTATTAACAACATTAATTTGTGTGTGTGTGTGTGTGTGTGTGTGTGTGTGTGTGTCCGTGTGTATCCCCCTCCGTGTGTGTGTGTGTTTATTATAAAGACAGAATAATCCCAGGCCTCTTTAAAATTTTTGGGGTCAATGGACCCTTAATATAATGTAAGATTAGCCACTCCTGTTCTAGAAAATGATTGATTACAGTGGATAAACAGTCAAATTATCTTTTAGTTCTCCAAGGCACAAAAGGCCCTTTTAGTAACAAAATGTCAGTTTAAACATTTATTGTGATTTTAATTACTTTTTTATTTATTTAAGGTATTACTATATTTCCCTTCATAATATTTATCTCAGGACAGAATGTGTTTTGATTTACGCCTTATGGGACTTTTTATAGTGGAAATGCAGCATCACATTAAAACTAGATAAATATACAAACATATAAATCACGGGCTTCATCCAATGCTGTCCACCCATGAAGAGAACGGACTTCCAATTGCACAACGTGACTTCACCTACCTCTCTTCCTTTCCTTGTAGTCTCCTTCATGCCGTCAAATCTGCTCTGAAGGGCTGAAGGGCCCTCTAGAGTGGATTTTATTTGGCAGGATAGGTTTCTAAGGGTCCCCACACAACGACAGATTGTGCCCCGTGTATTTTGCCAAAGGCAGCTAATTATCCACACAACAATTTATTTCGCCATAGGGTTTAAAATTTTTATTTTTACAATTAAGAGCATTGAACTATTTATATTTGATCCAATTCTAATTTAAAATAGCAGTTTCATGACAAAATAGTCATTTAACAGGAAAGTATTGAATCATATTTATTTCTTAAGTATCTGCAGGGAAATACTTGACACCAATCAACATCAAAATAATAAACTTCATCTAAAAAAATGATAACCACACCAATGATAAAACCTCACCAATAAATCAAAATTTACATTAGATAACATTTTAAAACACTGCAATTTTACTGCGTGCTGGAAGAAGAGCAGAGAAGAAGCCCGGCAGGGCTCCCCTGGAAAGGGCATTCCATAACCTTGGCACCACAACACAGAAGGCCTTGTCCTCATGCCCACACTTCTGGAAGTGAAGGAGCATAGAGGATGTAATATTCAATTAACTTCATTCTGTTTGACCATAATATTGGAGCTGTATAGCAACATATTTAAGCTTAACCATTTCTACATTCTATTACAAAATATGACCAGAGAAGTCAAAACTGTTTTTTGTTCTTAGCAACTGCAATATAACATTTCCCTGTAAAGATAGGGATTTTGTAGGAAAGATATATAAGCAGTAGGAATCAGAAACCTAGTCTTCTGTTTGAGAACTACTTCTGAACTGTGCATTTCATGTGTTTTTCATGTGCTTTGCTTCATGTGTAATTCTCTATAGAGGAAAACCAGTTACTGTTCAAACAAGACCTTCAACTCCAATATTGTACCTGGGAAAGACTGGGAAGAGACTTTTAAGCTTGCTCGCAGCTCTTTTCCCCAAAACAGAGAAGTGAATGACCAGACCAGGGCCAACATTAAAAACAAATACTGATATCTCCCTTGTGCAATGTTGTTTGCACAGGGCTATTACGCTGGGACTGCGTCAAAGTTAGGAGAGAGAAAAATGGTGCAGAATGTGTATTTTTAGTGTTTGCTATTTTCAGCAAAATGGTGAAATGTTTTTTTGAAGTTATACTTCACATTGCTCCTTAGAAGTGACATTTTACATTCTAAATTGCTCATCAAGCAAGAACTTAAACACATGTCTTTACAATTAATTTCTCCCAATATCTTAAGTAAATGTGCTTAAGGCCAGGGTGTTAAGAATGTTGGAAAAGATTAGCTTATGCTTACTTGACTCTTTGAAGATGAAAGGAGCTTACAATCTCTGTTGGATATCATTTAACAAAACTGTAATCAAACTAATGATTTCATATAACGGGATCCAATTTTCTCTAAGGAGTGACCAACATCTATTACATTTAAAGCAAATGCTCATACCACTGATTTGGAGAAGTACGATCTGTTCTTACCTCCTGAAATGGATTTTTGTTTCTTGGAACTGAGCTGAAATAAATAAATAAAAACTTTATCGAAAGCTCAGTTAACTTTTAAACATCAAGCATTCAATATTCATAAACACCTTGAACTATAAAACAGGAGTGTTTGTCTTACCGACAAGGTGTTTGTGACTGGGTATTAATATTCCTCTAAGTGGGACTGTTTTCCTTCTCCTGCTTTGAAGCTCTCCTTAACCTTGCCAGGTTAAGGGCTCAGGGCATTTGTGTAAGGGCTTACTCTTTGGTGACGACGCAATTAGAGAACCTGCTGCTCTAGAGAGCTTCAGTTGACCTTTAGTGGTTCACAAGGCAGAAATTGCCACTGTTCAAGCTTCTAAAAAAAGTCTAAAGATGACTACTGTACAGGTCATCTTTAAAATCAAGCACATATTCTCAAAGTAACCATTTCAGGGTTTTTCAGGAACAGAACTTTCAGCCACCAAATGCTTGGATTAACAGGAATGTTTTAAAATTTCTCCTAAAAGTTCATAGTGAGGAAGATGGACACAGCTTATTAGGGAGGGCATTCCACAAATGAGGGAATGTCAAAGGCCCTGTCATTGGTCACTGCCAACCAGGGAACCCTTAGTAGTGGCTCTTCTGCTGATCATAGGGCCCAAGATGGTTGATATTGAGAATGGCACTCGGTCACCTAAACTTAAACGTTAGAAAAGCACATCCCCAAACACATGAGCTGTAGTGGAGCTCTGTTCAGACAAGAGGACTTTATCTTTTTCTCCTCCTTGTGAACTCTCAAAAACTTGGGCCAAGTGCAGATTTTGGCATGTGTACAGGAGGCTCCAGATAAGAGAATGGTTTCTTTACTCTTTTATTTAATGTTACATAGACTGCATATTAACTATATTTCAAACGGCAGGCATTACACTTACGGTAACTAAAATTGCATGGTAAACTCACCTGTCACTGCCTCGCAACATCTTAGGGTCAAAATACCTGTAGTCATCTGTTTCCTATTCAACAAGAGAAATCTTTGTAACAATTTATTGCTATGTTCAGTCCCACAAGTTTGACTACTGTGGCTTCTATTAATCCATTTCCCAACTTACAAATATGATAGTATTCATACAGTCACATAAAAACAAGCAAGCAAACATGTATGCTAGCTGCCACCAGTATTCATTCAGTCACATTAGTAAAATACCTATGCTAGCTGCTGCCACCAGCTGGTGGGTGGGTGGGTGGGTGGGTGGGGAGAAGAGGAGGCTCACAGGAAATTTACAACTCCCAAACTTTTCAAAATATACTATTTGCGTAATATGTTCTAGCTGTGAAGCAATATATTAATGTAAAGATGTCACTAGTTTTAGATCTCACACTAGGTCCCCCAACAGTTTGTTTTTTTCACATAGTAACCAAGATTGCCTGCTTTCTTTTCAATAATGTAACGGCAATGAATGTTGAAATGATGCACCAGTCAAATTTACTGTACCGTGTTTCCCCCTTTTTAAGCCGTAGTCATAAAATAAGCCAGGGCAGGATTTTAAAACTTTGTAAAATATAAGACATACCCCGAAAATAAGCCATAGGTCTACCTGCAGGGTCGGCGCCCAGCAGTGCTGCGCCGCATCGAGGAGGTTCTTCTATCCTACTGCCTTTTAGACTGTGGCCTGCTGGCAGCCTGCCGGGTCAGCACCGATCAGCGTCGCGCTGAGCACCGGATCGAGCAAGTGGCCTGCAGGGTCGGCGCCCAGCAGCGCCGCACGGAACACCACCTCCTCTATCCAGCACGGCGCTGCTGGACGCTGACTCTGCAGACCCGATCGAGAAGGCGGCCTGCTGGATTGAGGAGGTGGTGTTCCGTGCGACGCTGCTGCTTCCTCAATCCAGTGCTCAGCGCGGCGCTGATTGGCGCCGACCCGGCAGGCCGCCCGATCAAGGAAGGTGCGCCGCCGGGGCGACTGGCGGCGGCGGGAGCCCTGCTGCCGTAATATTGTGGGCCGCATGGCCCGAGGCAAAGGAATCCGTCCTCTCGCTTTTTTGGAAAAGGAATCCGTCCTCTCGCTTTTTTTTCAGCAAGGCATCCCAATGCAACGGCTTGAGTATCTCCTCTTTTACGTTGCAATCTGTGCCAGCTTTTGCAACTGATAGGGCTCCAGTGCCGGCACCCAGAGCGGATCTATCTATAGACAGTTCTTGCTTCATAAAACCCAAGTCTTGTAGTGCCGTAAATAAAAAAATAAGACATCCCCTGAAAATAAGACACCGTGTGGTTTTTTGAGGGAAAAAAGTTATAAGACGGTGTCTTAAAAAAGGGGAAACACGGTATTTCAGCCCATGATTTACTAGTACTATTAAAGCAAAATAAGTTTGTTTTTAGAAATTGTGAGGCATTACATTGTTTTTTCTGTTGACATCATTATGATATGAAGGATTTTTTCCTCTCTCAAAGACACTCAATATTTTTATTGGCAAATGGCATCAGTTTTTCTGTCTCTACTTTTGCAGTTACTTTTATCAAGAAGGTTGAACAAGAAGTAACTCTCATTAGGCTATATTTCCCATATTATATCTGTAGAATTAAAAAAAACTCTCCTTCCAAATGAATCCACAACAATTTTCAGGAAATTAGTTTATTCTTGTGCATACCAATGTACAAATTTTTTGAATGGAATTATCTCATAGATAATTCCACATACACCAAAATTTATGTGTCCTCAGTTGTGTTTGGGAACTGTTTTTCATGATACAACCTCATAGATGTTGGTATTCCTATGGAATTTACCATCATGATGGCATATTTGTGTATATATCTACACCCACACAAATAAGGTAATGAGATATTGAAATACTTGTTGAACTTCTATGTTTTGGTCAGCTTCATCATTCTGTTAAACTATAAAGTGGTGCATGCAGATTTACAGATATGATATGAAAAACAATTTCTTCCTATAATGTTAAAATTAGTAGTAGTTCATGGCACCAAAATTGTGTATATCAGTATTTTAAATAATATTAAATTTATTGCACACCCTTCATTAGCAGGACCCAGAGTGGGTTACAACAATTCAGTATTAAAGAACTTAAAACAAATTACAGTCACAGGTATAGGGTGGACCTGGAAAACACACCTCAGGTTTCAAAGGCTGGCGTAAAGGGACTTTATAAATAAAGTCTAATGTGCAAGTTTGTTTGCTGTACTTACAGGATTGGACTTCATCTCCATAAGGTTGTCCAAAATGCGGGTGACAGGAAGATTCTATAGAAGAGAGTACTTAATTCAAGTAAACTGCAGAAATTGTTGTTCAATGTAGCTTAGGAAAGAAACAGGCACAGACACAATTGGATCACTTTCCACATTGCTATTGGAGCCCTTCCTCATTTGAAAAGGAATACAGTTGGTCTGCTATATATGCCTCTGCCATACTAAAATAAACACACACTATCTGAGTGTTTATTCCCAGGATAAAAAAGAAAAAAAGAGGCGATTCAGATATTGCATTTATTTATTTATTTGGTCATTACCCACCCTTCACTCTGATGGAATAGCATTGGACATACCAGGTAGAATGGCACACAGGCGGTCTGGATATTAAGACTGCCGGAACTGCGCCTAAGTTAATAGCTACTGAACTTTGAGCCTCAATATTGGGGAAAGCAGCTTCAATCAGTTAGCCTGCAGCTTGTCTTAAACCACCTTTTTTTTTTCTTGCAAAGCTCTCACTGGGTGCCAACTCACCTGCCACCCTCCTTCCTCGAGAAACAGTCAAGAAAGAGGAGATAGAATAATAGGTAGTAGTATGGAGACCAATGGGAACACACAAGTCTTCAGAGATATTATGGAACTGTAGTAGATTATTCTTTTAATTGTATCACTTATCAATTTCTTTAAAATTCTAGGTGTTCCATATGAACTACTGAATGCCAAAGAGTTGTATGCGACTTGAGAAACAGTTTGCCCATCCTTTAAAGTTTCTTGTTGGCAGTCCAAGAAATCTAACCCATGCTTATCTAGTTATACTGTGAAATATCATTGGTTTCAAATACTAGAATATGAACATGCTTAATGTTCTTCAACATAGAATTTACATTGTTAAACACACCTGTTGCTTTAGCACGAAATTCTTGACTCCTTCCATCACAAACTGGGATCCTGTATTCATGACACGTGAGAAAAGGCTAAAACATAAAGAGCACATCGAGCATGATTTTGTGTGCTTTCAGGTGTTAAAAGAATAACAATTATGGTGAACTATACCATATGAAGGTAAGAAACAGAAATTAAGCATCAAAGATATGAAGAACTTCCACCACTACCTTTTGTTCTGTTTCAGATTTATCTGAATATCATTTATTTTTTTAATGCACGTTTTGCTTCTTTGTTCATTTTTTATTTTGTTTAAATGAATTTTAAAAAGGAAAAATAAAATTAATTGAAAAAAACCTGTGTGTGAAATATTTTACCACACTTTTATTCTATTCGCTTAGGATATACACAATCAGACTATTAGCTTTTTTTCTTTCTTTTTTGCATGGAAAAGAAATTTTGCATCTACTTTAACCAATGTAATGCGTGGGAAGCTCTGTATTAAAACAGCCTCTAGAGAGTAGAGCAAGGGTTGCTGGTGGGAAACTGCCAAGCAGTGAAATCCTAAATCTTCAGCAAAGCTTCTGCATACCAATTCATTACTACAACTACTACTATGAATCTGCTTTTGAATTTATTTTTCTGTTGCTTTTACATATATTATACAATTTCATTGCTGCATAATATTTGTTGAATTTTGTTTCACTCTTTGTTGTTCTAATAGTAAACCACTTTGGGAGTCCTTTGGAACTGAAAGCGCAGGGCAGTAAATTAAATGAATGAATGAATGAATGAATAAATAAATAAATAAATAACCTAAGAGAAGTTAAACCTCACAGGCAGAAGCAATCAGAGGCATCGCTCAACTTGTTCCCAGTAAAAGTGAAAGGCTTTTCAAGTAGCAGTAACAAAATGTACTTTGAAACTTACCCCAGAGACTTGGCTGCACTGTTTCCATAGGTAGTTGGAGCTGAAGCCATCTTGGCAAAAGCTCTGTGAAATAAGTAAGTTAATATCTACACACTTAATTTATTTTCATCAGAACACTACTAAATATACCAATTATACCATGAAAGAAACATTAAGTTTGAAAATCTAGCCTTTCTAGTCATTTGAGGATGGAACTGCTCTTTACTTCACATCAGAAAGGCAACATGACTAACAATTAAAAAGCACATACTACAAATAACACATGTCTCCTCCTTTACTACCTCCCAAATACTTCAGCTTCACAATTCACAAAAATAAACCATTTTGAAAGTATTATAGAGAAAATTCTGTGTTCAAAGCAGAGCAAACAATTGCAATATATGTTCAAAGTCAAAGGGGTCAAGGGGGACAGGAGGGAATAGCTTAAAAAGGGAAAAAATGTATTTTTCAGAAAGAATTGTAATAATCTTATCTATTACACTGGCTATCATCCTGAACCTATAAAAGTTTTAGGCCAGTTTAGTTTGGAAATGTTACCATATATTCTAATACTTTAAAATTTCTGTAATCACTACAAAGACACTTCTCCCCTAGAGATGTGACTAGGCTACTGAACAAAGTATTACAGCAGATGCTGAATCTGACTGCTGCTCCACAATTGTGAGAATCTGGGGCACTACATTTTTAAGCAGAATAAGTTTTTAGTGTGCATGGTAGTATCTAATGCACTTTTTGTTGAATTTTTTGGGGGAAAGAGGGGCAGGATGAAATGCCCAGTAACCAGACAGTTGACATTTTCTTGAAACTCCAGGTCTACGTTTTTGCAATATATAATTTCATTGCTTTATGAAAACAAAAATAACTTACTTCCATTGTTTAATGTAGTTTAAGGGACTAAGATTACACCCTGCATCTGTCAATGCTTTTTTGTATTGTTCCAGATCTGCCTAGAATCAAACAGGAGATTTGAGATGTGTTACACGTCTTCTAAATTTAGCAGTAAAATTCCATCATCATTTGCTAATAATAAATCTAACACTTTTACTTCAGGGCATAGAAAAATTCGCATTATCTTCTAAATAATCATGAATACAAAAGGCACTGGATACATGTAGACATATTAACATTTCATTCAGAACAAATCATGCACGATTGCTATGAAACTGCAAATTAAGAAGGGTCTTGAAATAAATGAACAAAAGCAATCATTGCCTTCTTTTATGCATCACTTGAACCTATGGTTAAGCTTCTTAACTATGGTTTAAAAGTGACATATGAACTGGGCTACTATCATGTTGTCACCTTACAATCTTTGAGAAACTTAAGCCAATGTAAGTTTTAAAAAATATATTCCATGACTCATTACATGAAAAATCAATGCACAGTACTCTCTGTACTATAGATTATATTCTGCTTTCAAATTTCAGGGGTGACTCCCTGCCATTATCCCCATCCCCATACCTCGCAGGATGCAGCAAAATTTCATCCATTTTACTTGCCCCCTCAGACCTCCTCTCAGGCTAATTAAGCAATCAGTTGAGTCCTACACATTACTCTTTGTGCTGAATATTTTTTTTAACACAAGGAAGCATTCAAGTAAGGATTCTCCACCAGCAGGCTGAAGCACCTGATCTCACTGCATGTGTCAGTCTGCCCCTATGAAATACACTTTAGAAAGGCTAGCATTAAAAGAGCTACATTCTTCCCTTGCTGTATTACAGGGCATGTTTCATGACGAATTTAGCTTCAAGTGTGGCGGCTGGGGAAGCTAGAAAGACCATATGAGTAAACATGTTATTTGCCAAGCAATTAACTTTTATAGCATTCTTTCTTAGTGGTATAAAACGCTTTCTTGAGATCCTCAACATTGCCTACCTTTACTTTTCAGGACAGTACATGCTATAGACAAGAATTTCGCACTTAACACACTGAAGTTGCTCTGTTTCTTTGTGCCCACAGAGGCAAGCGGTGAAACAATGCCTGCACATAGTACTGGAGTGAAAACAGCAGACTGCTTGTAAATCTCTTACTTTTAAACTCCAGAAGAACAGTTGTCTTTCAACCTGACTCAGGCCCACATTTTCTATGCTCTGTCTACAGCCAGTGCCACAGCATACTACCAAGTAAGAGCAAAACATTAAATTGGGAACACTTCCTAATGAAATTGTGTGACTGTTTCATAAAAATCCATACCTCAGAAGGGCACTGCACACAACTTATGTAATATATAAGAAACAGTCGCATCTTGTCCTCTGCAGTTCCCGCTGAGGAAAGAAAAGCTTTGAATTAATTTTCTCTTTCTTAATAATCATCTGTAATTAAAAGCCATTCAGTATACAATATCATAGGCAGGAAGTAAAACTTTGAATTGTTTCAATGAAGTGAACTAAGTTTAGTAACATACAACAAATGTTTTATATACAACTAAATAAGCAGCCCTTTAAAAAAAAGAGTACTGTAAACAGTTAAAATCTTTGGCAGGGATGTAATGACACTTGTAATGTGGAATTATTTATGATATTATGGTTATATAACAGATGGATAATGGTAAAAGATGCAGCAAATTTAATCTTAAACATGGAATCCATGGAGGGAGAGAAGGAGGTCTGAAGGTTCAAAAAATGTTTGAAATGGTTATTTTAAATATGTATAAGATTATTTTAAAAACCAATTAAAATTATAATAAAAAATAAAAAGAGTACTCATGAAGCATGATATTAAGCCTGAACTATGGGGAGTTGCCATCAGAGGAGGAGGATTTGTCAAGACAAAGCTATCGCCCTGGGAGTGTGACACAGCTATCACATCCCTGAAGGACTTTTCCACCAGTTGTTCCAAGTCTTGGCCTCAAGAGAAGGTACTTGTTGCCTGAGGGCCAGGATCTCATTGCATCGAGGACACATCCACGACTTCTGTCCAGCAGGCACATAGTCATATGTGTGACATTCTGTACAATACACTGGATATCCCCCATCCCTGTTGTTTTTCAACCTATCTGTTTTTGTAGTCTAGGGAGCTTAGAATTTGTTAGTTCATAATGGAGAAGGGCAAAGTAGTCTGCCCTAGCCTTCTCACCCTGCAGCCAAACTCGCCTGTTACCTTGGCTTGATGCTTTGTAGCCCTGGCTAGCATCCTCTAGTTGCTGAAGCAATTGGACCAGGAGTTCCTGAGGCCTACCCTTTGACTTTAGCTTGTATGCTGAATGTGCAAACTTTAGAAGACTGGCCATTTTTAAAAGGTAAGACATTTAAAGAATAAACATAGCAAACAATATCATACAGTGATATGATATTGTGTATGATATGATATCCAACCGGCAGTGGCATTTCAAGTTCCCAGGCAGAAAGTCTTTAATAGCATGAGCTTGCTTATATGGCAACAATTCTCAGAATGTTATGAACAGAAAGAAACTTTATAGTAAATTATATTTTTTTACTTACCGTCAGGATCAGAAATCATGTCCAAAAGTGATTTATCCAAGGTGGACTTGCTCATGATTTTTTCTTCATATTCAAAATACAAATCTAATTTTCGTATCTTTAAATTAAATAAAAACAAATTTGTTGTTAGAATATCATTACTGTAGTAGATTTGATTAGCTACGTTTAATATATGAAACTGTTCATATGGTGATTTTCCTCAACCTGGGATAACCTATGATTAGAGATTGGAAGCAGGTCTCAGAATCATATTTGTACACCCCTTCCCATCGTGGGAGAAAAAAAGTCTGAATAAGGGGAGTCAACATTCAAATAACCACACAATAGGTGAGTTTGGTCATTCTCTTCTTCCCGTGATCAGATGTGAGAAAGTAGCTTTCAAACCTGTCTTAAGACCTGTATTAATATAACATCTATATGCCACCTTTCTTCCATGAAACTCAAAGCAGCATACATGAAGTGCCCAGGTAGTCTCAAAACCAAGCACTTATCAGATTCAAATGTGCTCATCTTCAGCATGGTTGCTGCTATACTATGTGCCTTTAGACTGTGCTCTGGGGTCTTTGCTATTGTAGTAGATATGCGATTAGCTTCTTAAATACTATCAGACTATGTACAGAGTAAACACTAAACAATGTCAAATTGTTTAATGTGTAATTAGGTTGATTAGTAAAAAGCTGAAGTAGGACTAATCTACACTGGTGAGTTTTACTATTATGAATGCGTTATAAAAATGTGACACTAGGGGGTGCTGTACAGCAGTCAATTGAAAATTGCACTGAGAGCTATATAACTTTTTTCCCCTTAGTGTTTTTTTAGATCAGTGTAGATCTAGCCGTACTCTAAGGGGAGAATAAAACCCACTTACATTTCAGGAAAAGATAACATCTACAAAAAGCTCAACTTTCTGAAATCGTACCTAAAACCACTTGGAACTTGTTTGAAGGTTATTTTTTAAATTGACTTGAACATTATTTCCCCAGTCTTCTCCATACTAAGAACAGAACACAACCAAATCAAGTTGACTTACCCTACTCTACTAAGAATTTCTGCTTGAGATTCATGGGGTTTCTGTTCTCCACAGAAAAATAATTTGATTTTTCTATTGTCAGTCTGTGCCCTTAAGAGGAAAGTAAATACCAGGATCTGTTCTGGAGCCCTGGCCGCTAGCCGAAAAGGACGCAGGGCAAAGTGCCATGTCTGCGCACACGTGCGGAGCGATTTGTGCTTTTGCGCATGTGCGAAGCGTGATTTAGCGCTTCTGTGCATGCGCAAGCGGCAAACCTGGAAGTAAGCCGTTCCGGTACTTCTGGGTTTGCCACAGACGTTCTCTGGAATGGAAACGTTCACGGAGGTATTATTGTAGTAAGGTAAAGGGACCCCGACCATTAGGTTGAGTCGTGACCAACTCTGGGGTTGCGGCGCTCATCTCGTGTTATTGGCTGAGGGAGCCAGTGTACAGCTTCCAGGTCATGTGGTCAGCATGACAAAGCTGCTTCTGGTGTTTACCTTCCCACCGGAGCGGTACCTATTTATCTACTTGCACTTTGATGTGCTTTCAAACTGCTAGGTTGGCAGGAGCTGGGACTGAGCAACGGGAGCTCACCCCGCCGTAGGGATTCAAACCGCCGACCTTCTGATCAGCAAGCCCTAGGCTCTGTGGTTTAACCCACAGCGCCACCTGTGTATAAGCCCATAAAGGCAAGAGCCCCTTGGCACGTTCCTTATTAATGACACTTATATCCAGTGCTATTTTTCTAGAAAAAGAGGTGCTGGAACTCACCATGAACACCTCCCTCATTCTCTTAGGATGACAATGGCGCCCACCTGAGAGGTGCCGGAAAGGAGTTCCTGTGAGTTCTCGCTGAAAAAAGCCCTGCTTATATTTTGCCACATAACCAATGTTTACTGGGCAGTTTACACTAAAAATGTTAATACACAACCTAAAACCATAAAATAAAAAGCAGCATAAAAAGGATCTCTCCAAGCAGGTGAATGAATGGTAAAATAGCAAATGCAATTCAGTGTAAACCAGGGGTCAGCAAACTTTTTCAGTAGGGGGCTGGTCCGTTGTCCCTCAGACCATGTGGGGGGCGGACGGACTATATTTTAGGGGGGGAAATGAATGAATTCCTATGCCCCACGAATGAGATGCATTTTAAATAAAAGCACACATTCTACTCCTGTAAAAATACCAGGCAGGCCCCACAAACAACCCAGAGATGCATTTTAAATAAAAGGACACATTCTACTCATGTAAAAACATGCTGATTCCGCGGGCTGGATTTAGAAGGCGATTGGGCCGGATCCTGCCCCTGGGCCTTAGTTTGCCTACCCATGGTGTAAACAAGTTCAAAATGATGCATTTTGAGGCAGAAAATCTTCATTTTATATATACAGTACTCTTATGAGGCCTGAATTGGTGGTGACTGACCAAAACGAGATCTTGGGGTCAGAGTGGATAGCTTGATGAAGATGTTGGTTGAGTGTGTGGCAGCTGTGAAAACGGTAGCCCAGAGTTTAGTGCTATGCAAGAGGCAGACAAACAAAATGACTTTCTAGAAGGGCCTTACGCCCCTGTGAAGCAAGAAAGTACTTGATGGCCATCGTACAGGGGAAGGTGCTAATTGTTCTGCAAACATTTCAGGTCTTTAACTACATCCACACATTCTATGATGCTAGAGTAGTATTTGTCCAATAGTCACAATCCTTCTGTAAAACTATTTGTTCTATTATATCTTAAAATAAACTTGTAGAAAAAGTCACATATCTACATTATTGTTTTTGGAAATACTATAAATCCATGAAAAAATTCAACAGAAATCAGAACCACAATTAGATTAAAATAAGGAAATACTATACCCCGAGACTTCAACCATGTACCCACTGCTTATGCTTAACTCTCACTGAAACTAGTGGGAATGCATAAAGGTGCCCAGAACAGCAGTATAAGAATGTTTCCAATAAAATGAAACCTTTTTTAAAAAACAAAAAACAAAAAACAAACTCTGTTTTGGCTATGATTCTTAGTTGCCAAACTCCTAACAGCTTAAACAATTAACTTAAAACAAGGTTTCTTTTCTTCTAAGCTTTACCAATAAATATTTGCTAATCCATCCTGGGAAATACTGGTGTGTTCTTTCCAGGATTTTGCTCAACACTGAAATATGCCAAAAAACTGCCAGGTTCCATGAGCTGGTGATTAATCTCACAGTTCCTCTTGCTGTGCCTTCGAAAATGATCTAACGCAATGTGGAAAGCAGCTGCAAACTGAATCTAAAAATACCACTATTACACATAGTATGATTTTAAAATTACTTCTCAGATAAAGTAGAAATGATTAGATCAGGTGATACTACACTGTACGAAGTAACACCCTTTAAATATGTCTTTGTAAATCTTTAACTGCAACTCTGTGCCCAATTACTCTTCTCTAAACTACACTGAAGTCAAAATGTATGTTTGTGTGTGTGCATGCATGTGTGCACATATATGTGCAGTCTTAAGACACAGTCTAATCTAAATACTTTATACTAAAGGGTTTTTACCATCAGAGCCTTGTGCCTCCTTCCCAATGCCCAGTGCCTTCAGCTTTGGGAAGGCAGCATGAGGTCTGAGGGAGGGGAGGTGAAATTTTGGCCTTCTCCTCCCCCATGGCACAACGAGGCTTGCAGGTTCCATGCTGAAGTGCTCTTGTGGCCCACTTGGTATGAAAAGTTGGACTGCCCTGAGTTAGATGATAGATCTGTCTTTTATTTTTTCTTTAATAATCTCCCATCTTGAGACAGAAAGGGGACACACTAATAATTTATTCTACCTCTGCAGCGTCAGAAGCATCCACTTCAGAAAGGACATCAGATTTCTGTGCCTTGGAAGTGGGAGATAGTCAACCATGCAATTATTTCCAAACCACATCCTGCCTTGGAATTTGATCGAAGTCCAATGTAAAATGGTGCTGTCAATGACCTGCCACCACTTTTCCAGAAAAAAGAGGTGACAAATAAGGCATCAAATAAGGACTCAACGTCACCCACTGCACATTTGACTTCAATTAAATTCTATGGAAATACTGCACTATTATTCAGATCTCATAAAGCTGTCAAAAATGTTCCATGTCAAACAATGCAGGAAAAAAATGATATTGTTGTCAAATCCAGAGGAGGGGAAATAGTGTGTAAATAATAAAAATTCTTTCAATTAAAATTACACTAATTAGGTGCATTGCTGAAGGTAGGTATTAATCCATGGTATTGTTTCGGGTTACATAGATTGGGCAGCCTGTGATCACAAATTTCCAAAATTCAACCGACATAAATTATTCTTTGTGAAGTTATTCTCAAGAACCAATAGGCTTTTTTAAAGGGAAAGTGGTGGATAAAAATTGCTTGTGTTAGCTATTTCTGCTATTGTAGTTGTTCTCTTAATAGTAGCATGATATACAGGCATGGCCTTCTGCTTAAACCTTTTTCTCTCTTTTTTTTTGTCCGTAAGATGAGAATATGATCTGGCAGAATAACAGCTTGTGTTTAAGATCATTTCTGAATAAGATAAAAATAAGTTTCTTATTCATTTTTATTAAACATAAGATGCTGTAGCTGTTTCAATTTTTGTTAACACTGCACATTCCAAAAATTTTTAGGGAAGAACACTGCTTTCAGAATACTTAGTATGTTAGAAAGCTTCATGATTAATGAGCTTCAAATGACTCCATTTTTCATACCTTTATGTGTTCCAGAACAGCTGTTGCCACATTTGTATGAAGATCTATGAGCCTTTTCTTTTCTAGAAGCTCTGGAAGAGAGCTGAAGAAATTACATACAAACTAACTGTTCACACTATGTAGTCCAATTCAACCCCATATTTAGCATTACAAAAGCAACCCAAAACATGATATACCTATGAGGGAACAAGATAATACTTTTGAGAGACAATAGTACGCTCAAATCAGCAGCCTCTGGGATACAGGAGATGGATATCCAAAACAAGTTTAGGAACTCTGTGCCAAGACACACTTTAGACCAGCCTTTTCCAGCCTGGTATTCTACAGATGTTTTGGATGACAACTCCCATCAACCTCAGCCGACATGACATCACGAAGAACAGAATTGTAGTCCAAAATGTCAGGGGGAACCAGGTTGGGAAAGGCTGCCTTAGGCCCTACCTTGCTCTACTCACTGGCTCTGTGATAAGAGTTCCCAAGTATGTGACTTGGGGACAGCGGGTGGGGAGGAACTTGACTGGAGTCACCAGCCACTGAAAAGTTTTGGGAAGCAAGCCAACAATAACAGTACCACCAGAGAAGAGATATGGAAGCTTGCTCGGGTGAAGGCAAACACATAGGCAGGCAGAAGAACAGGCTATTTAAGCGGGCCATACATTGTGGCTCCCTGGCCACTGCCAGCACAGCGCAGGCAGGCAGGCAGACAAGAGTGAAATGTGCTGTGCTGGCAGTGGCCAGGGCATAGCTGCCAAGTTCCAGATTGAAAAATCTGGGACCAGCAGTGGCGCGGCACCGGAAGTTGCTTCTACGTGACTTCCGGACATGCGTAGAAGCAACTTCTGGTGCCGCTCTGCCCATTTCCAAAATGGCCGTGGCGCCAGAAGTCGCTTCTACACATGTCCGGACATGCGTAGAAGTGACTTCTGGTGCTGCGGCCATTTTGGAAATGGGCAGAGCGGTACCAGAAACATGGCCGCCGGCAGGAGCTGCTTTCCGGGGGATTTACAGGATATAAATCCATTCGGGAGACCAGAAGGAAACGGTGAGAAAATACGGGGGTTTCCCGTGGAAAACAGGGTACTTGGCAGCTATGGGCCAGGGAGCTGCAATGCATGGCAGCCTCAAAAAATCTGAACTTCACAATCACAATCACTATCTCAATCTGAACTTCATGCCAGTTTCAGACAAAGAATCAAAATATCACCCAGCTCTAGCACAGGATCAGGATACTGGATATGTAAATGCTATTTCTGTGCCCCTCAGCAAATGTTACAAGATGTAATCTACACTGGTATGATTTCAATAATCAGACTTCCTAATCTTCCCAGCCTATAATTTGGCACCCATGGTATCTTATATCATTGGGCTACACTAGTGTGTCACAGTGTTATGCTTCTACTATGGAACACACTCTGGAGAGTCAGTCAAGTATCCTTAAATCTGAGTAAGAAAGAAAATTGATTAAATGACAATTCTTTTGCAAGCACTTAAGAATGCTTCAGTAATATGCTTACCTAACAGCTGAAGTTAGCTTAGCTGTGTTATCAGAAAGCATACTTATTGCTCCTTCATCTTCACCTTCTAGTCCCTGGGAAGAAAAACAATTTCAAAAAACAACAACCACCATATATACTTGAAGAACAAAAATATGGTTAAAATCCAGTTGAGGTATCAAACTTTATAACAGAAGAACCACAATTCAATTTTACACAGGTTTTGGAGAAAGATAAATCTAGGCCTACTTGTTTATATATTTGTTTCAAGCACAAAAAGGATTGAAACATTTTCAAGTCTCTTCTGTGAATAATGGCCCATGGCTCCCTAAAATATGATTACCAACACAAGGGGTGAATGCAGACTTCAACAAGCCCTCTGCCAGACCTTAAAATTACCTCAAAATATAGATATTTTGTTCACTGCTTTCCTAATGTTGTTGGCAGCTATCTGTATCAAAAGATAATCGAGTGCGCCCCCAGGGATGAAGTCAAACCACTGGATAATACCAGCACCTGCTGGGGGCTGCAGAGACCAGTAACTTGTAACTGCTGCCTCCTGTGTTTTTTGCTGTGTTAGCAGCACCAAAGGGATTTCTTTGGGGCACAAGCCTGGACAGTGTGTATGGAGGTCCTGGGCTGCTCAGATGACAAGACCCCCCTTTCAGCCCTGCTGACGTGGTCCAAAGGAAAGCAGAGCAATACATTTGGCACAAGTTTGGTTGCAGGAGTTGTCTTCCATTTGACTCTTAAAAGGGCAACCATGTTAGTGGTTTAAATTCCAGTCCCAATAGGACTGTGCTGCATTGCCTCCCAGGCCCTCCAAACTCCCCCTTCCTGTGCATTTACTTTCTGGAAACACCCAGTACATTTCTTGAATGCCAACATTTTAAAGCACTGTATAAATTCCAAGAATAATATTTTAAGTTAGATATAAGCAAATCTTACCATTATACTTTTAAGCCTCTTGACTTCATCTTCCTGAGCTCTGTAAGATTCTAGCTCTTGCTGAACCGACTCTGCTACCTCTGGGAAAGGGCTAAAGAGATTATGTAGGCACTGTTTAAATCTACACTTTAAATTAACACAGCTTGTAAAAAATAATGGCTTCCACAGTCCTTTATTCACTTATTTAAAATGTTTCAGCCCACCAACCCCTTCATCGCAAACAGACCCGGGACAGCACACAATAACTCAGTACCCATCTCTTTTCTCCTTGCTAAAACTGTTTCTTTTTTAAAAAATGAACCCTCACTGTCTCTCCACCCCTGCTTTACTCAAACCTCTGTTGTTGTTCAAAACCACAATTTTCATCTCAATGTCCCTCTGCCCCTGCTTAACTTCTGCCATTGTTTGAGGAGTCCAGCAAGAAAGGACGCTGAAAATTGGCTGTTTTAAACCTCTTCTTCTTCTATTCCTCAGCTGCTTCATGTGAAAAAGATAAACAATGTGAAGCCTTCAAATATTTCATAGTAACTTCCCACAATTATTTCACTTCTCGTACCCTGTGTTGTCTTCGACATGACGTTCTAGGTTCAATGTAGTAATTTAGAATAGATATTTTATTAACAAGCAAACACCAATCTATGAGTAACACCCATCAAGTGACCTTAGTCTTCTGTAACTGAATAAGCTAACTGACGGATTTGCTGTTAAGATTTTATTCATCTTAAATATAGAGCAAAATATATCATCGTGGTGTGCACGTGTAAAGAAGGTTCCAAAATTGGAGAGAGGTGGAGGCATGAATAAGGGAGTGGTCTGTGTGCAAGGGAGAGGAGGGTGGAGGTGCAAAGGGGGATAAAAAGGAGGGAATAAGAGGAAAGGGAGTGGGGTTGAAGATGAAAGCAGGGGCATGAAAGGGTCTGCAGAATAGAAGGGGGTGGCTTCATAGACAGGCAGAAGGTGAAAAGGCTGCTCAGTAGTTGCAATGTGTGGGATGAGAAAGATGCAGGAGGCTACTATGGGGGTGATTTGTATGCAAGGAAAGTTGCACAAAAGGAAGTTGGGGTGAAGGTGAAAATGAGTGCAAAGCAAGCCTGAAGAAGAGAGAGGTGGCTTTGGAAATGGGGTTAGGAAGGTGAACAGTGACCTTCGTAGTGGCATGAGGTGGGAAGGGGTTTGATGTGGTGGGGAATGGCAGAAAGGTTGGTAAGTGGAGTGAGCAGGGGCAAAGACCCTAGTTAGTAATATATCTTGAAGCAGAAGTAGTTAATTTAAAATATTCAGCTTACCTTCCTTTATGCTTCTGCCAAAATTTATCAGCTGCGGTTAAATCATATGACTTTTTATTTTTTTTCTTTGGTCTAGCACCTGCTGGGGAATTTTCCATTCCTGAAGACTCTTCCAAAACAACTCTGTTCAAATGAAAATCCTTTAAAGAAAATTATATGGATTAAACATTTTTGCCTGCTGCCCCACAATGGAAAGCAGAATATTCCTAATTCAAAATGGGATTATGAAAAGGGCAACTGTTACATTGAATGTGATTCTGAATATGCAGAGCAAATGAAATGTCATATTCTTTCTATTAAATATGACATTTTAGACGCTGCCTCATATTGTACTAGCTTACTTGTACAGTCTATTCTTTGTACAAAAGCTTAAGAATAGATATTATTATTGGTTTTTTTTCATTGGGCAACTGTTGCAACTTCTTAATATCACAAAACATTATTTGGCTATGTTTCTGCAAAACATTCAGAAGCTTTTTAATTTGCCTCCTTCCTCTTTTGCTCTGAGAATGCCCAGGCAATCCAAGACAACCTGGGAAATGGGTGGGGTGGGGATGGAAGAAAATATACATTGAAAGTGGGAGAAAATAAGGTTTCCTTTTTTCCTTGCTGTGGATCTCATCCTCTGAACTGGAGATGGGATAGAGAAAAGAGAAACCAAGGGAGTTCTTTAATTTTGCCCATATCTATCTCCTCTCATTCCTGGAACCATTTCGGGCAACACAAAGGAAAGGTACCTCTAGATGATTATTATTATTATTATTATTATTATTATTATTATTATTATTATTATTATTATTTATATGCATTTACACCCCACATTTCCTAGTAAAGAACTCAAAGATATTAATGTGAATTATGGGGAAATGTCTACCCCACTCAGGAGAAGAAAAATATTTTCTGTACTTTCACAGAACACAACTTTCTGACTCCCAATGAACAGAGTAATGCAACTCTCCACAGATCAACTTGTTTATAAGCAGCAATTGTACAGTTATTACCTAAACAGATGAATTGCTATAAATATGTAGCTGGAATGGCATTTGGTTCAGCATGCCACAATCTCCCTTGAGTGCATCAGCCGAGAGAAAAATGAACATTGATTTACATGAAGAAAAAAACTTATGTAACTTTTTCCCATTAGAAAAAAAATATTCTATAAAAGGGATAAAATGCCTCTAAATAAATTATACTAGCTTTCTGAATTCTGAATTCAACTTGTATGTCAGAAATGTTAGGAAAACATCTATAAACTCTATTTAAAATGTTTCCCAGAAATATGCTTTTAAGAAGTGGTTATTATTGAATTTCAAAGGTAACTGTATCCTAAAAACAATTCCATATTTCAGAACCTCCACCTGCTTTAAGACATAATACATAGTACATTTTCTCGAAATAGTTAATTTTTATTAAGATATGTGATCAGCATTCTCCATAGGCAAGACTACAATGAGTGTCTGTGCAGATGGAGCATTGTAATAACATACTGTTGAATTCCACCCATATTTTATTGTATTACAATTTGAATTCCATACAAATCAAAATATTATAAATTAAAAGTAGAAGCAAATATACAATTAAAAATCAATATGAATGTTTAATGTGATGCATATGCTATCTTCAATCACAAATCCACAAACATACCGTGGACCACCTGAATAAAGCTCGCAGACCACTAGTGGTCCATGGACCACAGTTTGGGAATCTCTGGTTTGGGTTCATAAACAAAAATGAAGGATTTTTCAAAAAGAAAAGTAGCATGCCCAGATCAGTAACAAGGGGAATTGTGAAGTCTTAAAAGACTGATAAATTTATTATGGCATAATTTATGTAAGTGGACTCTAGTCTCCTTCAGATGCATAAAGTTACATGTAGATGGAGAGGCCTGAAATAGTCTAAGAGAGCTATATCCTCTGAAAATTTTAAAATCAGCTCTGGTTAACAGCTATCCATAATTCTTTATGTTTTCTTTTCCTAGTTAAAAAACAGCAACTTGGAACAAGAAGACTGTCTTGTTATTCTTTGAGTTTCTTAATATGGAACATCTACACCATCTTGTGGTGATGAATAATATTTTAATGTTGATAGTTGTGTTATGAACTGAATAGTAATTATAAAACAGTACTAAATATTATTCTGGTAATAATAATAAATGAAGCTGGTAATAATAATAAACGAAGAATACCGGTATATAGTGACAAAAAAGTTTCTTACCAGTACATCATGCACTAAGGCTTGGTAGGTCCATGTATGGTGTAGAGGAGTTGCCAAATCGATGTTTCTGTCAACAAGTACTAAGAGAGGTCTCTGGAAACTAAATAAAAATATTAAGTTAATAACCTGAAACAAACCATCACATATTTAGAATATTTCTGTGGCCAAATTCATAGCCAAACTCTGCAGAATAGTTATGAAATATGAAGCATTTTGCCATTTGATGCTACATTTTAACAACAACAATAACAACAGCAACAATTTTTATTTATAGCCCGCCCATCTGGCTGGGTTTCCGCATTTTAAAATCATTCCATCATTTAAAAATCATGTACAATGTTTTTCTCTCTTTAGGATTTTAAATCCCAATATTGCTAAATCTTCAAGCTAATCAGATAAAAAGTAATGACATGATGCAAGTCTGTAAAGCACAAATACATATAGGACTTTTAAAAGGGCTGCTGAAAAATATAAGTAGATGTTGATACCTGAATTGTCCTGCCCCAAGTGTGTCACCTGTGAAAAGGCTGTTTCTGGCATCTCTGAGGTTCTCTCGGAGTTTCTTATCTAGTTTCTGAAAAAGATTTATCAGAGCTTTCATATATTCATAAAGATAGCTAAATATAACAGAATGAACCCGTCGATTTCCCCACAGCCTATATGAGGACAAAGATGAAAATAATGAGAAAATGCTCCATGATGAAATAATGGTAGAGAGATAACCACCTTGAGATTACCTTCTGGAATTGAAAAGGTAGGGTATAAATATCTCAATAATCAATGAAAGCTGGCTGAAAGATCCAAACTTGAGAATGGAGCATTTTAAAGTAAAAGCTTAGCAGCCAGCCCTCACATCCTGCCTTCTGTTCCGGACCTGCTGCCAACTTGTTGCAGACCTTATGGAAGTGAAAACCGACAGACAAAACCAAGAGGAAATTCAAGAAGAATCATAATCAGGAGGAGAAGAAAATACTATGAAAAGGCATGACAAAAGGTGATGTCTGACAGGTTAAAACATTGGAGAAATTGCCAATATAAAAAGGAGCCAACTGAAAAGGCAAGGTCAAATAGAAAACTGGATGCCATTCAACCACAAGGATTTGTCAGAAGGTTTCGTGTGTGTCCCCAGAAGCAGCATTCATATTATTCAAGGGTTTGTGCTCTGTGAGAGCCCTTCAGCAACCAATGGTGCTCAAGCTGTTCGTCATAAACCAGGTAACTGTGCTATAAATCTCCAAGACAGAACCATTAGCAGAGTAAGCAGCAAATGCTGCTGAAGTCCTGGTGGAATGAGCTGAGCTGTGATGTTCTGTGATGTTTAAAGGTGAGGGATATGTTGGATCTCATAAGCCACTACAATAGATGTTGAACGCTTTGCTAAGGTGGAGCAGGACAAACAGGATGTAACAAAGGCATGTGGCACTGTGGTAAAATCAGACATCAGATTTCCTGTACTGTTTCTTTTGCACAGCTAATCTTATTTCTTATTGTTTTTCCCCCAGAAGGCATCTTGAATGCCCAGGCTGAGATAAACTAACCTATTCCAAACAAGGCAGGGAAAGGAACTGGAGCTAATATGAGGGGTGGCTGCTAAGCTCTTTCATTTTATTCTTCCTGTTTGTCTTTGGATGGGACTGAACCCATTGTTTACTGAAGGGCTCCTGCATGCTCATAGAGAAATGCCATTTTCCTATGAGCCATCAAAATTTTGTGATAATGGTTACATTAGATGTCCCACTTAGCTAACACTTCCATTGTTAGTGTGATGACTATGTGAACAGCATAGACACCTATGGTGTCACTGATGACAGACATCAATCCCCTCCACTGAAGACTACCCTTTTATTGCACAGCAATGCTACACCATTCTGCAATCTTTTCTTTTTCATGTGTTACTGTCTTTGAAGGCTGAGTATTCATACACTCCCTCCAAAACAATTTAAGTTCATCTACATTCTGCCTTTATTCTTTCATGGAACTCTTGGAAGTGTACACAGGGTTCTAATATTCTCTCCTATCCAAACACTAAGGCGATCCAAATCTCTTCATAAGAAAGCTTGATGAAATAACAAAGTTTTAAGTTGGCACCAAAACTCAGTACAGACTGTGCCAGATTGCTTTTCCTATATAAAGAGTGCCACGCTATTTCCTGTTGAGGACAGTCTGACACTGCAAGTCACCACTAGACATGCCTGAGTGGCAGATTGCAAAGATTAGACCGGGTATAAGGAATAAGGTGATCTTTTAAGTACACTAGCCCTAGTTCATGTACAAATACACTGTGTTCTCAGTTCATGCCCTTGAGAGGCACCAGAGTACATACGGGCCATTTTTAAAAAGGGAACAAACAGGCCTTTCCACTTTACATCACAACTATCTCCTCCCCTCCCAAGCATTGCTGTTTTAAAAACATTCCCCTATTGTTGCAAGCTAGCATAAGCTCAGTACTAACCCCACCATCTTATGCACACTTAACTGGAAGTAAGTCCCGCTGAATTGAATGGGACTTGTGGCCAAGTACATATGCATAGGGTTATGCTGGACCAATAAAGAAGCTCTAACTTACAAAGAACTCAATACAATTTAGAGTTCTTCCCATATCCTCAACCTTGTCTGAAGAGACAACATTTTCAAATGCCACTAAGCTTTCCTTCCTAGACTATAGGGGAGGGCATGTCAGGATGTAATCGAAGACACATAAGACACATGCACCTAGAAGCAAGGGGGCACTGCATACCCAGGCCAGTTAAGAGGCAGCTAGCCAAGAACAACATACAATCCAAGACATGGAAAGTATTCAAAGGTGGTGGAAGACTCCATGATGGAGAAACCACCACATCAACCTAACCTCTGCTGGCTTACCATTAGCAGGAGCTGGTTGAGCAGATTTTCTAGGCTCCTTCCTGATATGGCCATTTAAAAATATTCCCTCCCATTAGAACCAATGGGAGAGAAAATAATTATGCCAAGAGTTTGCATACTTCTTAAATTGTGCACAGAGTGCACAAGCTTAAGGCTGGTTTATGTAGCAATAAACCATAGCTTGATGCTATGTCCAAACCCAGAAATTCTACTGCACGTCTTCCTAAGAATTGCAGTGGCTAGAAACATTCTTAGATTGTGTCTGTTTAGCTTGGGACACACAAGTGGAGTTACAATGACAATGTAAAGCTACATTGACTGTTCTGTCTCCTCTGCTATATAGCTCAGTAAAAACAATTGCCTGTGCTGTTCGGCTTTCAGTTAAACCAGTGTTTCTCAACCAGTGTGCCTCCAGATGTTTTGGGACTACAACTCCCATCATTCCTGACCACTGGTCTTGCTAGCCAGGGATGATGGGAGTTGTAGTCCCAAAACATCTGGAGGCACACTGGTTGAGAAACACTGAGTTAAACGGTGATTCTCCCTTCATAATGCCTGTCATACATATTTCAAAAATTAATTCAGTTGGGATATTTCACAACTCACCACTGCCACCATTTCTGCTGCTGTTCCTCTTGAACATCGGATTATTGGAATAGCTCCTATTAAAAAATAAAAATTGATTTTGGGGGGGAAATGCTGTTATAGAGTCCACTATGTTTCTTTTAGGACAAATGACTTTTATATTGCCTGCTACCATGTTAATTAAATAAATATGGGTTAATCATATTTAAACAGCTTCTGAAAACATTTTAAAGTCCACAGAAATTCCCTTATTCAGAGGGAATTTTTGAGCATTTTTTAAAAGGCTAGCTAATGGGAAATAGCTAGACACCTCCCAAGCTGTTAAATGTATTTCTTAGTTCTCCAAAGGGATCACTTTGCAGACCTAATACAGGACATATCTACTTTATATCTTCCAGGAGATTTAAGTAATTGAATGGTTTGAAACCACATTCTGAAACGTCACAGCTTGAGTGACAGATTATCACAGTCATGGCAAGGCACGCAGACCTAAATAAGGAAGCTTTTTCTGAATAATTCTTAATTTTTAATCTTTAGCCAAACACAGATGGGTAAATTATAAGCTCTGAGGTCAAACAATTCATATATTAAGAACATCCAATATCTATCAGTATCTTTAATCCCTAAAAATTATTAAATGTTCAAAGAAAAGAACGTGAAATCATATCATACTGTTGCTGTCCTCGGTCTAGGTCCCTGAAAATGTGAAAATTTCTGCACGAGCAAATTCACTTAACCATTGATCTGTACAATTCCTATGCTTTCTTCTCCTCTCTTCCAGCTGAATTCACCCTCACTTCATGTGTCACTACTATTCATGGTGCAAAATTATATGTGTGCCAATGTTAATTCCAAGCAAGATGAACCAGCTTCAAATTCTTTTTTGAAACTCTGCTTTATAACAGCATTTGAATCTGGTTTGCAAACTCTAGGAATAGGTAAAAACAATTCAGGGCACTGGGCATTTTTGAGGAAGAAGTGGCTTGCTTTATCCTAACCACCTCCTTCTAATGACTTATAACCAAATGAAGAGGGAATTTCACAGCATTCCTTACAGAGGCATGATATTTAAGAAACCAACACACTTACCAAGTGTAACAAAAAAACAGAAAAGGCTGTCTACAATTGTATCCATTACAGTCTCCATTTCTGTGTCTGTTATATCTGGTCTGTTGATGGCTGCAGTATCAAAAAGGGAGAGGAGAAAAAATCAGATTACTGTATAAATTATGCCTATGTGTCATTCACTCTAGACTAAAAACTGAAAATTCTAGCAGATCAAAACAACTTTAAAATTCCAGGGTGTATCCAATGCTGTCTGTTGTGTGAGAGGTTATCACCTTCATCTCTTACCCCTGCAGCCTTGCGTGCACCCTCAAAATTTGCCCCAAAGGGATGAAGGAGATGAAGCAGATTTGGGGGACATGTAGATGGCTGCAGGGATGATGAGAGGAAGCAGCAACCTTGTTGCATGAGCAGCAGTCTGATTGCATGTTGGATTCTACCTTCCGCTTATGTTTCTTGCCTGATAATAAAGATATATATCCTGGGTCTATGACACAAAAATAAGTTACTCAGTCTAAACAGCAGAAAACACTTTATGCGCTTACTTTCATAAATTTCAATAATCCGTTACAGCTCAATAATAAATGTAGGCAAGTAATCAAGGTGAATAATGGAAAATGAAATCAGTAGCAAAAGCCCACACCGTCACCAGCATTAGAATGTCTGTGTGCACATACAGAATTACATTACAGTCATACCTCGGGTTTCGAACGCTGCGGGTTGTGCATTTTCGGGTTGCGGACCGCGCCAAACCCGGAAGTACCAGAACGGGTTACTTCCGGGTTTTGGCACTCGCGCATGCGCAGAAACACAAAATGACATCACACACATGCGCTGTAGCAGCGTTTCAGGCTGCGAATGCTGCGGGTTGCGAACGAGCCTCCCGCACGGATAACATTCACAACCCGAGGTATGACTGTATACACCATTATGTTCTCTTAACATGCTAGACATTTAACAAAATAACTGTTTTTAGAATAATCCACCTACCACGATACGAAACAAGCTCCTTGTTTTGATTGCACAATAAAAACATATCATCTTCCAAAGTAATGAAGTTGAGATATTGGTCAAAAACCTATACATCAAAACAAAGGGATCATTAGTTAGAATAACATTTAAATGATTAATTTATATTAAATCACTACTATATCAAAACATTATTTTTATTTAATGAACAACAAGGGCTTATATACAATAACAGTATTATCTTTGCAAAATAGTTCAACCTGCACAAGTTGAAATACCCAGTTTTGCCAATTCCCCACTTAAGAACCCCACACTCCAAAAAACTTGTTGAATCAGTTTTGAAAGTAACAAGTACTCCAATATGAATGTTTGGAATAATGTACTTTACCTTAGCTACTTGTGCTACTGCACTGGCACCCAGAGCAGCATTTGCAATATCTTCCAGTTTACTTCTTGAAATGGCAGAAATAAAATTTAAATAATAATATTCGTAAAGTTGGTTTCTGAGATCCTGAAAGAAAAAATGAATATGAAAAACACCAGAATTTTTAGATAACAAGTATACTTTAAAAATGAAAGCCTTTACTATATAGTGCTCCTAAAATTTAATCTCCTATAAGGCAGCATAACCCATGCCAATAGACAATAGAACAGGAGGTGTGTCTTGCACCTAGCTCTAGCGCTAGGCCATATACAATACAAGGGAATGTTGCAGAAAATGTTCTTCTGAGGTGCCAGTGTTTAATCTGCAGTGTCCCAAAGCTTAGTTTGAGGTGCACATCCCCAGTTCTATATTCATTTGCATGTATGCAGATATGCAGACATGTGGAAATCATTCTTGAATGTCTCATGCAAAAAAACCTAAAAAAACTGGGCAGAACACAATGGTATGTGGTTTCATTTGTAATGGCCCCAAGTTTAGTTAGAATTCTTGCTCCTTACTTGCCAGTGGCCTAGGGTAATCATTTGTCAAGTTCACATTCCACAAATACAATCCTTTTGGCTGGTGAGAATGTGTGCATCTCTAAGTGGACATCACTCCTGGTTATTAAGATGTCTAACATGGGATAGGGTAAAGCTTATTCAGAAAAGCAGTAATTCTGAAAAGCATGGGTAAAGCAGTTTCCCATTTAATTTTATGCAAGTATCCACACTTCAAACCCAAAATTAACAGAATATGCCATTTCTTTATTTAACCTGTTTTGACCCCAGTAAGAAGCTTTTCTGCAGAGCTCATTTGGGTAAATTTTGAATATGTTGATCAGTTCATTTTTCTGCACATTGTGTTATTGCATCCGTCCTGGATTAGATCTGTCTAGAACTCAGTCTGAGGTTTGAGTTTAAAAGCCTCTGCAGTGTCTGCATGTGTCCTGCAGGTGTCAGCAGTGTTAAATTGATATGCCAGACATTCTCTAAAAATTGCAATCTTAGATTGCAGCAATACAAAGGTTGTGGCCTGCCCTGTATGGGCTTTGATGGGAGAAAATATTAACCTATGCAAACTGATCATATATAATTCCACTAACGCCATCTGTTGCCTCAGCTTGTATAATATACATTAAATCTACAGGAATGGGGCATAATGAATCATTTTCATGGGCATGGTTCCAGAAATCACTCCAAGAGACATCTCAGAATATGAAATGTTACATTCAAATCACCTGAAAGGCTTAATCAAATTAAGAATGCTCCAACAATTCTGGCTCATTTTCTTTACAAAAGGTGAAAATCATATTGTCATAATGCTCAGAGGTTGGGGTAAAAGAGAATGAAGGTTTTTTCCCCATGTGAAAAGGAGATTTGAGTTATACCTGATATTCACTGCTATATCAATTTCTGGATTTTAAGAAAAAGTTAAGCAAGTCAGCCAGTGTTACAAACTGAGATATGAAAGCTAGGAGCTAAATGCACCTTAAACCTAGGTTATGGGTGCAATAACGGAATGGCTAGGCACACTTTTTTATAACAAGAATACAAAGCTGAAAATGAATGAACTGCAGCTAAAATATTATGCTCATTTTTCACATGATCTGGTCCTTCCGCTGCCCATCCCCTTAATATTCTTAAGAGGGTCTCTTCTCCAGTCTTCAGAGAGTAGCTGGAAGTGGGGAGGCAGAAAAAGGTCTTCCTTTCCTTCCACTCTGCAGTTTGAAATCTTAGGCACAGTACTGCACCCACAGCTCAGAAGCTGCTCATGCCAATGAAATTCCCTGTCGGAAAATGTGCCTAGAACAATGGGAGCTTTGAACACTTGTCACCTAATATATTCATAGACACTAGCACAGGTAGTAGACTTTAAAACTGCAAGGAAAGGTAGAGAATAATTATACAAGACAACACGTTTGCAGTGGCTACAGAAGTAGCAAGGTGTCTCTCCTTACTGCCAACGACATTTAAGAACCTCTCTGATCCATAGCATAATCATGGAAAGTGTTGTTGTTGTTGTTTAGTTGTTTAGTCGTGTCCGACTCTTCGTGACCCCATGGACCATAGCACGCCAGGCACTCCTGTCTTCCACTGCCTCCCACAGTTTGGTCAAACTCATGTTTGTAGCTTCGAGAACACTGTCCAACCATCTCGTCCTCTGTCGTCCCCTTCTCCTCGTGCCCTCCATCTTTCCCAACATCAGGGTCTTTTCCAGGGAGTCTTCTCTTCTCATGAGGTGGCCAAAGTATTGGAGCCTCAGCTTCACGATCTGTCCTTCCAGTGAGCACTCAGGGCTGATTTCCTTCAGAATGGATAGGTTTGATCTTCTTGCAGTCCATGGGACTCTCAAGAGTCTCCTCCAGCACCATAATTCAAAAGCATCAATTCTTCGGCGATCAGCCTTCTTTATGGTCCAGCTCTCACTTCCATACATCACTACTGGGAAAATCATAGCTTTAACTATACGGACCTTTGTCGGCAAGGTGATGTCTCTGCTTTTTTATGGAAAGTAGTAAGAGTATTTTCTAGGCAGTTGGCTCATCACTGGATTTGCTGATGTGGAGTACATGCTGCAAACAATGAAGTCACAGCCCTAACATCCATGCAGCTGCAGCATAAACACTACCTTTTATCTGGCAGTAAGACAAAGTCCAGTTTCTTTTCCTGTGTTACAACATAAATTTTTAAACTCTTACAATGGACATTAAGCAAGTTACACTACCTGGCACAGCCTGTCAATATTTTCCTCTGTTGGCATTACAAAATATATTGCTGGAACGTCTGGAATAGAATCTCGATCGGAGTGCAGAAGACTGGAAATAAAAGAACAAGCTTCATTTGTGAACTGTTTTACTCTTTCTTGAAACAAATGGAACAACAACAAAAAGCCCTAGAAACAAAAAAGGCTTCAACAGCTTCAATCCTATGCACACTTGCTTAGGGCAGAGCCTGACTGTGCAATCAGCCTTCTTCCAAGTAATCATCTATTCATTGGATTGGGCACACGGCACTTTCTGCATAATTTGCTGATGCAGAAGTAATGCTAGTTTTTCTTTAATTGCAATTTAATTGAAAGTTTGCCTAAGAAAGGTGTATTCCTTTTTCTCCTGATCCCTTAACTATAGTTAAGCAGTTTGTTTGTTGACCACACATCATGAATTGCAATCAAGGTTAACCACGGCATCTCAGTGGCTTGTATGATTCGTCTGAAAAAAAGGAAAGGGAGCTGTCTCAGGTGTTTCAAAACTATGACTTGAAAAGGCAGAAAATATATTTTTCAGATATGCTCTTACTGTATGCTCAGTAACTTGCAAAATTAAAACTGCTTTCAGCCTTCTCTTAATTTTGTAATCAATGTAATGGATTTATGTACAGCTTTAGGTAAAGACTGGCATACTTAAGACATGCCAGAGCTTCAGTCTGCTATTTACAATAGAGAAGACATCATTTTAAGCATAACTAGCATCCTTCAGCTTCCCATTATTGACCAGTTACCCAGCTGGTGGTTTAACATGCAACCTTATCCTCCTCACCATAAAAAACCACACATTTTTTCAAACAACATATAAAGTAACACAACTGCAAAACGTATACATATAGATACATACAGATGTAAAGTAATGCCCATGTCTCTTAATTCTTTCACTGACAATAATGGAGATATTATATCTTGACCAAATCTGTCATAAATGAGAACCTGCAACAGAAAAATACCTATTAGCATAATTCCAGTAAGGAACTTGACATATTTGGGGGAGAGGGATAGGACTCTTTTGAGGTCAACCAATCAGAGAGGAAGAAGAAAGCTGTGTTCAGGTTTTATTAGTTGTATATACACTAAGAAAACTAGAAAGTAGTGTCAGTGATGGATGGCTACTGTGCCATCACCATTCACTTCAGTGGGGCCTGAGCAGAGGTTGTGCAGCAACTTTATGTCCATTAGCTTGCAATTATTTAACAGATAAAGGAGTCTTAAGCAACATTTCAGATTTGAAGGTGTCAGTCACATTCTCATATGCTTTAAAATAAATAATTTTCTTTAAAACAAATTATTATTTTTAAAAAATATGAAAACAACAGGAAAGAATTTAAAAATATTCTTTGACATTGCCTTTTTTTAAAAAAAAAAATAAGGGCAGCCTGTCATACAAAAACAAGAGAGAATATTTGGACATCATAACTAACCATGATTTATTGTGAAGGGAATAATTCTAGATAAACTATGGGCTAAAATGCTTTTCCTGCTCCCTCCAGTGCAGTTGAATTCCCACCCCCCATGTTTTTGATTAAACACAGTTTAATGTCTAAATCAATCAATCAATCAATCTCAATGTTATGTCTCAAGCTTAAACTGTATTTAATGTTAATTGTGGTTTGTCAAAACCTGGCAGCTTCATAATATATAGCTTGTTTCAAGCAAATCAGAGTTAAGATTAACTGGAGTTTCTCAGGGTCACACAACACAACAAGCCTCATTCAAATGAAAGAAAGAAAGCAAAAGCTTCAGAGCTCCTCATTGCAGCCATGCCAGAGAAGGAGGAAATGGGGCAGTGTGCATCTGATGCTCACCTAGGCTAGCTCCTGTCAGAATTAAAATGTTTTATGATGACATCTGGACTTAAAAACAACTGGAAAAAGTAGCATGCACAATAAAGGCTGAAATGGTTCTATCATGCAACATTAAAAACACAGTCACAAACAATGTTTCTTAAACCATTAGTACAGTTTCCTCAATAAATCCATCACAACTGTCAAATACACTACCAAAGTAATTACTTCTATCCACTCAGTAATGTTTACTTTCACAGAGATCTTCTTTATGCAGTTCTATATAATTCAAACACTTTCCTTTTCATTATCAGCAATTGGTCCAAGTCAACAACCTATTTCCTAAAGTTATAAAATGTCATTTTCAAGAACAAGGCAAATAAGTTAATTTGAAACTAGAAATGATTACCATGAATGTAAAATTGGCATATAGTTTGACTTACTTTCCATACTGGTTCACCTGTACTGTTTTTAACTGGTGGCACATTGAAATTCAACATACGTTTTAGAGCCACTGAAAACGAGATAAAAACATTATATTACTATTTTTGCAGTTTTACGACGACAGTGACCAGTATTTTGAATAGTTTTGAAAACGTATGACTAACCATATAAAATCTATTGAGAACATGTTCAAAATACAGTATTACAATATGCCTATATGTTATTTAGAAATAAACAAAGTTAGATTGTACTCAAGCAGTATATAAATTGTTTAAATAAAATAAATAAAGAGGCCATGGCTGCTGTCTTATTTAAACTGGTAACAACATTTGTCAAGATGTGTGGATATTGTAGCAACTGAAGAGATAAGAACCTAAGAACAGAAACCTGGTCTTGTAAAACAACAGTACGTTTCCATTGTACTTCCTATGTACCAAAGCCTTCTTATACTCAAGTATGATGAAAATTGATGTGAAAGCCGTATTAGATATTCCCAAGGCTCTGTCCTGAGACTAAATTTTTTAAAATAATCCATGAACAAACACGAAAATGGGAAAGGAGATTCAGTAGAAAGTGTAAAGTGTTGCACACCAGGGCATTGAATTTACACATATGCTGTGAAGTCTAAACTGGTAGTGACTTCTCAATATCTCTGACACAAGAAGAATAAAAAATGTGTGTGTGTGTGTTGAAGTCTGATGAAGAAGTTTAGTCCTAAACCCAAACCCCGATGTGGGTGAGTCCGTGAAGATTTCATACACCTTTGCAGTATGTGTTCCAGACTGGCTTCTTGAAACATTTCTTACTGATAAATATATGTTCAGTATGGAATGCTTTGGTAATTACAAGCCATTGGGACATACTACACCGACCTGCTTCCGACTGGATAACATAGACAAATCTATTTGTTTGAAACAACCTTCCCCAACCTGGTAACCCCCAGATGTTCTGGACCACAAGTCGAACCAGCGCTGATTGCAGCTAATGGGAACTAGTCCAAAAACAATTGGAGGACACCAGGTGGAGGAACTCTGACTTGAAGGGCTGTGCTTCAGTTTGGAGTAGTAACACCAGCCAGTAAAATCACAGAAAAACACCCACCCTAAAACCATCACGATCACATCGATGACATGTTCAGAACTCCTTGGAGCACAGCTTGAAAAGATGGAAAAAATGCTGACTCTGATAAACCTTATATTTTCCTTTGAGCATGATGCGTATAAGGTACTAAAGGGGCATTTCTTGGCGATCATTTCTTCTTGTATCTTCTAACAATGCCTTGCAAATTGCTTAACACGAGTAGGCGGATGCTGCAAAGGCTGCTTTTAACAACTAACAGCATGACTCCACTATAAGTTTAAAGGCTCCTTTGGAATAACTTTACTATGAAACTATGACGGCAGTCTCTCTGTGGACATGGGTGGGGTGGGGTGGATTTCGCCCCCTCGTTTGTACCAATTTAAAACTCCGTAGTCGTCTATGAAGTACCTACTGTCCTATAATCCCAAAGTGTTGTTGCTGTTATTATAAAACCGGAGAGTTGGAGGCAGCGAAAGAGGAAACACAGCCGCGCCAGGAAACTAAGCGCAGGATGCGGGGTCAATACAGGGAACGCGGAGTCATTCCCACGGCGCCTTGTCCGTCATGGGGAGAGCCCCTCCCCCCCCCCAAAGTAGGACAGGGCTCCGCTCCTCCAGAAGCGGGTCGGCTAGCCAAAGAGAGCCTTCCTCGCGTGGGTTTTAAAGGAAGAGGCCACGCAGAGGATACAGAAAGTAGCAGGCCGCGCGTATCCTCCGTGAGGTAACGAAGACGCCGCGAAACCCTCCCGCCGTGGCGGCGGCGGCCCCGCCGCACTCCGCGAGTTCCCAAGCAACAGAGGGCCGGCGCCCCTTCGAGCCTGTCCCCGAGAGAAAAGCGGGGAACTCACCCGTCTGCTTCTCCCGGATGCTGGCCGCCATCTTTTCTGCCACTCAGGCCGGCTCCGCCCCCGTCGCCGCTACAGCAGCCGGCAGACGTGGCGGCCCGGCGTGGAGGCCGCTGCTGCCGCGAGCGACCTGAGGCGCGGCGGGCGGAGCCTCCTCCTCTCCCGGCGTCCCCTCTGACTCTTCGTATATCCCAGCCGCCGGCGCCGCAACTGGGGCTTCTTAGTTATCTTCGGGGATGGTTGGGAGAGGAGAGGGCGGCGGTTTCCCCCTTCTGCTTCTTCCCACCGCCGGCTCTTTTCCCACTGAGGCGCTGGCGGCCCTCACGCGGGACGGGGTTCGCGGTGCCGGATGGGGCGGTTCTGAGGTGAATTGGCAGTTAGGAGCCAAAATATAGGGAAGAAGGAGAAAATGCCACGCTCAAGAGTTGCTGCCTAGGGGCCGGTAGCTTCTTACGCTTGAAACAGCTGTTAGGAAATATACAGTGATTCGTAGGATAGGGCTGGGCATCATCCTAGATCTGACCACCATGTACCCCCCCCCCCAAAAAAAAACCCCTTTTCTGTCTCTCCAGTAAAAGACTCGCATAAGATCATCAGTGTGTTGTTGTTTAGTCGTTTAGTCATGTCCGACTTCGTGACCCCATGGACCAGAGCACGCCAGGCACTCCTGTCTTCCACTGCCTCCCGCAGCTTGGTCAGACTCATGTTCATCTCCTTCATGGATCACTGCCTTGTGGTGGCGAAGGGGCTTGAATAACTCAGAGAAGCTATGAGCTATGCCATGCAGGGCCACCCAAGACGGACAGGTCATAGTGATCCACCTGGAGCAGGATCCACCTGGAGCAGGAACCGGCAAGCCACTCCAGTATCCCTGCCAAGAAAACTCCATGAACAAAGACAACGGACATCAGTGTATGATCTTAAAAATATTCTCAAGGCTGCAATCCTAGCCCCACTTACTTGCTAGTAAAACCTCATTGGATTCTACGGGATTTACTTCTTAGTAGACGTGGGTAGGCTTGCAATGCTTCCTAAATTACGATTTACCTCCAGGGCTACCACTGATTTTATTATTCCTTTGTGATGGCTGCAAAAACCAGACATTGTTACTAAACCCAATAGTCACACAGAACCTCTGTTGTCAGAGGTCCAAATATTAGTGGAAAGAGAAAAAAGCCATTGTGTTAGTAAGAATCTGGCTGACATTAAGCCATATGCAGAGTAGACCCACTGAAATGAATGGAGACATGATTTCAGTGGATTTGAGTATGGCTTAATTGGATATGGCATTGTATTTATATTATTTTGCCATACGTATACTCTTTATTTTATTTAGGGCTTGTATTCCTAACTGGATAGTCCAGGTCTGGCCTAAAGTCACAGTTCTCCAGGTTAGCTTGTCAGAGAGGTTTACAAAGTGCTAGAAGTTGACATTTGGTCCTGTACACAAGCACTGATGTTATTTAGGGAAGCTTTTTAACGTTTATTATATATGACTAGCTGTGCCGGCCACACGTTGCTGTAGCTCATCCCTGTGACTGCCCCCAGCCTGTTCCGACCCATGACCTATTCTGCCCCTCCCCCCACCCCGGCTCATCCCTGTGACTCCCGCCCCTGTCCTGACCCATGACCTATTCTTTTCCCTCCCCCCCAGTCATCCCTGTGACTTCCCCAACTCTGTCCTGACCTATGACCTATCCCGTCCCCTCCTCCCCCGACCCCCTGGCTCATCCCTGTGATTGGCTCCACCCTGTCCCCCTCACAAACCCCTGCGGCCTGGCCAGTTCTCTTGCATTGGTTTTTTTTTCTGTTAAAGGCCCATATTCAGTTGGTTGGAATGTTCTGTTGTGATGTCACTGATAGTATGCAGCCAATGGCAGCAGGTGAGGTGTATGTTCCTTTGACGTCCAGTGGAGGGCATTATATTTTTGGTTTTTGAGAAAATTCCATTTTTTACCTGCCAAAGGTTTGGCACGTGTGGAATCTAACGTTATGTTGGCACTCACGTATTGGTACTGGACGCTGTGTCCAAATTTGAACACAATCGGTCAAGCGGTTTCCGAGAAAAGTGGAAGGTCCCAAACATGGACCCTTTACATTTATATATAGATGGAAGCTGCCCAGAGTGGCTGGGGCAGCCCAGTCAGATGGGCAGGGTACAAAATAATAATAATAATAATAATAATAATAATAATAATAATAATTAATTTAGTCTACCACAGCAATTCACACACATACAAACCAACAAAAAGATCTGCTTTGGTCCCCCTGTAAATTGGCCACTGTTGGGAGACAGATGGAGGAATGTGACTCTGTTGATTCTTCTTGATCTCCCAGCAGTTTTCAGTACCATCCACCATGGTATCCTTCTGAGGCAACCGACTTGGGGCTTTGAAAATGGTTCAGAAGCTTCAGTTAGTCAGAATGCAGCTGCCCAACAGTTGACAAGTTTGAGGCAAAGAGATCATAGAATACCAATTGTGTTGGAAGCATACAGGCAGCCAGTGTGGTTCTACGTAGATCCAATTCAATGTGCTGCTGTTGACCTATAAAACTCTATGGCTCAGAATCTCAGTATATTCTGGCATGTCTATCCCAAACATACCTGCATCCTTCTCCAGAGCCCAACCCCCTCTTTCGGGATGCTTGGAGCGTGGTAACAAGGAAGAGGACCTTTTCAGTTGTGTTCAGTTATGTTCCAGTTGTGTTCAGTTTTTAGTTGTGGTTTCATTGGTTTTTAATGCCTTTTGCAGTGAAGTCCACCTGGCATCTTTGTTTCAGCACCAGACTTATCTCCTACAGCCAGCTTTTGATCGATTACAAGTGGATGTTTTGTTACTGCTGTGCCAGCGATTTCCTGTAGCTATTGTAGGGATTGTTACATTTTTGTGGCATAAAGTATTACTATTTGTTTTTAATGTGTGATAAGTCGCTTCACGATCTTTGGGTAACAGATGACTGACAAGTCAAATAACAGTATTTATGCTCAATTTCCAGCATAATTTTCTGGCATAATTTCCAGCATGTTTGTGTCACTGGGATTTCAGGGTGTGTTAGGATTCAGGATGTGTGCTTCTTCATGGTGCTGCCCATTCTCAAGGCCCAGCAGGCCAAACATTGCAATTATGTCCTACCTTCCAAGGAGCTCAAAGGGACATAGAGTTTTGCTCCTCCCCCATTTTATCCTCACAAAAACCCTGTGAGGTTATTCGGGCTGAGAGTGAGTTATTGGCCCAGTGTCACCCAGGGAGCTTCAGGGCAGGGTAGGGATTTCAACCCTGGCCTCCCAGGTCCTAGCCCAATGGTTTATCCACTACATCACTAGCGTAGCCTTTGTGAAGTGCATAGAAGCATTTTCAGAGGCATGTTTTTGGTGGAAGGGGGTAGTCTAAATTTGGGAAGTTTTCTGTCTCATCCTTCAACCCCTCAGTTAAAACACTGAGGATAAAATTGCAATTTTAAGTTTAGTTTATAATCTTTTCCATAGGTACCTGAACAGGAATCATATAAAATATATAAGAATGGGACCCCCCCATCACGCTTCAGGAAGAAATAAATCAGTGTCATTTGTGAATCTTCAGTTATAATATACCAATTTTATTTGTAAAGAAGTTAGGTAAGTTACACTGGACTATGATATAATATATTCCTGTTTGCACTATTCACATCGTATGGTAACATGAGGATTATCATGAATCCCAGATGAAACAACACCATTGTTGCACATGAACATCCTCAAAAGAATAAAGTCCAACTACATTTGAATGCATATATATTTAATACTGTTAACTGACACATTGCTGATTTATTGCACTTTATATACAATACATGTAAATGACGGTTCTCCCATAATACATTGCTACAAGTAATAGAAGAGCAAACAGACATGGGAAGCCATAGAAAGCCCCAGGAAATAGATATAACAGTTTTTAACAAAAACTAATATTTACAAACTTATAATTGTACATGCAAATTTGTATTCCATACTATTTCTACATAATGCTAATGGTTTAATCCCCCCACCCATGAAAGAGTTGATTCATAAAGAAAGTGTGCCTTCCTTTAATCCAAATTACAGAACAAAAAAAATCAATGAATTTAAGAATGCTATGATAAAAGCATTCAGTTAAGTGTTAAAGGTACCTGAGCTACCATAAGGAACACTGTTGCCCTGAACTGACATCTATTTTCAGATTCCATTCATCTGCAGTTTCTCTTACTTTTGCTAGTATAGATGTAGCATTACAGTACAAATCTAATAAAGTAGTACATATTCAGATAATCACAATTAGGAGAACTTAAGAGGTTCACATCCTGTGCACAGAGGTTTTAAGACACAGATAGCACAACAGAGCGTTTTCTTTACTCTTAGTACTTTAACCCAACAAATGGCTAAGCTAACAAGGTCATAAAATCACAAAGTGCAAAAAATAGATTGCCAGGATGCATCAATCATGGGAAGTAAATTAAATCCACAGATACTGCAATATTAAATACAATGATCAAGACTTGTGTAGAGAACAAAGATTATACAGTAGACCAGTGGTGTCTAAACTTTTTTCAAAGAGGCCCAGATTTGTTGAAATGAAGGGCTGTGAGGGCTATTGACCTTTTTTAAGGATTGAAGTTGTGGAGGTTTTTTTAGGATTTTACCCCAGAAAATAAACTGCCACAGGGGCCAAATTAAACCGGCCGGCGGGCCGGATTAAGGCCCTGAAACGGACTATGGACATGCCTGCAGTAGACCAACATGTTTATAAACATAAGAGGGTTCTGTTCCATGCTGTATGAACAAAGCTTCTCTGCCCCCAAACATCTCCAGGCCTTCTGGAGCAGATTTTGAGGGTGTGTGTGGGAATGCAGGGAAGAGGGAGGAAATTCCATTGTGCAAATGGAAAAGCTTAATTGAATACAACCCACAGCAGCCCAAAATCCTTTCTTCCAGTAGCCTACCAATTTTTGCTAGTTTGGGTAGCCAGCAAAATCTCTGCATTCCCCAGTATGGGAGGGGAGCTCATTTCCAATGCTTAGCATGACATGGGAGGTCTTTTAAGCAATTCTCCCTGTTCTTCAGCTCAAGGTTTAAAACATGTTTATATGATGCTCATAATGTACCTGGAGGATTTTTCAAAGTGCAGTGCAATTGCAAATATCTTGGCCTGCAAAACCCAGGGCAGGGAGCAGGACACAAAGAAAAGCCATATACAATCCAACAGAAAACACTGGAAAATTATCTTTTTTGAGTAAGTGAAATACTTTAAGGTGGATAGCTCAGTTGGTTAGAGCGTGGTGCTGATAACACTAAGGTTACAGGTTCGATCCGCCTAAGATACAGTTGCATATTCCTGCATTGCAGGGGGTTGGACTAGATGATCCTCTGGATCCCTTCCAACTCTATGATCCTATTCTAATAGTCTATTCTAAGGTTGTATACTAAGGTTCTACAGTAATTACAGTGTAGTATGGAATGTTTAAATGTAAGGATCTATGCTACACAGAGAATAATTCCTGCAACACTGCAATTCAAGATGTATCTCTACATATAGTTTGTTGCCATTCTCATAACAGGCACATACAGGGCCTTCAATGTGTGAATTTCTGCTTGCTTTCTTTTGAACTTTGATAGGGTTTGGAGATACTAGAACAGGGTTCAGCAAACTTTTTCAGCAGTGGGCCGGTCCACTGTCCCTGAGACCTTGTGGGGGGCCAGACTATATTTTGAAAAAATATATGAATAAATTCCTATGCCTCACAAATAACCCAGAGATGCATTTTAAATAAAAGAACACATTCTACTCATGTAAAAACATGCTGATTACCGGACCGTCCACGGGCCAGATTTAGAAGGTGATTGGGCCGCTACTGACCCCCGGGCTTTAGTTTGGGGACCCCTGGTGTAGTGGTTAAGAGCGGTGGACTCGTAATCTGGCAAACCGGGTTTGCTTCCCCGCTCCTCCACATGCAGCTGCTGGGTGACCTTGGGCTAGTCACACTTTTCTGAAGTCTCTCAGCCTCACTCACCTCACAGAGTGTTTGTTGTGGGGGAGGAAGAGAAAGGAGATTGTTAGCCGCTTTGAGACTCCTTAAGGTGGTATATCAAGTTCAAACACTTCTTCTTCTTCTTCTGCACATCCTTTTGACATGGCCGTTCCCTTGAAGTCAACCTCATCTTTTCTCTCAAACGATTGACATCTAAGTATCTATATTCTTTCTTAAGTCACTTATAACTAGCACATAAGAATTTGCTTATACTTTCTATGAATTGCAACACCTTTACACACACCAGCCCATTTTTCTAATACTAAGAAAAATATTTGGAATGACTGTAGAACGGAAATTTAATTGTAAAGCAGCTGGGATTCTGCGCCACAGCTGTATTCAGTGTCATAAAGCCCTGTTATTCTTTAATATATATATATCTATATATATCTGACTAAAGTTAAAATGAGGTATTATGTTTAGCTTCCTTATTATAGTTCATAAGTAATAGCTAGGATACTTGAAATTCACTTAGAATGTAAAATATTCTCTCATCTCAACAAACCAACAAGTCAAAACTTACACAAAAACATGATTTTCTGGATATATTACAAACCAATGTAAAAGGGATTTGTGAATCTAGTTGTCTGCTAGTGTATATTTGATTATAATATAAATGGATGGATGCTACAGTACACCAGCAGACAATTATGTCACCAGTTGCCTTGTGTTATGAAGTGGGATTGTGCTAAGGATGAGATTAGGGCACAGTGTTAAAAAGAAACCAAATAATGCAAAATGGTTTGGAAAGCTTTGTTTGTTCATCATTTTGAATCCAAGTTCAAAATGTAAAGACGATCAAGTTTCAAGTCTGTGAGGATGAACATGTGTGTTATCCGGTAGCAGCTAGCAAGCTTCTTAAATGCTTCATCATTCAATTTTCAGCATCCATGGTAGTGACTAATGCACTTCTGATTCTAACCTTAGAGTACTTCTGATGGTGCAATCCATAATTCTTTTAAACTTCTCGTAAGACTTTGTTATTGGAAGCTCTAAACAATTAAGGCGTCTCTTTCCAACAGGGTATTTTATATGCAGAAACTTAACTGCAGGCTCAGGATCAAAGCCAATGGGTGGGATATCACGAATGCCAGTTGCAAACACTAAGATGTCCTCTAGAGTTACTGCTGACTCACCACCTAGACCAAGAACGAGGAGTTTGATTAGCTGAAAACAGCTTTTACACGATTTCCACATTAGAAGTAAGAGTGAGTCAAGCTAATGATAAATTGACTGTAGTTAATCATTACTGCAAATGTAAAGTGAAATTAAAATTCATCGGCAAGGCTTGTCTTAAGAGTTTGATAAATAGGAACTGAAGTCTTTTTTTAAAGCCCCCAACATATTCCAGATTCCTAGTTCAGATTCACTTAGGTGGGTCCATTTTTTCTTACCTTCTGTTTCCTGTAAGTAACCCATCCAGAAATCTAGACTTCTGGCTTTGTCTGCTCCCGGTACACAGTGGATAGCAAAGAGATCACCAAGAAGTTTTGCTGTAAGTTTCTCAGGCTTGTGACATAATATGCTACAGAATGCATCAGGATTCATCTGCATTTTTTCCAAAACACCAAGTGTTTTCAAACCTTGTCTAAAGCTAAGGGGGAAAGAGACAATGCATTGAACCAAGAAAGTGCTATGAGGTTTCTTTGTTTTTAAAAAGATAGAAAAAAAACTGCCAAATTCATTTGCATAATACAAACACCACTTTAAATTTCTAGAAGCAGTAAATCCTTAGGGCTTTGCTGGAATTATTAAAAACAAAACAAAACAAAACAATTTACTGATATATTCCTGATACATATACTAGTCAGAATACCCTTGCTGGAGCTGCAGATTCTAATCAGTAATTTATTTTATAGGTTCTAAATTTTCCTGAAAGCTACTCAGAACAAAGAATGGTGTCCAAGTGTGGCACCCAGCTTACAGAAATTTCCCTCTTTCCCCTTCCCCCAGGCAGCCCCAGTCCACTCCCTGAAACCGTTGTGGAAGGTTGTGGGATCCTGAAGGACAGATTAGGCAGCAGGAAGGCTATAGAGGCAGCCCAAGGGGGGGGGGCAATCCTGTCACATCCACAGGTAAAATGATACAATTCGCCCCAGTTAAAGAAAGCTGCAGAGCTTCCTCCCTTGGGACACTATTAAGTATATTTAAGTATTCATCCAACAACTCAGTTTTTCAAATTTGAAATATCAAATATCTTTAAGCATTTTTGAGTAACAACATACCGTAAGATGAACAACATTAAGAACAGGCCCGTGGCTCACCTAGGATCATATTCTCACAGTGGCCAAACAAATGTACCAGCAACAGCACTCTGCCTACTTGCAATTACCAGCAATACATCTTTCACTTGGTGTCGTAATAAAATTTAATATTTTCAGTACTAGTAAATGAGAGGGGAAGCCACCACTAGAACAATAAATTCTTCATAACACGTGAAACTTGACTTGTAAAATTTTAATTTATAAATGCAAAACATGAGTTACTTCACATGGAAAGTGTGTGGCTACAGAACCCTGGAGTATAAACTGGAAAAGTATAGTAATGGGTTCTATGTGCAAAACAAACCTTTCAAAAGGTAAAAGTGTTCTCTTTATGACATGGTAATTCAATATCTCATTCACCAACGCATCCTTATCATGTAGAGCTGTTACAGGTTTCAAACATCCAGCAATGGCGAGATATTCAGAGCAATCACTTATTGCTGATTCTAAGCTGCTCAGAGTTCTTGCAGATTTTATCTACAGTAAGAAATCAAACATTAACTAGTTAATTTGATGAATAAATGTACCTTCCAATTCAAATGGATGGATGCAACTTCCTCTTTGTTTCAGATCTTATGTCTGATAACTTTTGGCTGACAAATAAGTGGCACATATATCATGCCAACTATTTCTGAGAAAAGATATGCCCTCAATACCAAATTGATTTAAAATTAAGATGTTAAAAGAGAAAAATACCAAGACCCATCCCTATAGTGCTCTGCAGTTGTAGAACAACTTACCTTCTCTATTGTCTGCAGAACAGTCACATCAGCAACATCTTCAATAGTTGGTTTCACATTCTCTGTGCCATAAACAAGGCAATCAAACAAGGTCTTGGAAAAGAAGCTAGGAGATGGCCCTCCATGAACCAGAGAAACTGCTATCATTTTTCCAGCTTCATAGTATAAATTATCTTTAAGAGCTGAAAGTACAAAGTATGAAAAATAACTATGCTTACTAAATGCAGCTGGGATGAGCCCCAATCAATCTAACCAACTGCACACCTACTTCAATATTCTGTTTCCCATCCAATAAAATGCCCCTGGAAGCCCAGAAAAAGTGCACAGAGGCCACAGCTCTCTCCCCCATTTGTTGCCAGCACTTAGTGCTCAGAGGCACCATGCATCTGAACAAGTGCCCATCTTCCAGGAATTTATCTAAATCTATGTAAGCCAACTGTACTTATGGGATACAAAAGAAATGGGCTGGACATTTATGCTTAAGCACCAGGACTTGTCTGTTTCCCTTCCCCACTGCATACCCAACCCCTGTGGTCACAAAAAGCTGCCCTGGAGTTTTAGTCAGAAAGGAAACTGAGCCATCAACTCTACTTCAAGAAACAACTGGGGCAAATGTTCAGGGTTCTTTTTTTTTTTTTGTATGCCAGGAAATATGCTCACCAGAGGTTAACAAAGGCAATTTTCATTACCCCAAAGAACCATGACTTAAAACTGTATTTAATAGTTCTCCTGTCCCTTGACACATAGTAAAACACTAGAACAGAAGCTGCCTCCTCTACTTGTATTGGTTTTTGTTACCTGGACAGAGTCAATAAAAACTCAAAAAGACAATTACCAGCACCCCTCTAATTGGAGTTGCTCCATCCACTATTACCAATTTTGTTATTTCTGAGCAGCCTAAACAGCAAAGAGAGTAAGGAGACTCCTATATAACAAAGTGAATATTCCTGTTAATATCAATAGGAGTATTTGTATTATTGAACTTGCAGTACACAGCCAGTGTGGTGTAGTTGATAGTGTTTTTGAATTAGATTGTGGTAAGATCTAGGTTCAAATTTCTGCTCAACCCATGCAGTTTGTTAGGTAGGAAGACACTTGTTTAAGATTCACCTCACAGGCTTGCTGCACACATCAAGAGTGCTCAGAACGCAATGGAAAGGGAGAAAGAAGCATACAGTCATACCTTGGATTTCAAAGCTGAACAAATCGGATCCTAAATGATCGAAACCTGGAAGTGTGTGTTCTGGTTTTCAAACGTTCTTTTGGAAGCCAAACAGCCAACGGGGCTTCCGCGGCTTTGGCTTCTGGACGTTTAACGAACTTCCGGAACGGATTCCGTTCAACTTCCAAGGTACGACTGTACCCACTTTCCTCCAAAGCATTTCAAATATTTATAACTAGCTGGCCCGGCCATGCATTGCTGTGGCTCAGTCTGTTAAATGGATCCTCAGAGTCCCCCTTCAGACTCCCCTCACCTTCAGAGTCCCCCTTCATTTTGTTGAAATGTTTTACGCGTGTTCTGTTTACACAGGGTCATCCCTGTGACTCCCCCCACCCTGTCCCAACCCATGAGCTATCCCGCCCCTCCCCCCTCCCCCACCCAGGTGAGCCCCCACCTCCACTCAGCCCAGCCTGGAAAGCTGAGCCGAGATGCTGTGGCGAGGGAAGCTTTCCTAGGTGCAGTACCAGTGTAGCCGTCGCTACAGGGCACTGTTTTGCAACATCTCCTGTGCTCCCAGCATGCACTTGAGAGTGATTTGTGAGTTCTGGAACACAGGGTTTTGGGGTTTTTACATGGCCCAGGTGTGACATCTGTCTACGCAACCTGTATATGGTCACTCTCATATTCGCTTTGGATGTTGTGTCAAAATTTGAACGCAATCGGTCAAGCTGTTTCGGAGAAAAGTGGACACCCACCCACATGCCCAGTTTACATTTATATATATATAGATTTAGGCTTACCTTGAGAATCAAAAGACAATATTTTTGAGGAATCGCCTTCAAAGAGCGAGGAGTTCTGAAGGTGACGAATCAGTAATAGAAAAAAATCTCCCTTTGATGAATCCATATGTGTTTTTGTCCTGCAGTTTATGTACTTTACTTCAATAGTATTGGCAGGATTGAAGCTCCGCTTCTGAAATCCCTTTAAGGCGCTATCCCAGATGTTTCGTCTATTGATATTCAGTCTTGTTCGTTTGGTATTAATTTGTGATCTTAATTCCCTCAGAATATTGGAAACTTTTCTTTGCTGCACTACAAGTTGCCTGCACAATATAAAAGGACTGTTTTATTAGCACAGCATCTACTTAGGTATGTACAGCAATAGTTCTGGATCTATATAACCATGCAACATCAAGTTGCTTTTTTTTATAGAAAAAAATACTAATGGCATCCTAATAATTAGCTCACTGAAATTGCTAACAGCATGATTATCTCTCTCTCTCTCTTTTTACAAGGAACAAACTTACTACTCAAAACAATTCAATAACATTTAAAGAAGGAAGCACAAAGCTTCTTGTTGAGAACAGGGTCAGACAAAATGCTGATATACAGCTGTGCATCATCTCTTTAAATACTATGTTCCCCACTCAGTTATGTATCTCAATAAAATCAGTGTAGTGGATTGTATCTAATACTATACAAGCAGACTTCCACTAGTATGATGGGACTTCTCCTCCTCCTCCTCCTCTACAGCCCCCTGTGCATCTCAAAAATATGCTCCAGAAGGTGTCCCAACCTGGAGCAGATTTTTGAAGGTTTATGGGCGCTTCAGATGCAGGAGAGGAAGAAGCAGTTGCATATAACCCCCAATCTTTAACCCAGGCACCCCCAAACTGCGGCCCTCCAGATGTTTTGGCCTACAACTCCCATGATCCCTAGCTAACAGGACCAGTGGTCGGGGAAGGATGGGAATTGTAGTCCAAAACATCTGGAGGGCCGAAGTTTGGGGATGCTGCCTAACCTTAAAACAATGGTATGGATCAAAAGAATCATTAAACTATTTCCACGAGCCTATCTAATTGTGATATCTTCATACTGCAATGAACTTCTATTTGTGCAAATGTTATTCTCCTGTCCTTTCTTCCTGCCTTCAGCCAAAGAATCTGCTCCGGAAGGTCAAAGAAACATTTTGAGCTGATTTGGAGGCCATGTGAGAAGGTGTGTGGGCAGGAGTAGAAGGGAAAGCCCCATCATGTATGCCAGGCATGTCCAACAGGTAGATCATGATCTACCGGTAGATCACTGGATATCTGTGTTAGATCACTGGCTCCCCCCAAAGAAGCTGAACAACTGTGGTTCCCTTAAAAAAGCCTCAGTATTTTACCTACTCCCTGAAAAAGCTCAACAACTTTGACCCGAACCCCCCAAAAGTGGGTGGATCACTGCCAGTTTTTAACTCTGTGAGTAGATCGCAGTCTGTTGGGAGTTGGCCACCCCTGATGTATGCTGACATGACACTGGATCTTGCTCAAAGTTGTTTCATACTTGTTCTCCTGCCCATTGCAGTCCCCAGTAGAAGGTAAAAATTCCACTGGGCTGCTAGCTCAAGTTCATTCCCTGCCCCCAAATTCAATCATCCAGTATAAAAAATAAATTGGCTGACAATTCAACATTTACTTACGTTTTTCTTAGTGTCAGATTCCTCACGGAAGGACTAATCACGGAGGAAGGGGATATCAGTCTATTATTCGAAGAGGGGAGATCTAGTTGTGAACACTGAGTAAAGCCACTGGGGCATATCTTTGGGGACCTAGAAGGGAAGAAGCCCAACCACCTTGTTAGTTGAGTTAGCCTCACTCTGACTCAGAAACAGCTGAGTCAGGGTACAGGTATCTCCAGCATACAATATTGTGCATGTCAAGTGTACAGTTAGTAAATTACATTTGTTTTTTTTGTAAATGAGTACTTCAGGCATGGAGGATTACTTCTAGATGCAAACAAAATAAGATTTGCAGCATGTCCTTAAACAAATTACATGCTTTATGCTACTCCCCACTCAAAGAATACATTGCAGGCTGCTTCTGAACTTCCCAAGTTTCAGAACAGCTTGTTGGATGGAATGAAGTGCTGCTCCAAAAAAGTCTGGAACATTATGTGGAATTCATGATTTAGCCCTTTGATCAGTTATTATTTTTAGGCTCTAACTATAATTTGATAGTGCCGATGTTCACACAAGCTTTGCCACATGAATGAACAAGAATGAGAGGCAGCAAGCCTTAAATTTGATAGCACATCCCCACTGTCCAATCCCAGTGCAGGCTGGAGTTCAGGAGCAGAAAGTTTTGCTTTGGATTACCCACCATTTGCCACATCCTCTGAATCTGAAATTGGGGTTAGTCTTAACCACAGTTAAACATGTCAGCTTCAGTAGCTATGGTTTGAAGCTGGCACTGAAAGAGAGTACAGGGAAGGTGGCTGCTTGGTGCTAAAAGGCAAGGAATTCCATAGTATAGGTGCTGCCGCACTAAAATATAAATTTCTTACGACTGTGGAATGAATATTACGTGACACCTTTAATAGTGGCATGTACGGAATAAGGTGATGCCGCAAGGAAAACATTCCCAAGCTGTTATGGACTTTATATAACAACAGTTAAACCTTAAACTTGGCTTGAACAAATCGGCAACTAGTGCAGATCTCTGAGCAGAGGCATTATGTGCTGACAGGGCCTTACTCCTGTCAGTAACTATGCTGCAGCATTCTGCATTAACTTGCAGTTTCCAGGCAAAGTGCAAGGGAAGCCCCACATAGACTACACTGAGGTAATCCAATCTTGAAGTCACCAGTGCTCTCCCAGCCCAGGAACAGCTGAAACTGTCGTACCAAATGTAGCTGGTAAAAGACACGTTTAGCTACTGAGGCTACCTGGGCCTCCAGCGGCAAATCTGGATCTACAAGTACCCCCAGACTGTGCATCTGCTCCTTTGGGCATGGGGGTGGACCTCAGCCAGGACAGGCAACTGACCAATGTTACAGACTGCATAACCAAAAATGAGAACTCTCAACATCTCCCAGTCATGTGGGAAGAGTGAGCATAAACATGAGGTTCACTGCAGCTCATTCCTGTTCATTCATATTGGGCTCAACTGTGGTTTAGCATGATGTGTGAACACTGCCTGTTTGTTTCCATGCAGCTGCAAATGAAAGAACATCACATGCCTGACAAGGAAGCCAAGATGGGATCCAGGAGACTGTCTGGGACATTTGGGTGATGGCTCTTCCAGCAAGCTATCGCCAATATCTGTATTTTCTGGCATACTCCGAGAACGCTTTCGCCATTTCTGACAGTTCCCTGTGTAATGAAATTAACACAATTTCTCATCCAAAATCTTTAAAAAAAGTTTAAATTAATTCAAGTATAATGGTGAACAGTTTCATACCAGTTGATTTGGCAAGGATAGTTCTACATTCTATGCATTCCCAATTTTGCTCCCAACTTGTTAGTGAGGAACATGCCAAGTGAGTTCCACTCGAACCACAATATTGACAGCGCTTTATTTCCCATTTGCTAAAAGAAAAGAAAAATGCATTTTAAAAATTAAGACTGTTAAACTTAAAAAAGAGAAGAGTTAACTCAATGTAACTAGTTATGACTTCACTTTGCATCGGTATATTTCCCAAGATGGGACATAAATTTAAGTTACAACATATATGTGGTAAAATGGGAGGTGCAGGTCAAAGATTGCCAATATTATTTTATATTTAATATGTTTACCCTGGCTCTCTTTAGCAAAGGATAAAAGATAGCTAGCAATAATAAATAAGTTACAGGTAGGTAGCCGTGTTGGTCTGACGTAGTCGAAACAAACAAACAAACAAAAAATCCTTCCAGTAGCACCTTAGAGACCAACTAAGTTTGTCATTGGTATGAGCTTTTCATGTTTCTGAAGAAGTGTGCATGCACACGAAAGCTCATACCAATGACAAACTTAGTTGGTCTCTAAGGTGCTACTGGAAGGATTTTTTTTATTTCAATAATAAATAATACACTTTAAAAAAGAATCAAACATAAATCCACAGCTGCAAAAGCACACTGGGCAGGACTCAAAGGTTCTATTCCGCTCACAGAACCTAATGGTTAGTTCAACCTAATGGTAACTCAGCTCTACAGTAGTCAAAGTATGCCATCCCCCAATGCCTTCTAGAAAAGCCACCACTTCATTTCATGGAATAAAAATAACGATGAAACCTTCCTAGTGATGGCATGGGACATGGACCAGGTCCTCTAATGTTGTTGGTTCCCCCCCCCCCCGGTCCTCTAATGTTGACACACACATAGGGTGCATGCTTTCCTGTTTCTTCAGAGTTTCAGATTTCTAAACATGAAGACCTAATGACTGGCAGCATAAAATCAATATGCCAATATCTTCTTATTACAAGGAAACAAAAACAAAAACTCACCAGGAAATTTAAGTTAAGGATCACTAGTTTTCTTGTCTTAGTATAATTCCATATATAGAATAAGATGATCAACATCTACTAACCATAACAGTTATGTTCTACCTCCACAGCTGGCCCTATAATGGGGCTTCCTACAGACCTGGGGAAGGTCATTGTAAGAACAGGATGCTGGATTAGATAAAACTGATCCAGCAGGCACTTATGTGGTCATCATCATGTCCAACTGACTTTGAATGGAAGCAGGACAAGATGACATTGCTATAAACTACGAGCATATTTAACATACTTATGTCCAAGGACCACATTTATAAATACCTATCAGGCTCATTGTAGTTTCTTCCATTTTCGCAGAGGCAGATATTGATGTCACAGTGTTGGTAGCACTGAAGAAGGTCCTGGTATGCATTCTCTTCCAGTTCCCAGGAGGCATCTCTGGAAACATTAAAACTCATTTGAACATTTCAGGCATACACTGCAGCTTTCCTTGCTTAAATACCGGTAGTAATACAGTGGTGCCTCGCTAGACGAATTTAATTCGTTCCACGGGTCTTTTCTTATAACGAAAAAATCGTCTAGCAAATCCCATAGGAATGCAGTGAATTTTTTAAAAATTTTTTTTGCCCATAGGAACGCATTAATTGAATTTCAATGCATTCCTATGGGAAACCGCGATTTGCTAGACGAATTTTTCGTAAAACGTATTCGTCTAGCGAGGCAACCTCCGCTAGAAAAAAAACCTTTCGTTAAGCGGAAATTTCGTTAAGCAGGGCATTTGTTAAGCGAGGCACCACTGTATATGATTTTACTATTATCAAGAGAAGATGGACTCTACAGAAAATCAGTAGCTGTTGGATAGTCTATGCTTTTGTAATTCAGATCTCCCGTCTATCAGAGCAAGCTGATTAACCCTTGGCTTCCTGAACAACCATCATTTACAAAATTTGGAAAACTTTAAAAAAAGATTTCCCACATCCATTTCTAGGGTTAAATGCGGCTTTGTATTATGTGTGTCTTGACAAAAATCATTTGTCTCCTAATCTAAGTCTCTGTGCCTTCGTCTCTTAAGAAATGAGTTGTTAAAATACTTTGCAGTAGCTAAAATGTTCAGTTCTTTCCATCTTGCATCTTATTTTCAACTTTTACTATTAAAACTAATGAAAAACATAATGCCTCCTGCTCTTAATATAAACCCATAAAAAAAGCTTAATAGAAAAATGATACAAAATAACACACCATAAATTTCCAAAGAGAATTAACCATGTATATCTCACTCTTCTGTTAAATATACCTAGTGGTATATAGCTTTAACTATAAACCTGTACAATATATTCTTAAAAATAAAACAATATTTTGGGAGGTACTTACCTTTCTGGAATATGTAAGCCCATTCTCAACATTTCATTCTGAAATTTCTCTTTATTATTACATACAGGGCATCTAAAGAAAAATACCCCTGCACTTAGCGCTTGACACTGGATCCAAAAGAGAGAAAAATGATCAGTAAATCAGACAAGATGCTGGATGCTTTTGAAGATGAGGGTACAACACAGTATCTGTAGTAGGCTATACTAATGACAATTTCTTTAATGATTATTACCATTACTATATTTATATCCTGGCTCCCCCACCCCAGCATGCCTTTGCAAGTGAAGATCCCAGAGCCCACACCGGTTCATATAAGAAAGAAAAACTTTCAGATAGTCTGGACCTAAGCTGTGTAGGACTTTATAGGTCATAACCAGCACTTTGATTTGTCCTTGGAAACAGACTGGTAGCCAGTGGAGCAGTTGTGAAATTGCATGCTATATATCCTGTTACTTTTGCAAGTGCTTACTAGTTCTGAGCTTGTAAAGCTTCCAATGCAAAAAGCACATTTACTCCACATTATCAATAGTTATGGCTAAAGAGTACAGGATGAGTTTGGCAGTTCTATCCTAGTTACCAACAGAAAACTGATTTTCCTAAGTACATGTTACTGCATTTGCTCATATTCATTCCTTTTATCATCCTCCCCAATCTTACTGATGACATTTAGATTGTAAACTTCTCTGAAGTAGGGATCTGGATTTTTTTTTAATGTTCATGAATGCTTATGCTTCTCTAGGAAACACCACTAAAACCTTAGACAGTAGTTTGCTCCCATGCCAGTTATTATAGAATTTGTGACTCTTATTCCAGTTAGCTTTTAGTGCAGGGGTGGGAAACCGTTTCTCCCTGGTAGGCCAGATCTGTCTTTGCCCTACCCTCATGGGTCAGATTTGCCAGGTGGGTGGAGCCATCACCTACCAATCATCTGATGTCGCAGCGAAATCAGGAAACAAGCCTCTCTAGGAATGTACTAAGTGTGCATCTATAGAGACTTCTCAGGTTCATGAAGCAGTTTGCATGGAAATATTGCTAAATATAAAGTTCTTTCTTCAATTTTAGCAGGGGTTTCAATGCAAACTGTTTCATGATCCTGAAGCAAGCTATACTCCCACTGCCCATGAGCTGATCAGGATCAACTGCTGGGTGGTAAGTGCTCATCTTGCTTCAGCAAAGGAACAGTAAGGAACTCACTTTAAAGTTGTTTGCTTGAAGCTAAATTGGTCCCCAACCTGAAATGAAGTCTCCTGGAAGAGGGCAAAGCTGGCTGGCTCCCTGAACAGGAAAATTCAATTCTGCAACATTTTTATTGCAGGTCCTACTTCCATTAAATGACACAAGTGCTTTCCATCATTGTACAGCATACTTCTTTTTAGTATTAAAAGGAAGTACTAATATTTTGGTGTTCTGGACATACCTGCAAACAGTCTCTATGAAACCAAGCATTTTTGCAGCACGGACTTGCCAAAATGTTATACGATGGTGCATGTTCAACCAACTCTAAACATATGGTACACTGTGATGATCCATTAGAGGTTGGGGAACGTTTTTGTGTGGGTCGGTGTTTCCAACAGTATGACCTGAAAAATACAGAGCCAGAGTTCCATATCACCACACTTCTTTTAAAACATACTACTCAGCTTAACCGTATAGTTAAAGCTATGGTTTTCCCAGTAGTGATGTATGGAAGTGAGAGCTGGACCATAAAGAAGACTGATTGCTGAAGAATTGATGCTTTTGAATTCTGGTGCTGGGGGAGACTCTTGAGAGTATCATGGACTGCAAGAAGATCAAACCTATCCATTCTGAAGGAAATCAGCCCTGAGTGCTCACTGGAAGGACAGATTGTGAAGCTGAGGCTCCAATACTTTGGCCACCTTATGAGAAGAGAAGACTCCCTGGAAAAGACCCTGATGTTGGGAAAGATGGAGGGCATGAGGAGAAGGGGACGACAGAGGACAAGATGGTTGGACAGTGTTCTCGGAGCTACGAACACGAGTCTGACCAAACTGCGGGAGGCAGTGGAAGACAGGAGTGCCTGGCGTGCTATGGTCCATGGGGTCATGAAGAGTTGGACACGACTAAACGACAAAACAACAACACAACAACAACAACAACTCAGCTTAAAATCTAATGCTTTAATAAAAACAACAGTCTAATGATTAGATTAATAATTGATTTAGCATAGAATCATTCAAGACAATCTCAAAACCTACTTAGAAATATACTGCAAGGTTATTAATTATCTGTAAAAGTTTACTGACATTCCAAGCATCAAAGAAACGTGGGGTAACTTAAAACCAACAAATTTCTCTTCGTATAAGCTTTTGTGGGCTGGAATCAACATCAGATATGTAAAGTGGTCACCTAAGTGGGTGTGTACAGGTAAAGGTAAAGGGACCCCTGACCATTAGGTCCAGTCGTGACCGAATCTGGAGTTGCGGTGCTCATCTCGCGTTATTGGCCGAGGGAGCCGGCGTATAGCTTCCAGGTCATGTGGCCAGCATGACAAAGCCGCTTCTGGCAAACCAGAGCAGCACACGGAAACGTCGTTTACCTTCCAGCTGTAGCGGTACCTATTTATCTACTTGCATTTGACATGCTTTCAAACTGCTAGGTTGGCAGGAGCTAGGACCAAGCAATGGGAGCTCACCCCGTCGCAGGTATTCAAACAGCCGACCTTTTGATCGGCAAGCCCTAGGCTCTGTGGTTTAACCCACAGCGCCACCTGTGTCCCTAAGTGGGTATGTACAGTATGTATAAACAATGTGTACAGAGAGAAGGGTGTTTTTAAGAACCAAACCAAAGTAAGCCAAATAAGCAACCAATGAATGAAATAGCAGTCAAGGTGTTGCATTACTATGCACAGCACAAAAGTTCTAGCCAAATTGTCCTGCACTAAGAGAATTACTCTCTGGAATGTATAGTTCCCAAAGCTTTAATGGCCAAAACATGAGAAAGCTGGGCTTTTTTAATAGTCAATTTGTCTTCTGCCCCACAACCACGGATCTTAGAAGGAACAATAAAACTGCACAAAGCCAGACTCCTTATCACAACAAAACAACAGAGATACAGTCAGCAATATTATTTGCCAAAGGGCCCCCCCCTACTATTTTAACTCCTGGGTAGGAGATATTCCCTCAAGTACTTGGGTCTCAAGTTGTTCAGAGCTTTATATGTTATCTGAAAATCCTTGAATTTGGCCCAGAATCATATTGGCAGCTAGCACAAATCATTATGAGTGATATGGCTGTGGCTGGTAGTCTCACTCAAAAGATGAGCTGCAGCATTTAGCACTAGCCAGTTTCAGAGTAATCTTCCAAAGTAGCCCGATATAACACACATTTCACTAATCTCAACAAGAGGATATCAAAGTATGGATCACTGTTACTAAGCTCCCTGCCCAGGAACGGCATCAGCCGATGCACAAGTGAGAGCTCAGCAAAGTCACCCTGAGTTATGGATTGTGTCTGTCTCTCTCCAGTGAAAAACTTGCATCCAGGAATACCCCAAGATTAGATGCCTGCTACTAAGCTGGTCTCTCAGGATTTGGAAGGTGTGTATGTGGTTGCAAGATGAGAGATGAGCAAGAGGGATTTCTGTTTTTATGTGAGTGGAAATCTGTCATGCAAATGGGACGCCACAACTAGTTATCACCTCAGGTTACAGATGCTTCAGGTTACAGACTCCGCTAACCCAGAAATAGTACCTCGAGTTAAGAACTTTGCATCAGGATGAGAAGATAAATTGTGCGGCGGCAGCAGGAGGACTCATTAGCTATAGTGGTACCTCAGGCTAAGAACAGTTTCAGGTTAAGAACAGACCTCCAGAACGAATAAAGTTCTTAACCCGAGGTACCACTGTATTGTATTTAAATAACTCCACATTAACAGGAACTTTGGAAATTGCAGCTTTTTGGCTTAAATAACTAGTTAATTTTACTATAAAGTTAATTAAAATAACTTACGGAAAATTTTCCCTGAATTGGAAAATGCATCCTCTCTCTACCCCACAAGGAAAGTGGTAACTTCGTTTGCATCTGGATGCCACACAACCAATTGAAGCACCTTTTTTCTTACAGATAGCACATTTCTAAAAACAAATACCACCAGTTGTTTTAATTTTTTGTTTTAGTAGTTATTCTAAAACTTATTTTAAGCTCTGTTTAAAATAAGAAGCAGTATATAAATGTATAGTAAGAGAAATGCACTGTTGAATAATTCATCACTACTAGTCAAAACAATAATGAGCCTTTTCTCAAATGTCCATGATTTAATATACAGGTAGTTCTTTTTTTATTATGTAAATGAAAATTTAACTAGCTTTCTTCTCTCTTTTCTCATTTGGTTCACTGCAAAACCAAGCAATAATAATCCTGTCACCTGCATAGCCACTCATTCAGAATTGTCCATTATCACTAGTATTTTGTATACACAGCATCACTAGTATTTTGTATACACAGCTAATGTGATCATTTAAAATGCTGGTTTTTGATCTTTCAGATTTGCAAATAACTTTCTATAACAGAACAGCATTAAAGACTCTGTCTTTAAAATATATGCAAGTATCTTACTCCCAATTCCCACTTCAGTACTTCTAATTGTAGTAGAAATTTCCAACATGCTTTTGGCATTTCCAGAACCTTTAGTTTAAGATATTTGATTAATTTTGCTTAACACCAATCACAGGTGTTTTATACAGTTAATTCTACAGGTTATCTGAGAAGTGATTTGGCTTTCTTATCTTCCAAAAAAAAGCAGCATTGTTTACTACAACTTTTTTTAAAAAAAACACCCTGGGTTTTATCCACTGCTATCCTAACCATAGCTGTCAAGTTTTCCCTTTTTTAAAGGGAAATTCCCTTATGCTGAATAGGCTTCCTCGTGAGAAAAGGGAAAACCTGACAGCTATGATCCTAACCGTTAACTAGAAATGACTGCTTAATGCTATACAGATTTCTTTAACCAAAACAGTTGCATCAATATCTGCCTATAATGCCAGAGCAAGACTATAGCCTTAGTGAAACTCAACTATATCATATTTTAGCATATTGTACTGGTATACATGATGCTATGTCCTTCTGGTCAGACAACTCTTTGGAACAGACTCAACATTCAAGATATATTCTTACCAGTCTTGCAGCTCGATTAATTTCTTTTTGGATGTCCTCAGGTAAAAACCCATAAAAACCTTCTTCGTCTTCACCTCTCTGCCAAATCCCACTTGACATTAACTACAATAAAGGAATGGATTGCTGGTAAGTTATAAAAATGATAACTTTCCACTTGAGAAAAAACATTACTGCAGACACCCACGTACACATGCTCTGCTCCAGCTGATCATAATACTACCCAAGGAGGTGTTGGTTTTCACTGTAGCAAAGTACGGTACTTAGAACTTTGCAGGTTAAAAAGAAAATACTTACCACACAGTAATAATGAACAGTGAGATTGTAATCCTCGTAAGTCCTCCTTTCCCCATACTTTTCAGGACGGTCATCAGCCCGTTGACAAAATTCACAGGCTAAAATATTAAGAAGCAATTTTATATAACGTGTTAGTTCTCTGAAATGCCACTTTTTCTTTAGATGTTTAACAGATGTTTCAAGTTGTAAGATATGCCCTTCCAACACAAAGCAACAATACCTGGACACAATGGGTTGCATCCAGATCCCTTCTATTCAAAACAGGGACTGAGATCTAGCGGATGCTCCTGCTAGAGGAAAGTGGGGGGGGGGGCATTGTGTGTGCCCCTCCTTTGCACAACTGGGAAGCACTGAATGAGGGCAGCATGACCCTGAAGGTCCCTGTGCTGAACTACTGTATGTTTTGGCACAGAGGTCACCATATTTCTGGAACAGTGGCAATTCACAACCACAGACACATACACTCCCTCTTGAAAAATACGGAAACATTGCATCCAGTTGTTGAGTTCAATAGGAAGAATCAGCGCTAAAACAAAATTGCTAGAACACTGAAGATTGTCCAACATAGGGGTTTTAGTGACTGATCCAGTATGGATAACAAAGCCAAGTACATGACACATAGATGATGAAGCATTCTATGTCTGAAGATTTGGGGAAGGAATTGCAGGGGAAGGACAAATCTAATCGCAAGGTTAGGTATCAGTTTAAGTAAATATCTTTCAAATTCCTTATTGCCGTGCTTGTTTGTAGCAGGTCAGTGTGGTACAGAGGTTAGATTAGGACCTGGGAGACCAAGGTTCAAATTCCATCAGCTAGAAAGCTTACTGGTTGACCTCAGGCCAGTTGCCCTCTCTCAGCCTAATCCACTTCACAGTACCTTTTGGAGGATAAAATGGGGAGGAGAACAATATATGGCACCTTTAGCTCCTTGGTACAGCTAGGCTTGTTACCGTAAGTATGGGGCAGAGTGACAATGTCCAATAATAGTTAATTATCCAGTCCCTGAAACAATGGTTACATGAATTTGAAGTGGCAAATTGCACTAGCATTAAAAACAGAGTTCTTTTTTGTACAAATCCATGATTGGCATTTGCGTACATTAATTCAGGCTTCCTCAACCTTGGCCCTCCAGATGTTTTTGGCCTACAACTCCCATGATCCCTAGCTAGCAGGACCAGTGGTCAGGGATGATGGGAATTGTAGTCTCAAAACATCTGGAGGACTGAGGTTGAGGAAGCCTGCATTAATTGTTGAAGCAAACATACACGGTACTTACTCAGTTTCTGAAGGCAGCCAACAATGTTATCACTCATCCTAGCGTTCTCCTTCCAACTGTTAAATATGGAAGGAAAAAAAATAAGTTGCAGCATACCTGATATTAGTCTTTTTAGTCTAGTACCATACCCAGTATTCTCTGTTTCGAATTAAAAAAAGTACAGGAAACAGAATTACTGGTTTAACTACTCAGTATACTTTTCTGCTGTCATGACAAATCTGGTTTCAGGTTTTGTATTAATCAGTAGTTCATTGAAATTCACCATTATTTTTGAAAGTAGCTACAACAACATTTTTAGAATAAACTTAACATTTAGAAAAGCAAATACATTATCTTTTCGGTGGTACAAAATTATCTGGAAGAAAATAAGCTCCTAGCGTCCTTGCAGTTAGCTATTTTGTCTCTGTGAGTCAGCTGAGAGTCCTGGCTTCAGCATTCATCCAGAAAAATAAGATGATAAGGAACAAGTGAAGAAAAAGAAAAAAAGAGGGAAGGAGGGGTAGGGGAGGGGATGAGAGGGGAGTTGAGTTTTTGTGTCAACTGAAGAGGCAAGCAGTGAGATGAGATAACAGGTCACAAAGGTTAGTACTTTGGAGCAATTAGGTCATAAAGGCTGTTGCTCTGGGGCAGTATAGCTGTTATTCAACACTCCAGAAAGGTACCTCATGAGCCAGTAAGCTTATAGAAAAGGGCATTTTGCCATTATAAATGCCTCTTGCTCCCTTGGAATGACACTTCTAGTAGATTGATACCCAATAAAAATATCAGTGGTAAGTTGATTTTGAGGATGAGATGGTTGGGCAGTGTTCTCAAAGCTACAAACATGAGTCTGACCAAACTGTGGGAGGCAGTGGAAGACAGGAGTGCCTGGTGTGCTACGGTCCATGAGGTCACGAAGAGTCGGACACAACTAAACGGCAAAGTTGAATTTCTAAGCCTGTAAAATAAGACACTTTGCAACACAGCAAACCCCAAGATGCAAGTATCTTTCATGCCTAGTGTAAAGTTAATACTTTGCTTAAAATCTTCTTCCCAAACACAGTATGTCAGATTAGGTTAGCCTCCAACGTCCCACTTCTCCAGCAAGCAGAGATATCATAACAGTTTAGTTGGGCTAGCTGGAAAGGAGACTAATGAATTTGCGCCAGTATCTATTGCTGCATTACACTGACCATGTGTAAAGATCTGAATTAAAAGCTAATGTTATTTGTTTTAGGAATACAGTATGCACCAATAAACAGTTCTGAAACAGATACTACATAGAAATCCTAGTTATAAAAACCATGCAGGATCACCCATCTGGGAGAAAACAGGTCTGCAAAAATAAGGCTTTTGCCTGCTGCTCAAAAGATAGCTTGCAGGGATTTTATTCCACCAACAGAGCTCCAACACAGAGATAACTCTCCCCTCAACCCCAATTCAGATGATGGCTTCCAAGAGGGACATTGGTTTGAAATGGGAAAAAAGCTTCTGCCTTGGCAACAGTATTTAGCTGACTATATAAAACAACCAAATCACAAATCTTTTTTGTTTTTGTTGATAATTGTTTTTAGATTACCCCTCCTGAAAAAATACTATTTTCCCCATAATGTCCCAAGGCATTCAAGATCCACAAGCTCTAAGTATTTCAACAGTGATATCAACTGTATAGTTAGGGTTTCCTGTGCAAATAATGGATCACAGCATTTAATTGTATCTAGAAAAAGCATCTACAGATAGCATAGACAGAAGCAGATGGGAAAAGTTACAGCCTTAACTATCTTCGATCATTCCCCTTGCAGAAAAAGAAACTGGGAATATTTTATTATCCTAAACACTTGTCTATCCAGAAATAAGCAAAATACTCCTGAGTAAGCATGTTCAGGATCACAGCAGGATTCTAAATTCAGCAGATGGATAAAGAAAGGTATGTATGTGCATAGGGTCTTAATGATCTTTAGCAAACTTATTTCCTCTGCAGGCTTTTTTGTGGGGTGGAACTTGGGTTATCCGGATCATGCTAAGTAATCAAAACACCAATTTAAAAAACTTTATTTTTCTATTTCCAGACAGGTACAACATGGGTTACAAAGATACATTTCATAAGTCAAGGCTGATACTTTTTTTATCAAAAATGAATAAACATAATAAGGCAGGTTTTAATTCAAACTTGAGCTGGTGTCATGACTTCAGATAAAACAATGGCAGAGAAAAGGATCCAGCTGGGGGGCTGTATCCTGCCTGAGCTTCCCCACCTCTGGCAAGCCACTTTGACAGGTGGGTGGGGCTGTCCACCTGTCAATCACCTGATGTCACCATGATTTCTGAGAACCTACCTGCCCCTTTTGCTGCACTTCTTCAAATCTATGTAGCACTTGAAGTCATTGCCAAACACCATTTTCTTCACACCTTGCTTTCAAACAGGGACAAGCTACATTTTGGAGTTCCCAGTTCTCACTGGGGTTTGAAGTCACACCAAACAGCTGATTGGCGCTGACTCCAAATTCCAATTTTGTCAGGGATGCACTCCACCTGGGAGCTCTGATTGAGAATTCCTGAATGGAACCAACCCTAGCAGGTCTTGGAAGCCCTGCTTACCAAGAAACAAGCAAGAGTACATTTTACAGCTCCCAATTGTTCCTTTGCAGCCATGTTTTTACCTGCCCCACACCTGATGTCATATAAACGACTTTGAAGATTTTCCCGAATCAAGTGGTACATAAATTTTATGAAATAAAAAATAAATAGAAAAATGACGTGGGGCATGACTTGGAGAAAATGGCTTTGTGGGTAAAATTAGGACCCCTGCTGGGCCAAAGGTTCCCCTGCAATAGAACACCTGCAGCTAACAGTCACTTTTGAGAACTATGGAAAAAATGTTGTACTAAAAAAAAAAAAACTTATTTTGGAGCAACCTCTGATTTCAAAGTCAAATCTACACTGCCATAGTCAAGTCACTTTAAAATAAAACTAGCTGGCCCAGCCACGCATTGCTGTGGTTCTTTCCTGTGATTCCCCCCACTCTGTCCCGACCCATGAGCTATCGAGCCCCCTTTTCCCCCCACCCCCGGTTCATCCCTGTGACTGTCCCTACCCTGTCCCGACCCATGAGCTATCGAGCCCCCTTTTCCCCCCACCCTCCGGCACATCCCTGTGACTGTCCCCACCCTGTCCTGACTCAGGAGCTATCAAGCCCCTTCCTCCCCCACCCCCCATCTGAGCCTTCTGTTGTCTCCGGGGAATGTTGGCCCCTCCCCCTTGTTTCTCCATACCTTGGCCCCCACCCTTGGAGAAGGAACAGTCAGCTTCTGGGTTCTGTTTCCCAGCATGCACTTTTGTCTAACCCCTCTGTTGTCCCCGTGGATTGTTGTTCCCTACCCCCTATATTTCCATACCTGGGCCCCCACCCTTGGAGAAGGAACTGTCAGCTTCTGGGTTCTATTTTCCAGCATGCACTTTTGTCTGAGCCCTCTTTTGTCCCCGGGGAGTGTTGTCCCCTCCCCCCTGTATCTCCATACTTTGGCCCCTGTGCACGCATTGTGAACATTTTTATGTACTGTATTGAGATTAAATGTTTTTGAAATAAGAACATGAGAAGCAGAAATTATTATTGCTTAATTTTATTTTTGGGGATGTCATTTATTTTGGTGGGTATTGTATGATTTGGGCATTGTTGTGTTTTGTGGTTTTTTGTTTTTTTGTTGTTTGGATTTTTAAAATTTGGAGTAGGTGTTTTTAATGTAGGATGTGGTTTTGGTGTTTTTTTTATTATGATGTTGGTGATGTTTTATTTCTCTAGTTGGGGTTGTCATTTATTTTGGTGTGTAGTGTATGATTTTGGTATGGGTGGTTGTTTTTTGGTGTAATTTTTTGGAAAGCAGGATGGGATGTATTTTGTTTTTTTAATGTGTTGTTTGTAACTTTTTTATTTTTATGGTTTTTATTGTGGGTATAATTGAGGAGTATTTGGTGTTGAGGAAGGTGGGGAGAGGTCCATTTGGGCGAAGCCCAAAGCCAGGGGGAGAGGTCCGTTTGAGCAAAGAAAAGGATCGGGGGTGATGATGCGTCCCGGGACCCAGAGAACTACTTTAAAAATCCCGACCAGGGGTGGGATCAAACAGCGCAGCCCCACAGCCTCGTAGCAACAGATGGCGTGTTCCGAAGCGCCCCAGCTATTTGGTTCCATAAAAAAACCCAGGAAGTGGCATGCGGAAGGTAGGGGATTGTAAATCCGGGGGGGGGGGGTGTTGATCACTGCAAATATCCGAGGACCGAGGACTTAAACTGGGGAGAGAAAGTGCATGGTTGTTGTTTTGTTTAAAGACACAGAGGCTTGCAATCAGTCATAGTATGAAGCCTAGGTTAAAAGGGGCATGACTGCCCTTACTTAAAATGGCCGTCAGAGCCTCACATATGACACGCCTGCTAAATTAAAAAGCAAAAACCCCTCGCCATGCCCCCAAGTGTGTGTTAGGGGAAATGATGAACACTGCCTAATGCTGCCAGGCGTTTATTAAACAGAAAGCACGTTCCGAATTCGCCCCCCATCCCCCACCCAGGCAGGCCCCTACCTCCACTTGGCCTAGTCTGGAAAGTGGCCTGGTCTGAGAAGCCAAGGCAAAATACTGTAGAGAGGTCGGGTTTCATCCCTGTGTCTCCCCCCACCCTGTTCTGACCCATTACCTATCGCTGCCCCCTATTTGGCCCTCCATCCCCCCCCCCAGGCAGGCCCCTACCTCCACTTGGCGTAGTCTAGAAAGCAGCCTAGTCTGCTGCGGCTTATTCAATCTGCTGGGCAATGTTGGGCCTTGTTGCTGCAAAAGGCCTGTTTTCAGTTGGTTGCTGTGGAATTTTGTGATGTCATCTGGTGGTGTGGCTTTGGAGGCAGCAGTGTGCGATCTGCCTTTCTATTGGATGCTGCTGGAGTCTTCAGAGCTTCTGCTGGTGATGTCTAATTTGTGCACCACTTTTTGCGTTTAACCGTTATTTTAGGTGTGAAAGGTGTGGTTTTTTGATAATTTTTTATGCCAGATCCCTCCCTGATGGGATGGTACCTTGTGGCCAAATTTGTTCCATTACGGTTCAGCAGTTACGGAGAAAGGCTGTGACCTCTGCGCGCACAATGCCTACATTTTTATATATATAGATGTTCTAAATCAAGGAAAGGAGACAGAATTTCAAATGCATGTTTTCCCTTCTGTTAACAGGCAATAAAGATAAGCTTTGCACTTCAGGAGCTTTCACAGATGCCATTTCATTTCACTGTATGTGTCCTGAATTTAAATATGAAATGGTCTCAAGTTCACATTGTGGTTTGTGACAGCCTAATGCTACCACTTGAACGGAAACCACTGGGCTATTTGTTTAGCAAATCATATTCAGTTTTTAGTGGAAATGCTCTCTAAATCCAAGCAATAATAACCAGCCTGCATGTATTATACACTGCAAATCTGAAATGGCTTAACATTCCTGAACTTAGGAAGTATTTTACAGTCTTTTAGCTCAGTTTACTCAGAACTGTCCACTGAATTCAATAGGACTTGCTTCCTAGTACTTTGGATTTAACAATATATAGAAATATAGAAATACTTTATTGTCACTGTACCACTTGTTTACAGTGAGATTAAACGAGCCCCCCTCCCCCCAATCTCTCAGTCCTTGTTACACTGTGTGCTGTTGTATGACCACCAACCCCGAATGTCAGCTGCAATGTTGCTGTCTTCCATTCAGCAGCCTCACGGCCCATGGGTAGAAACTGTTCTTTAACCTGTTGGTGTGACTCCCAGGTATGTAAAGGAAGAGACTCTCTCCACACAGCCCCCCCCCCGATATACAGCGGGGCTAGCTCCCCTCTCTTCCTCTGAAAGTCCAACACCATCTCCTTTGTCTTGTCAATGTTTAGGTTACAACTTACAAACCTACTTAGACTGGAACCCAAACAGTAACTTAAGAAATCTTACTAGAAAAAGGAAGATATTTCAGCCTAAGGTTCTGGGGTGTTCAGTGGAAACAGGGAAGATGAAACAGAAGCACACGTGTAATATATGGATGCTGAAATATGTCAACTGCCTCATCCCTTTCACTACTTATAGAAAAGAGTGCTCCAACCATAAACAGTTGCTAAGTCACAGTGATCAACTTGACAGTAATAATAATTTTATTATTTATACACCACCCATTTGGCTGGGTTTCCCTAGGCAGCTCACAGCATATATCAAAGCATAATAAAACATCAGAGGTCTTCTAAAAGTTATGTAGTTCTTTATCTCCTTGACATCTGAAAGGCGGGAGGTGTTCCACAGGGAGGGTGCCACTACCAAGAAGGCCCTTTGCCTGGTTCGCTGTTACTTCACTTCTTGCAGTGCGGGAACCAGCAGGACCTCAGTGTCTGGGCTAAACAATGGGGGTAGAGACACTCCTTCTGGTATACTGGGCTGAGGCTGTTTAGGGCTTTAAAGGGCCAGTAGGGAAGAGTCAGTAAAGGGGTGTTATCTGCTTAGGGCAGTGAATGACTGAGAGCATCACAACAGTGGCTGGGAAGAGACAAATGAGAAATGAACTCCTTGTCACCTTCCAGCCTTGCAAAATAATGACACAAAGGGAAACAAATGTTATTCTCTTTTCGTGCTTCCCTGGGTTGAGTTGCTTTTTTTTATTTCTGGCATCGACACCTGTGTGGCACACAGAAATTCAACAGATAAAGCTTTTCCTGACATAAAGGAAGTGATGGGAAATGGTTTGTTTGCACCAGCTGAATTCCTGTATGACATGTTTCCAGACTACAGTGGTACCTTGACTTACGAACGACTCAACAACCGAATTTTTCGACTTATGAATGGGGGTAATGGCCGCATGCTTACAAATGTTTCGACATCCGGAAAAAATCCGCAGCGGTTTTAGATAGGGATTTTTCGACTTATGAATTTTTCCGTTTCCAATCGCGTTTCCAATGGTGTTTTTCGACTTACAAATTTTTCGACTTACGAAGGTGCCTTCGGAACGGCTTAAATTCGTAAGTCGAGGCACCACTGTATGGACCTGCCTGCTCTTTAAGTTCTGCATTCCAGGCTCTATTCCTAGATGTCATTTTCAAAGCTGAGGTGGGTAACTGGGATTTAGGGACTGTTCAGTGATGCTGTCCCAGTTGTGAAATAGCCCCACTTTAGTGTATTACACTGATGCATAGGGAAGGCTGCCAGTGCAGCGCAATTGTAGTTGATGATAGGCATTCTTCTTTCCCATTATCTTCTTTCCCATTATCTGTGATTTCGTTCTTCTGCTTTAAATTGTTTTAATTTACAATTTTACCTTCACAAGCAACAGTATAAAATGATTAAATTAATGAATTTAAATTTTTGACAGGTGATTTTTTTTATTTAGAGCTCTGAATGAAAAAACCTATTGTTGCCTTGTTTCCCCCTCAAACTTACTTTGTTTTAATTGTTGTGTTGAATTTAAGAACGTTTTTAAATATAAAATGCTAGCTGTTAAATGTAGAAAGAGGAGCCCTGTCACAAAAATATATATGTGGAAAATCATATTCCTGGGGATTTCAAGCATATAGAAAACAGTCATCAGTGGGAAGAAAGAGGGCCTGTGCAAAATAAAATCCTCAGTAAACAGCCCTTTAAAGCAAACCAATAGCTTTATCCTACCTTAAAGCTAATAAACTTACTTTAGCATAATCTACTTTGAACCAACTTCACAATACTTTACATGTTTATTTATAAGCACACCTAACTGAATGGGGCTTACTTTCAAGTAAGAGTGCATGACTAGGGAGTTAGTCTTGCACACAACACAGCAAGTCTGATATGCATAGGATAACACTGTAATTCATCAGCCTTAATGGAATTTTCTGTAGCATGGCTGTCCCTCAAAAAAATAATTCTTTTAAGCATGTTACAGATTCTCCTACTGTGTTTCTTTGAGCAGAAGTAACTCTGTCAACCACTAAAAAACTGTTACTAGACAACAGTATGTTGCCATCTGAAAGAAAAGCTGGGAGGGGGATGTATATCTTTCTTCTCTTCCTCTACCCTGCCACGAGGATGGAATAAGGTACAGTATTGCTCTGCAAAGAATAGACTCCAGTTTTGAAGTACACAGAGAACTGAGAGAGCACTGAATTTTGGGCTCTGGGGGCATTAGTGTGTGGTTTCTCTCTCTACAGTAGGATGTGGAATACTTATAAATATACTCCAATATTATAGAACACCAGAAAAACGTCTATTGTCTGGCACTTTAATTACGGTATATACCTTTAGGTAGCAGGCATAGAACATTCCTCTTCAACCAGCCTTTGCTTATTTACATTCAATTAACTGTAGTGGGAGGGGAGATTTTTTTGGTTTGCTTTTGTTCCTATTTTATTGTGCATTTTGTCTTTTTTATATTGTATTTTTACGTTGTACTGCGCTTCATCTGTAGATCTCAGGGCGGTATACAAATGTAATTAACAATAATAATACCAAAGGAAACTGAAGTCAGGTAAGTGCTGCATTCCTACACCTTCTCACTGTGCGTACAATGCCCTGTAAGCAGGAGAACTGCGACATACATCCAGTGGAGCTGTATGCACACTTAGTAGAGATATGCAGAAAGCGAGATCCAGCAATGAGAGAATGAATTATACTCACACTCACCACTCAGACCCTGGGATGCGCCCAACAGCAGCAGCATCACCCTCCTTTACCACAATGATTTGCACCCGGATCCTAGTGCATATTTGGTCAGAAGGAAACCCACGGGGAGAAAAAACACAAGGGCCCTCGGGATGAGGCCAATGGCTCACCTAGTCCAGCATTCTGTTCTCACAGTGGCAAACCAGATGCCTGCGGGAAACCCGCAAGCGGGACCGAGCACAAAAGCTCGTCCCCCTCCTGTGGTCTCCAGCCATTGGCATTCCGAAGTAAATCCTATGGCAGTTTACTCTCGTGTAAGGATGCTGCAAAACTGCAGTTAAATGCCAAAGCAGCTGCTGTGCATGCAGAATGTCCCACGTTCAACCCCCGGCCTCAGGGTTGACAGGCGCTCCCTGCCTGAAATCCCGGAGAGCAGCTGCCAGTCAGTGCAGGCAATACTGAGCTGGACGGGCTGATGCTTCGGCGTCTCCCGGAGCGCCGTGTGAAAGACGAGGAAAACGCCCTCCCCGCGCTCGCCCTTCTCCCAAGCCCCGAGGCCACCATTCCTGCCCCGCGCGCGTCAGGCTCACCTGCGCGATCCGTAAAGCAGGCGGTCGCGCACCCTTCTGCTCGCACGTCCACTCCAAAATAACCGCCGGAGCATTCAAAACTCCAGCATCCGCTTGCGTCACAAAGGCGGCCAAGGATGCGAGGAGGAAGCTCCGCCCCGCCCCGCGTCCTTCCGATTGGTTGGTCGGACGCTCGGCTGCTCTTGCCTTAATAAAGCAGAATTCCCGGATCTCCGAGGGACATCTGTTAATCGGACGCTCGGCTGCTGTTGTCTTGGTGCTCCTCTTCTCTCTCCCTTTCAGTCTCTTAGCCGCTGCAGGAGGGAGGCGGTTGCAGCGCTTTCGGGGCGACGCGGGGTCGTAGCGGCGAAGCCTCTCGCTCGCGGGAAAAGCGGCCGCGGCGGGGGACTGGCTGCAGTTTGAGCCTGGCTTGCTCGCCGGGGACGTGCATTTTCGCCCCAAGTTACCAAAGCACAGCCAGGGAAGGTTGCGGGGGGAGCGGAATCGCAGCCACCGAAACGGGAGGAGCCTCGCTCCGCTATACTGTACTGTACTTGCGTTCCTGCTAGTAAAACCCCATTGCTTTTTCGGCGAGGTTTGCTCCTAAATAGATGGGTGTAGGATCGCAGTCCTAACTGCTTGCGCGGAAGCAAGCCCAGGAGATGTACTCCCTGGGGGAGACGGGAAGGATCGCAAGAGAGGCGCAGGGTGCACACATTTTACAGCTTGTCAGTTTGCGCCCCAAGCTTTGCAGCATAAACAAGAGCAGAAACACACGCACCCCGTCACTGACGAATAAACTCCTGTGTGTTGGCTTCCTATACGGCAAGCTGAATTATGAAGTCTTAACTCAATTAAGGGTAACGCTTCTACTGCGTGAACAGGCTGCTGGGCTAGATCCAGCAGCAGGCTCTTTTCCTGTTATATTAAAGTTGTATAAGTTGTAAATTAAATATTGATTCCCTGAGGTGTGCTGTTCTCATGTGCTGTTTTCTAAAAAATGGAGTGTAATTTGTGAGAACGCTACCGTTTCATTTTAAAATCTCGGAAACTGATTGTGAGAGGTAGGGTGAAAATTCAGTGCACAGTACAGTAATTTAAATTGATAGCGTTATAGAACTGTAGAATTGGAAGGGACTGTGCAATGCAGTCCCTTCCAATGCTATGGTCCATGGGGTCACGAAGAGTCGGACACGACTAAACGACTAAACAACAACAACAAGTGCAATGCAGGAATCTCAACTTAATATTTTTTTATTTGTACCCTACCCATTTGACTGAGTTGCCCCAGTCACTCTGGGCAGCTAAAGCATCCTACATCTCTTTGCTCCAGGGATACTATTTTCCAGAGATTTGTTCCTTTAATGATGAGATGTCTTCATTTGCAAAGCAATTCATTAGCACCCCTACTGAGGCTATAAAAGGGTTTTCTTTTTGTCTTTCTAATGCACTGTAAATACTCTGTCTCTATTTCTCTACCACATACAAACTCCTCATAGTTTACTTTGGGTTTTTTTGCTTTTCTGCCACTACCGTATAGCAGTTGTGACCCCTCACCTTCCTCATCTCTTGCATTTTTTCTTCTGCATTTAAAAGCATTAGGCCCATGCAGCTATTGGTGCGCTTCCAATCTGGCCATGGTTAGCTGATCACTAGTGTTACAGCTGCATTGAGCCTTGTTAGGTTGACTGGAAACAAGATGCATAACTAGACATTCAGGAAATGTGCTACCACATAGATGTTTGATATATTCATAACAGCCTTACACTGTGTTGCCAAGAGTTCCTTCTTGACACAACTGATACTACAAGGTAATCTATTTCGTCTCCAAAATAGCAAGCACAACATTCAGATAAAATGCTACCTGTGCAGCTCTGCCCCAAACCTTTAAATACATGTTTTTACAGAGAACCATAGATTGTTTTCCAGTGAATAAGTGGGCAAGGAAAGCCTTGTAGCCTTAATTACAAAATTAAAAGATAATTCCTGGTACAGTATGTAATATTTTAGACAGGAGATCAATATTAAACTGGCTCACCTAATAATTCTGGGGTAATAAAGTTTCACATTTTCAAACTTCCAACTTACCACTTCTTAGGTGTATCAGTTTGATGTTTGCCATAAAATATAACTTTTTAGAAATACAGCCCTCTTCTATTATATTCTTACATCCTTGTGTGAGTGTTTTGATCCAGAAATAACCTCTGGCTGTGCTGGGTGCCTTTTAAATTCAAACATGCCACCTTCTTAGCAGCAGGAATTTTTTCACAAAACAGCAATTTCAGGTCTCTTGTTACAGGGTTGCTCGGATAATAAGTAGCTACGTGAGCAGCAGTGCCTGGGAATGATATTTCCCCTGCTGTGTGACCATGCGGCTTCACTGGGGAGAGCTCAGATGTTGCCTGTACGTTTGCGTTACTTTGCTCTAATGTGGGTCACAAGTATAATGTGTTTATACGGATGCAAGATCATTCTGCCACATTCCTTGGGCTTTGAAGCACGGCACAGGCTCAATTGCTCTTCATTTCCCTCTTCCTTGTTTCACACTTTTAATGCTTTGTCTTTTCAGATGCATTTGAATGTGAGTTTCAGATTGATCAGAAGCCCAATTAAATGTGAGTCAACTGAACACAGGTAGCATTTGGCTTGGTGCGGCATCCAACTGATACAATTTTTGTTTCTTGCACCTGTGCTTTGAAACTAGTCATTCGGGTTTAGCTGCAAACTAAAAGATATTTGGGCTGAGGGGACAGTCTAACTTTAGGTATGCAAAATAGTGATAATGATTAATATAATTTCCAGTTGTTTCATTAATTTATCCATCAGATGAGTCACAAGATTCCCATTGTTAACTACAGTGTAGAGATAAATGCTAGCAAATGTCACATATCTCCTCAACTTCCAGCCAACCAACTAAAAGACTCAGCTTAAAAATATGGCTGCCAGACTTCCTTGGCATCTGCAGCGCTGCACTCACCTAGGTGATGTTGGCCGTGACTACTAAGATGTGACCAGTAATTGCCAGATTTCATTTTGAGATACAAGCAAACACAGTTTGTCTTACTACAGATCCCTTCAGATATCCTTTCCAGTCCCATTAACCACTTTTCTAAAATCAGTTTTACAGTGTTATAGCACTATAAGACTTTTGTTTTTGAGTTGTATTTCACTATTTTTTAAAAAACATTTTTTATTGAAAAGAAAACTTTAAACAATACAAATTACCAATAACACAACCAATTACACCCCCCTTTCCTCTCCCTCTCCCACCCTTTAAGGACTGCATTCAGCTCCCCTCTCTGTTTTGTTTGTACATATTGTTCTTTGCATGTTATAAAATTGTACATATCATTGCTTTATACTAATAAATTGTGGGTGTTTATTCAAAACCTGCCAAGGAGTCCAAATCCTTTTGTTGTCTTTTTAAATAATTTGTAAAAAGTTCCCATTCTTCTTTGAAGTCGCGATTGTCCTTCTCACGTACGTAGTTTATATGTCAACTTTGCCAACTCCACATAGCTCATCAGTTTTTCTTGCCATTGTTCTTTCGTTGGGATTTCGTCATTCTTCCATCTTTGTGCTAACGAGACTCTTGCCACTGTTGTAGCATACATAAAAAAAGTTCTTTGTTTTCCTTGGCAGGTCTTGTCCTAGAATCCCTAACAAAAATGCATCTGGTTTTTCCACAAATGTCATTTTGAACATCTTTTTCAATTCATTATATGTCATCTCCCCAAATTTCTTGACTTCTCTACATTCCCACCACATATGATATAAAGTACCTTCTTTTTCTTTACATTTCCAACATATGTTCGACCCAGTTTTGTACATTTTTACCATTTTTATTGTTGTAATATACCATCTGTACATCATTTTCATGTAATTTTCCTTCAAAAGAGAACAGTCTGTAAATTTCAAATCTACTTTCCACAATTTTTCCCAGGCCTCAAATTGTATATTATGTCCTATATCTTGCGCCCATTTGATCATAAGTGATTTGACTTCCTTGTCTTTCATTTCCCATTCTAGCAGAATGCTATATGCTTTCTTCAGTAGTTTCACGTCTTCTTCTATCACCTCCTTTTGAAATCTAGAAATTGTATAGCTAAACCCTTTTTTAAAAATCCTCCTTAAACATCTCATTTATTCGTCTGTAATGCAACCAACTTGAAAATGATCTTTAATTTCTTCATAAGTCTTTCAATTTCCATTTTCTTTCTTGATCTTCCAATAAATCCCTACATGTAGCCAACTTTCCCTTTTTGCCAAGTGGTTTGAGTAATGAAGCATCTATTGGTGATAGCCACCAAGGTGTTTTTTGTTCTTTTAAATCCTTATACCTTTCCCACACTCTCATTAATGATTTCCTAATTATATGGTTATAAAATCCTTTATTACTTTTCCTTTCCCATACCATGAGTATGCATGCCATCCATATCTATTGTCATGTCCTTCCAAATCTAATGCTTCTTCCTTTTCCAGTTTTATCCAGTTCCTAATCCAAGCCAAGCATGCAGCCTCGCAAAATAATTTAAGGTCTGGGAGGGCGAAGCCTCCTCTTTCTTTTGTATCTGTAAGTATCTTATGTTTGATCCTTGGCCTTTTGCCCCCTCAGACAAATTTGGAAATTGCCATCTTTTGAGGCAATTATCCTTAACCATTACTGGGACTGCCTGAAAAAGAAAGAGCATTTTCGACAGCACATTCATTTTTATCACCGCAATTCTTCCTAATAGGGAAAGGTTTATTCTACTCCATTTTTCTAGATTCCTTTTTATCTCACACCATACTTTTTCATATTGAGTTTGTAATACTTCAATTGTCTGCTTTACTGACTCTTTGTTAGCTTTTTTCTTGCAGTTTCCTTTTAATTGAATTTCATTGTATAAACAGTCCCCTCATCACCGCCTTACTTGCATCCCAGACCATTTGTAATTTAGTCTGACCCTGGAGGTTTATTTCAAAATAATCCCTCAAGGCCTTCTTTACTTTTTCTATAAAATTTTGACCTTCCAATAAATCTTCATTCATTCTCCATCTAAATGAAGTTTGACTTTCTTTTTGAATTTCCATTATCATGGAATTGGGATCTGAGAATGTTCTGGGATTAATTTCTTTTCTTTCTTTCTTTTTTTACTTTGGGCTCCAACTCTTTGGAAATCCATAAGACATCTATCCTCGAACTGCTATCATGGAGACGAGAATTAAAAGTGAACTGTTTATCAAAGAAATGTTTTGCTCTCCAAATATCAGATTTAAAGTTTGGACGAAGTAAAAAAAAAGTTTTTGGTAATCTGCCTTCTTTTGTATCTTTTTCCCTAGTTGAACTATCCTTTTCTAGTTACAGGTAGGTAGCCGTGTTGGTCTGAGTCGAAGCAAAATAAAAAAATTCCTTCAGTAGCACCTTAAAGACCAACTAAGTTTATATTTTGGTATGAGCTTTCGTGTGCATGCTTTTCGTGTGCATTTCGTGTGTATCTGAAGAAGTGTGCATGCACACGAAAGCTCATACCAAAATATAAACTTAGTTGGTCTTTAAGGTGCTACTGAAGGAATTTTTTTATTATCCTTTTCTAATGACGGAACTCCATTTAAAACTCCCATTAGCATAATCTTTTAATCTACATATTCAAATAATTCTGTTTTCAGGTTGTTGGGTTTTTTTTAATTAAAAAAATGCTTTTTTCTCATTTGGGGTGTATATTCCAACTAAAATTATGTTCTCCCCTTAAGTTTTCATTTGTACTATTAAAATTCTCCCTTTCTCATCTTTATGAATCAGTTTGGGTTCTAGTGCTGGATCAATATAAAAGACAACTCCTCTCTTTTTTTGCATTATCTGCTGAGATGAAATCCATTCCTGTTTTTTTGTTAATTAAAACTCTTTTATGCTTTTTTGCAATTTGTGTTTCCTGAAGGCAAGTTATATCCAATTTTTGTTTTAGAATTACTTGTCCAATTCTGTTGCGTTTAGCTTTGTCGTTCAAACCATTAACATTCCAACGTAATATTTCAAGATTGGCCATTTTCAGAGTCACTTACAATATCCATTCCCCCCCCACTGCGCCTTCCAATGACAACCGCCCCAAAGCAGCTCTTTGTTCTGCTAGTGGGTTTGTTTTCCTGCCATGTCCGGTGTCTAGGTCTCTTCTGTGTTTTTCAAAAAAATTCCAAAAAGTTGTATTTCACTATTGTAATATTTTGAGAAACGTAGCTGAAAAAGCATTCCCGTACTAATTAAAAGATTAAAATGTTAGAAAGGCATGGGATGACAAAACTGCTCCCATTGCAAAGTTAGAGTGAATGTATGCTTAGTTTTAAACAGCCATTCAGGTAAATTGAACCTCCGCCACTATGGCAACTACGTTATCCCCACTGGTTTTAGTATATTGGATGTAACTGGATGTACATATAGAAAAAGGATAAAACTCCCAGCAGTCAATTGCAATTCCACTTGATGGGTCATGATTTGGTAGCCCTAGCAGGCACTTATCTGGAAGTAGTAGCCTAGTAGCTAGGAAGCATTTGTGTATTTCTTTATCTCGTTTTCCCTTTCTCCCACTTAGGATTCTCATTTTAAATATTAAATAATACATGGCAGTCAGAGGTGTGGATACTCAGTTCCAGAGCATTGGTAAGAGCTATCACAAGTCTTTGATGGTGACCGCCATTGACAAATAGTCCTTGTTACCAACAGGTTGGGGACGCAGGTGGCATTGTGGGTTAAACTAGAGCCTAGGGCTTGCTGATCAGAAGGTCGGCAGTTTGAATCTCTGCGATGGGGTGAGCTCCCATTGCTCGATCCCAGCTCCTGCCAACCTAGGAGTTCGAAAGCACATCAAAGTGCAAGTAGATAAATAGGTACCGCTCCAAGCGGGAAGGTAAACGGTGTTTCTTTGTGCTGCTCTGGTTCGCCAGAAGCGGCTTTGTCATGCTGGCCACATAACCTGGAAGCTGTACACCAGCTCCCTCGGCCAATAACGCAAGATGAGGGCCGCAACCCCAGAGTCGGTCACGACTGGCCCTAATGGTCAGGGGTCCCTTTACCAACAGGTTAAATAGCTCCAACCCTGTCAACTTCCAGTTTCAACCTCATGCACCTGCTTTTCTCCTCCAATCAAAACTTACAGGAGAAAGACTCATAAAACTGTCCATTGCATGTGTTTTGCTAAATATGAGATCTTATCTGTGAACAAGAAAGAGCAAAGTATGCGATAGCTTTGCCTCCTCTTCTTGTTGCCTTGGGACTTGCAGTGTAGATAAGAAGGGCTTGTGCTTTCACAGAGGATACACATTTGTCTTGAGGCTTTACATTATGAGTTATATTCAGCTAATTTTTACTTATAGTGCACACGTTGACATAAATTGACCCAAGTTCATTGCCATTCATTTCAGTGAGTCTACTTGAGTAGTAGTTTCCTGCAACCCTGTTGGTTCACTCTCTGTCCGTTCTCACAATTGCCATGTTATTATTCTCCACTCAGGTCTGGTCTAGTTACCATATTTTTCCATGTATAAGATGACCTTTTCTAATGAAAAATTTTAGTGATAAATTGGGGGTCATCTTATACACGGTCTAATTCGGTGCCAGAGCAGGGGATCATCGGAAAACAGCTCAACAGCTCAGCAAACTTACAAAAGAAGCTCAACAACAGTTTGTTTTTATTTTTTTGCAATTTCCCAAAAATAGGGGTCATATATAATAATAATATGTATTTTATATATATATATATATATATATATATATATATATATATATATATATATAATATAATATAAAAATAAGGGGTCATGCTATACATTGAAAAATAAGGTACGTTATAGAACACTCCCCTTATTTCAGCATTTTTGCCAGCTCAGAGTTTCATAGAGACTTTGGTAATGGGACCACTCTTATGGCACATATAGTTTGATGCAGTTGACAGTGTACATATGGACACATCTGATTTTCTTCTTGGAAGAAGTGATAGTGAGGGTTGTTTAAAACCCTCCATAAAGCAGCTTTGTAGAATAACCAGTCACCACTAGATGGCATCAAAGAATTTCTTAGTTATCAATGGCAGAAGAGACACCAAGAAAATTATGAATTACAGTAAAATAAGTGATCTATGCTGATAAGCAGTGCTTTTTTCTGGGGGGACGCAGGGGTACATTTGTGAATCTAAGTTTGGCTTCATTGAGGGGCAGTATTTCAATATGAGTAGGAAAATGAAAGTACCCCTAAACATTTTTTAAAAAATAGAAAAAAGCACTGCTGATAATTGAAAAGTGATAATTTAAGTGAAGGTATAAGGATTCATCTGCCGAATTCCATTAAACTCTGGAATTTGCTCCTGCAAGAAGTACAGATGCCCACTAACGTGAACAGCTATAAAAGAGAATTAGACAAATCAATGAAGGGGAAGGCTATCAGTGGCTACTCGCCATAATGGTTTTGCTTTACCTTCACTGTCAGAGGCAGGTTGCCCCTGAATACCAGTTGCTGGGAATCAGAAGAGGGTAGAATGCTGTTGTGCACACACTCTGCTTGTGGGCTTCTCATAGCTGCCTGGTTGGACAGAGTGAGAATTAAATGCTGGACTAGATCAGCCATTGGCCTGATCCAGCAGGACTTGTCTTAGGCTCTTATTCTCAAAGCCATGATTCAAGTATGAAGGTATGGAGAGCAGATACCGGTAGTCTGCTGTTGTGACTATGCTCTTGCACTGAGCATTAAAAGACAGCAGTTAATACCTTCCATGCAAAGAGAGAGAGAGAGACTTTTTTTGGCCCACAGTCAGACTCAGACTTCAGGCTTTTTGAGAGCTTGGCTTAATTTCTGCTTTTTCTTTAGTCCCTAAGTAAACCTCCCTTTCTGCTATCAAAGGTAGAACACAACTGCTTCAGAAGCAATCCCTATTATGCACGATTAGACTTACTCGCAGGTCGGTGTGCATAGGATTATAAACCTTTGTGTTTTAAAAAAGCACTCCTTGCCTTGCTCAAGCCTGCTCCTACTTTGATCCCTGGCCCTGCAAATGTTCCTATCATTCCCACTACTTGCTTCTCTCCCTGCATCCAGCGGCGTAGCTAGCCACTTGGATGCCTGGTGCGGGGGCATGCCCTGCACCCGGGGGCGGGTTGAGCTACCCGTGGGGGGCGGGGTGATCCACCCATGGGGCGGGGCAAGCCTCTCCAATGGTTGGAGCCTCTCTGCCGCCCCCCTTCAGCTGTAGGGCGGCTGAGGGAGAGGCAGTAGGCAGACGCAAGTCCCACGCTGCTGTTCCAGGCAGCACAGAACCTGCAGGCGCCTAAGCCACCATGCCACTCCTAAAAAGTTTTGTCTGCCCAATTTTTATTTATTATTTATTATAAACTCATTTTGTCAGCCCCCCCCTCAGTGATGACACCCGGGGTGGCCCGCACCCCCCGCACCCCCTTCCTCCGCCACTGCCTGAATATGCCTCAATTGCCTGGATTGCCTTTCTGGAATTGACATTATCACCATCCTCATTGTATTTTTAACAGGTGTAGAACAGGAAAAGCAACATCCCAATTACAAACGAGAAAGGGAACATAAAAAGTGACGAGAAAGCAAACATAGTTTTAGGGATGTATGGCATACAAAAGGCATAATGGACAAATGTGAAAGTTGGGTTACAAAAGAAGATCATCAGGATTAAACTCAAGAAAAAGACAGCACCAAAACATTGCATGATCCAGTCAAGTATATTTCCACATATGCCAAGCTTGTGATGACAATTGTCTAGAAAATAGTGTTATCAGTTTATAGAGTGCCTGGGCTCCCCTTCTCATTCCTGGGTGCCAAACTCTGGATTTAGCATGTTAAACTGCAAGCCAGGAGCCAGCTTTGTATTGTGCTGCTAAAGATGGGCCATTAGCAGGGAACAAGGGCAGGCAGATGGGTTACCAGCAGAGCAAAGACTATGTGCCAGCAAATGGTTTGCAGCCCTTCCCTGAGCTCTGGGTATTTAGCAGAACACAATACTAGAGTACTGAGGAGGGAGTTTCAGGATTGCAGTTGAGGATGATGCAAACCGGATGGGAACAGCTGCAGCTTGCAAGCTGCGGCAAGTTGGAGAGTAGGTGGCCAGAGAACAATGTGGGCTGACAGTTTGAATTGGATGCTGGAGCAATGGGAGAAACGGAAGCTGCTTGGAGTGCAATGTTTGAACCCCTCCGTCATAAGTTCAGGTTGTTCAGGCAGCCCTGTTCAGGGAAGTTTTTTAATGTGTGACATTTTAATGTATTTTTAATCTTTGTTGGAAGCCGCCCAGAGTGGCTGGGGATTCCCAGCCAGAAGGGCGGGGTAGAAATAATAAATTATTATTAATTATTAATTATTAATTTTATTATTATTATTAGTATTAGTATTAGTATTATGTAAATAAACCATACAGTGGTTCCTCGGTTTATGAACTTAATTCATTCCTGAAGTTTGTTCTTAAACTGAGGTGCGGTTTCCCTAATGAGGCGTCCCGCCGGTGCCTTTTCACTGTTCAGATTCCGTTCTTAGGCCGAGGTAAAGTTCACAAACCGGGACACTACTTCCGGTTTTGTGGAGTTTGTAAACCAAATGTTTCATTAACAGGACTGTTCTTAAACTGAGGTACCACTGTATGTCATAAAGACACCACAATCTCCACTGTGCCTCATTTCCAAAGGAAACACAAATCCTGGACCCCTGGAATTGCGCATCATTGGGAGATTGGGATAGTGTGTAACAATATATTGTTTGCTGTAAAATAAACAACGGAATGTTACATTATTTAAAGTGAGTCCGGTATTCTCGTCCTTGTCTAAATTTTAAATAATGTATGATTTTTTTCTGTAATTGCCATGTTCCATAGAGAACGATACCACCTGTCCAGCATGAGATCTTGAGCTGTTTTCAATTGAGTTGTAAGAACAAGACGGGCTGCTACAATCATATAAACCATTATTTCCTTTGATAATATGTTAGCTTTCTCCCCATCAAAAATATTTAACAGCATCTGTTTAGGCCAACATATAATCTGTTCCTTAGAAATAGTAATCATTTCTCAACTTCCAGAACTTTTTAACAATGGTACAATCACCATTGGTTGTGGCATGTGCCATTGTGCCACATTGCCTGAAGCCTCTCCAACATAATGGTGGTATTGATGAGAACATTTGAGATAGTTGCCTTGACTTGCGATACCACCTGTGGAGTAATTTGAGTGCGTTTTCTTGATACTCATTTTAATGGGCAAGCTTCCCAAAATTTGTTCAAGTCATTAACCTGGACTGTTTTTTACCAATGTCTGATTCCCATACTTTCATAAGTATTCCCATGGAGCCGAAATTACAGTTAATAAAATAGGAGTTTTTTTTAAGATCATAACTTTTTCACCTCTTCTCATTTCGGTCATTAGGATCTCAGTTTGGGTTCATGGCCTCAGGGCTTCCATATAGCATTTTGTAATGAAGCTGAAAATTTGATTGGAAAATATCCAGATTGTGTGGAAGCTGTCTGACCTCTTTTTGAGTCTTGGATATTATTATATTTTTGGCGATGTGCACCAATGGACAACCTGAGCGTATTGGGTTCCTTTTTCCCTTTTCACATTCAGCCGGCTGAAATTCTTGTACCATTTTTCACTCATGTGCTGGACTTCCCTTTTCGGTTTATGAAATGGCATATGTAAAGTATGAAAAAATATAAAGTGCATTTATAGCCCTCTTTTTTCCATGAAGTGGTTTACATACAGATCCCAGGTAGACTATGTACCCATTGACAGCTCGAAATATGGTGAGGCTTTTCCCTTCAGCTGTGTTTTAAGTCACAGTCTTGTGCTGCTGTACAGACCAAAGGGGGTAGGTGGGAAAGTTTTGACCTCATGCTCATTAGCTAATTTGTTTTCCTGTGCCAAACGCCAGTTCACTGAAACTGTCACCTGCGCACGTGCTATAATCTGTGCATATGCAATGGCTGCATGAAATGCGCACATTTTCAAATCAGATGGAAACTGGTTTAAAGAAAGCACAACAAACAGGATCATTTCTCGAGAAGATACCTATGGAGAGTGGTTAACATCTTGTAGTCCTTGGCTTTAAACACCAGTGGTGGGAGTGCACTGGAGTCAGAGTACGCAGTAATATACACACAGTCTCCCATCCAGGCACTGACCACAAACAGTCCTCCTTTTCTGGAGCAAGGTGGCTGCAATATGAGCCCTTGATCCATGTACTTGACTGAGGTGCACCTGTTGGTTTGATTTAGCTAAATGTACCTCTTTCTGTTCGGACCATTGGCAACCTCCGATAGCCACACTGTACATGTGCTGGTTTGCTTCCACTGGATAAATTCTAAAATTGCACCAATCGGAACCGACATGTTCTCTTTCTTGCATGCCTATCTGTGACCAAGAACTTTAATCGCTCGCTGTGAAAGCTGTTCTCTCCCTTTGTGAAGCCAAAAACATGTGGGGTTTCCTACACCTCCTCTTGTCAGTCTAGATGATTCATGAGGCAGAGTAGGCTGTGTGCCCTATATCAATACAATTACATAATCAGTACCTGTAAGTTAAATCACTCTTCACACCCACTAGTGAAAAATATGACAATAAAGCTATTCTCATCATGATTTTGCTCCATTGAAAGTAATTATATATAGCTAGAAACTATAGTTTCAAGCATTATCTTCACCCCATAGCTAAAACTTTTTGTTCTCCATAGGTAGTGTGCTGGAAAAAAGAAAGCCCATTTCTGAAGAGGCAAAGTATATAATTTTTTCCCCCATGGCACTATAATAAGGCAGGAAAAAAGGAGGTAAGAAAGGGCTTGATTAGTTAATTGAAGGTCCTGTAAATGTCAGCAGTGAGTTCCTGAAAACTGGATCTTTTGATTTAGGGGCCACTTCCGCAATGCAAGCCATAGTTAAACATTAAGTGTGTGTGTGTGTGTGTGTGTGTGTGTGTGTGTGTGTGTGTGCGTATATAAAATCTCTCTCCTATATATGACTTTTCCCCAAGCAAAGGGTCAGGTACCTGTAAAGATATTCCACAAAAGATGCTTATCGTTGGGGTCTGATCTAGATGTTACACTTTACCAAGTGTTATTTTGGAAAGTGATTTTGGATAGTGTTGATTGTTTGCCTTTTATAGTCAGTTGTAGATGTTTGGCTATGTTGTGTGGTACTTTGAAAAAACAACAACCCAGTTCTTTGGTGCTGCTGTCACGGGGCTTCTTTTCCCATTAGGGACTTTGAAGAATTCTATCCCATGAGTCCTTGCTAGCCTTTGAGAGGCAGTTGCTGAAGAGGTTTCTGGAGGTTTTGTCCTCAGTGAATAGGGTGCCTCTGTTGCAGAATGCGGGAGTTTGAAGTTCTGCCTTTCACACCCCCTCATTTGTTAGGAGTCCCCCTCCCACCCATGGTTTTCATGTCATTATTACTGTTTTCCAAATTACAGTGCAGTATGGTAATTAAAATTAGGCTAGAAGGTCAATGCAATGTGTTGAATGTATCTGTACATTATGCTGGCTTTTAAAAAGTTTTAAGACAGGAACATAGGAAGCTGCCTTATGCTGAATCAGATCAATGGTCCATCCAGCTCATTATTGTCTACACTGTAGAGGAGCAGTTCCTGAAGGTTTCAGATGGGGTCTCTCCCAGTGTTACCAAGAGCTGCTGCAGACTGAACCTAGCATCTTCTGCATGCAAAGCAAATGCTCGACCACTGAGCTATGTTCATCACTTCCCTGTAAAGATTTTTTAAAATGTTTAAAAAATCAGACATAGGCAAATGATTTAGATGCTTCAATCCAGAAGAGATGCAAATATGGAAGCAGACTTTGATCACTTGCTGGACCAGGAACTGTATGTGTGCATTCGGACATGCAATCAAGTGCGCATGTTGCCTATCAAAAGGTTTTTATAGCTTTCGGCACAGGAGTCAGCGTGGTGTAGTGGTTAAGAGTGGTGGACTCGTAATCTGGTGAACCGGGTTCACTTCCCCGCTCCTCCACATGCAGCTGCTGGGTGACCTTGGGCTAATCACACTTCTCTGAAGTCTCAGCCTCACTCACTTCACAGAGTGTTTGTTGTAGGGGAGGAATGGAAAGGAGATTGTTAGCCGCTTTGAGACTCCTTAAGGGGCGTGAAAGGTGGGATATCAAGTCCAAACTCCTCCTCCTCCTCCTCCTCCTCCTCCTCTTCATCAATGCTCATTCCCATTCTGCTAGAACCAGTCACATGTTTCAAGACCATTCTTTTGCATACCTTGAGCATAAATGGATGCTGTCACCATTTCCTCTATTTCTAACATTCAGGCTGTGACTGCCATTACTTGTGTAGAGAAATCTCTTATCAACTCACAAGAGGCAGTTATCAGAAGGCTTGGGGAAACCTATGGGGGGGAACAAAACAAAAGAGGAGGAGACTAGTGAGGAGAAGAGAGTATGCTCAGTGGATGCAGAATGCTGATTGGCTGTTTTGTGTGTATGTGAAATGGATTGGGGTGGGGGTGGGGCAGGGAGTAGGATAATGAAATGGAATAGTTCAAATCTTGAAAAGGGAACACTCCAGACTGCACTATTTTGTTGCAGCAATAATGAACAGCAATAATGTGGTAACACTAAGGAAAGATTGCAGAACATATAATAAAGCAGAATAAATCTACCACTAATGCACTGTTATTGTGTTAAGACTTAAGAATATGTTGCAGAATACAGTGGTACCTCAGGTTAAGGACTTAATTCGTTCTGGAAGTCCGTTCTTAACCTGAAACTGTTCTTAACCTGAGGTACCACTTTAGCTAATGGGGCCTCCCGCTGCCGCCGTGCTGCTGCTGCTGCTGCTGCACGATTTCTGTTTTCATCCTGAAGCAAAGTTCTTAACCTGAGGTACTATTTCTGGGTTAGCAGAGTCTGTAACCTGAAGCGTCTCTAACCTGAAGTGTCTGTAAGGTGAGGTACCACTGTACATCCACAACAAAACGCCAGTCTGGAGGGGTTCTGAATGACTCTCTGTGGGCCTTGAGTTTCTTTCCTGTTATAGGCTGGGAGCAAATTGCAGGAATGCAGTTTCACTCAGCTTTACACCCAATGTTCCCAACTCCTGGCAGATAATAGAGGGATGCTTGATTTGGCCTGATATATGGCTAGGAAAGACTCATGCTTAAGCAAAACTCCCATGCTGGAAGTGCTGCTCTGGTCCTTCTGGCTGTCCCAGTTATATCCAGAGCAAAGTCAAGTCTCTGTTTGAATTGCAGATGGTAGATTTCTAGACTTCTTTTACAGGGTCCCTCTTTTATGATCTAGGACAGTGGTGGTGAACCTATGGCACGTGTGAGCCCTCTCTGTGGACATGCGCGCTGTCACCCCAGCAGGGCTGTAGCTTCCATGCTGGGGTTGGGGGAGGAGGAGGAGAGGAGGGTTTGTGTGTGCCATCCAAAGCCTGCGGCACCAGGGGCTGCTGAGCGAGCGAGGGACTGAGCAGACATTGACTTTTGATGCACCAGGGCCTCCCACCAGTCTGTTTTTCCTACTTGAGAGTAAGCTGCCTTGAGTTCAGCAGGGCTTAAATCCCAGTTCAGTAAGCATATAAAGGCTGCAGCCTAAGAAGGGGCTGCTGGGTTTACATGTTCGCTGTGCTTTGCCACGGAAGCCTACAGAGAAATTCTTTCCGTGGAGGCTGCGATCAAATGGCAGCCGAAGAAACGGTAAACAATAATAATAGTAACAATAGTAACAATAGTAGTAGTAGTAATAATAATAATAATAATAATAATAATAATAATAATAATATATTATTTATACCCTGCCCATCTGGGGTGGGTTTATTTATTTGTTTATTTATATTTATTGGTATGTGTGCACGCGGACAATCATTATTATCTCATATTAAAAATTGGGAAAGGGTGGCTCTTAGTACAGCTCTCCAGTGTACACTAGTGGCCAAAACTGTGGGACCTTCTGGAAAAAAATGTATTTCTGACATTTGATGGCTCATAACATCACTTTGTTTTGGAGTACTGTCATATCTCGGGTTACAGACGCTTTGGGTTGTGTGTTTTCGGGTTGCGCACCGCGCCAAACCCGAAAGTCATGGAATGGGTTACTTCTAGGTTTTGGTGCTCGTGCATGTGCTTTGGGCATGTGCAGAAGCACCGAATCATGACCCGCACATGTGCAGACGCAGCGCTGCGGGTTGCGAACGTGCCTCCCGCACAGATCACGTTCGCAACCTGAGCGTCCACTGTAATGTTCTGTGGGGACGCAGGGGGATGCATACCCCTTAAAATTTTGTGAATTTAATGGGAGAAGAAATTCACGGTATTTATTTCCCCCGATTGGAGTTGTATTTATTTTCCCCCAGTGGTGATTTTCTTGAGTCAAAATGAGAGTACCCCCTAAACATTTTTTTAGAAAAAAAAAGCACTGAGTTATACCATAAAATTATATATCACTAGCTGACCCGGCCACGCGATGCTGTGGTTCTTTCCTGTGATCCCCACCCCACCCTGTCCCGATCCATGACGTATCCTGCCCCTCCACCCCGGCTCATCCCTGCATGCAATTTTTATTTCCCAGCATGCAATTTTGTCTGAGCCTTCTGTTGTCCCTGGGGAGTGTTGCCCCCCCCCATGTATCTCAATACCTTGGCCCCCACCCTTGGAGAAGGAACTGTTAGGTTCTGGGTTCTATTTCCCAGCATGCACTTTTGTCTGAGCCCTCTGTTGTCCCTGGGGAGTATTGGCCCCTACCCCCGGTATCTTCCTACATTGGCCCCCACCCTTGGAGAAGGAGCTGTCAGTTTCTGGGTTCCATTTCCCAGTATTTACTTTTGTCTGAGCCCTCTGTTGTTCCCTCCCCCCCCTGTATCTCCATACATTGGCCCCTTCACATGCATCGTGAACATTTCTATATATTTAGATTAAGGATCGGGGGTGATGATGCGCCCTGGGACCCAGAGAACTACTTAAAGAATCCCGACCGTGGGGGGGGGGGTGTCAAATAGCGAAGCCCCACAGCCTCTTAGCAACAGACAGGTCCAGACAGAAGGAGGGGGGTCATATGGGCCACTTGGCGCAGGCCTCCGAATCCAAAGTGGGCCTAGGTCAGCATATTCACAATCAGTAAAATGAAAAAAGTAACAAAAGGGTTACTGCAAGGGCCTGGCAACAGAAGACGCGTTCTGAAGCACCCGAGTTTTTCAGTTCCATAAAAAACCCAGGAAGTGGCAAGGGGAAGGTAGGGGGTTGTAAATGGGTTGGGGGGGTGGCCACTGCAAATATCTGAGGACTTAAACTGGGGAGAGAAAGTGCATGGTTGTGGTTTTTTTTTTAAAAAAAAAGACACAGAGGCTTACAAAACAGTTGTTTCTCCTAAAATAAGACATACCCTTAAAATAAGCCATAGCAGGATTTCTAAGCATTTGCGCAATATAAGCCATACCCCGAAAATAAGACATAGTGATAGGCGCAGTTCTGGAGGGCCCCAAGGAAGAGGCGAGGCTGGACGCGTAATAAAAAAATAAGACATCCCCTGAAAATAAGCCACTGTGGGTTTTTTTTTAAAGGAAAAATAAATATAAGACGGTGTGTTATTTTCAGAGAAACACAGTAAAGCCTAGGTTAAAAGGGGCATGACTGCCCTTACTTACCTATGAGAAACAGGGTAAAATGGCCGCCGGAGCCTCGCATGTGACACAACGCCCACTAAATTATAAAGCGAAAACCCCTCGCTGTGCCCCCAAGCCAGGTGTTTATTAATGCAGCCGCTGGGAGAGGCTTTGGGCTTGGGCTTTGGGGGGGTGGAATGGCTGTTTTGGTGGTTGTCAGATAGTTGCTCCCCCCACCCTACGTCAGCCCATGACCTATTTGGGCTCCTCCTCCCCCCACCTCCCACCCAGGGCTCCATTCAGGATAGTATTTAAAGGGCTGTAGAGCTGAGGCCTAGTCTGTAAAATGGAGCCTAGGGAGTGGGGGCCTGACAGGGGCCTACATAAAACAGAGGCCGTGCTGCGGCCTGTGATCCATGCACTTGTCCTCTCCCCCCTGGGCCTAGTGGGGGCCTGGCAGGGGGCTACATAAAACAAAGGCCATGCTACGACCTGCGATCTAGGCGCTCGCCCTCTTCCCCCCCCCCAGGCCTAGTGGGGGCCTAGTAGCCTGACAGGAGCCTAGGGGTCTGATAATGGCTGCCTTGGTGGTTTCAGTTGCTTGGTTGATTATGTCATTTGGTTCGTGGGTGTGGCTTAGATTTCACAGGAAGGGAGGGGGTGGAGGAGGGTATAACGCCACTTGAGGGCTCTGTTTGACTTGGTGGAAAATCAGGTTTCTACCTGCCCAGATGCGAAATTTGAGGGGTTTTGTCCCCAACAACCCTTGGGGAGTGGCCTGGATCGTTGTGTCAAAATTTCAGGATGATTGGTCAAGCGGTTACGGAGAAAAGTGTGGCCGACAATTTCAAGATTTTTACATTTATATATATATAGACTGGAAAGATAGTTTAATGAAGAATGTAATGCAATAACTTTTATGAAGGATTATTTATTACAACAGCAGTCATAAAGAAGAAACGTGAAACACACAGAAAAAATGAGATATACAAGTTAAATTGCCGTGTTGGCACTTTGCGATAAATAAATGGGTTTTGGGTTGCAGTTTGCGCACTCAGCCTCTAAAAGGTTCACCATCACTGATCTAGGATTTTTGTGATGGTCTATACTTTTTGACTGCTTCTCCTAGACGAAGTTCACTGAACTAGTTCAAAAATCTCTGAAAGTAGTTTCCGTAATTCCCAGGTGAACTAAAAATGAATTAAGTTCATTTTAGGGTACAACTTTTATAATTTATCCTCATGGTTCATCCCAGCCTCATAGCTTTCATTTAAAAAGAATCACACAGATGAAAGTTAGAAAGCAAAATGTGGAGGTAGCATCCTAAGGTTTATTAGGCAGATACAGAGATGCTGCTGTTGCTAAGGCTGCTCACTTAGTCACTTAATCACTGCTGAGGAATTGGAAGGAATGTGATGCATTTCCTGGATCTTCCTTGCTGAGGAGATTTCAACCACGCCATACATTTAAAGCACATTCAGCACACATTTAAAGCACATAACTTCCCCTAAAGATTCATGGCAATTGTAGTTTCACTAAAATTCCCAGTTCCCCTAATAAACTATGAGAAACTAAAAAAGAAGCCAGGGTAAGTGATAAATTGAACATATGCAAAAGAAGAGAGAGCCCCTGTATCTTTTAATAGGTACAGTATGTAGAAAAAGAAATTGTTGTAGCAGGTGTAGGTTTCCAGGTCGTAATACTGCCATTACAATACAGAAGACCTGGGTAGGAATTGAATTCAGGGCAGGAATAAAGCAGTAGAAGGAGAGATAGGGGAATCCAGACTAGAACAAGAACCAGGGGGAAAACTTGATTCAGGTATGGTGGAGCATGAGCAGGCAGACTTACAGACAGGGAGGTTCTTTTACTACATAATGATAGAAATTAGATTGAGTCTCATTATTCTTAAATCAAATGTTAATCTCAATGGATTTGTGTGACCATATGCTGGATGTTCTGTTAAATCACAATTTGCTACCAGTTATGCTGCCTTGTCACTCAAATGGGAGGGGAAGGTCACATCACTGTCCGGTTTCTTTACTGAGCCCACATCCTAGGCCTGATTTGCCCCTGTCTTGCATTGGAAACCTATAGGCCTGTCCAATTTCACTATCTGTTTCTTTGATTTATTCTGAGGTGAACCACAGATATAAGAGCATAAAATTAAACTCCATTTGAACTGTGCAACTGATTGATTAATTTTGCGAGGAAAAAGAAGTCAAGGGCGCTAAAGAACAGGTTGTTCAGTGTGCAATGCAAGTGATATTTATGAACACATAGTAGGTGTGCGTAAAGAGTATGTTTGTGTAAAGTGGTATTTTATTGAAGAATGTGATGTAGGTTGTCATGGAGATTAAAAGCTTTGAAGTGCTTTTCATTGGTGCTAGTTATGGTTGCTGGGCACAAGGATATTAGTTCTGGCACCCTGAATCTTTCATTGTTGCAAAAATAATTGCACTTTCATCTGCGCTGCAAGGGCTATTGAAGTAGGATAAATAAATGTAGACACATGAACACATCTAAGTTTAAAGGTAAACACGGTGCCCTTGTGACACGTCTCTGGTCAAAATGATGTGGCTGCAGCTTCCACAAACCACTCAAATGCTTGTTTTCTGTTGCACGGCCGTTCAGGCCATTTACAAGATGTCATTACAAGCTGTATAGAATCGGCACTTGCTTCAAAAGGCAAAGGTGACGGAGAGGTATCGACAGCCTCTACGTTGCTGGTAAATATAAGGGGGTCTTTTAGAAGCAAAAAGGCAAGCTGAATGAAAAGCTTGTGTTTCTGTAAGGAGAGCCTGGTATACGGTATTTGTATAACAACTCCAGCCTCACTTACAGCTTTTTATATATATCTAAAAAGCAGAGCAATTTCTCCAACGATTAGGTGGAAAAATTACATTGACAAGTTTTACTTCTGTGAAAAGCTCTGGACTGTCTGTACAGGAACACTGTTGTTTTGCCGAAATGCTTTGGATAACTTCTTAACCAATAAATCAATGGCAGGAGCTGCAACTTGAAGCGGCAGGCGGCCACAAGCACAAAATAGACATCAAACGAGTTTTCAAAACTGACTAAAAGTGATGGTGATTAACTAGAATTATAGATATTTATATTTAAACTGACACCACAGAATACTTTTGAATCTTGACAGATATGTGGAATATTTAAATGCAGTAATTGCAGTTACGGGACCTCCTGGGATTAACCTGTTCGAAGGGTAGTGACATATTACAGGTTTGGGAAGAAAAGAATGCGGAAAGGGATAGAAATGAGATTAATTCATGCATATACAAGTATTCGGCGTTATTAGTATTCTGTTCTACTCTACCTCTTTGAAAACACATAATGTTTTAGAAGTTTTCCTTCATTCTCTTGTAGTGCAGTCATGTGAGAGTTTACTCAGATGAAAGGCCCAGGGTGTGTACAGTGGAGCTTATTCCTAGGTGGTTGTGGATAGCATTGTGATAAAGTAGCATAATCTGTAGACTAGTTGACAGTTAACAAAACTACCACCACATATCCTATATCCAAATTATGGTTTTGTTCTATAGTCAGAATACTTATACAGTGTCTTCTTCTTTGGCGATCACTCGTATCTGAGTAAGATTGTCTTCCATAAACACGGTTTTAACAATGGGTCGGTAAGTGACAGTGGAGGCCAATTCTGGATCCACATCCTTCCACAGTGGGGACATTGGTTTCTGGGCGGGAGTTGATCACAGTGTGGATTTGCTAAGCATGCCTTCCTCTTAGCATGTTTCTCCCTTGCGTCCTGAGATCGAGTGTCTTCAAAGCCCAAGACACCTTTGGTAAAGGCTGTTCTCCAACTGGAGCGCTTGCAGGCCAGTGTTTCCCAGTTGTCAGTGTTTATACTACTTTTTTTATACAGTGTATAACCTCTCTCTCTCTCTCTCTCTCTCTCTCTCTCTCTCTCTCTCTCTCTCTCTCTCTCTCTCATCTATTTTTCCTGGAAAGTTGATCCTTGTTCTAAATAAAAGGGGTGGGGTGGGGTAGAATTATAGACTGGCATTTGGATGTCAACAACTTATTGTGGTCGTCACAAAAAACTTGCATGCACAAGTCACACAGAAGACGCCTTCATTGAAGCACCCATAGTGCCATCATCCTATTCAGTGGAAATAACATTTCCATGTTTTCTGATCTGGGATGAAGAAGGAAGTCACTTTTCCACAGCTGGATTTGTGTGCCCTTTATGTGGCTACAGCTGCACAAAGGAATTATACGAGACCCAGGACTAATCTATACCGATCAGTTAAAGGTAAAGGTAAAGGGGCCCCTGACCATTAGGTCCAATCGCGAACGACTCTGGGGTTGTGGTGCTCATCTCGCTCTATAGGCCGAGGGAGCCGGCGTTTGTCCGCAGACAGCTTCCGGGTCATGTTGCCAGCATGACAAAGCTGCTTCTCGCGAACCAGAGCAGTGCACGGAAACACCGTTTACCTTCCCGCTGGAGCGGTCCCTGTTTATCTACTTGCACTTTGATGTGCTTTCAAACTGCTAGGTGGGCAGGAGCTGGGACTGAGCAATGGGAGCTCCCCCCATTGCAGGGATTCGAACCGCCGACCTTCCGATCAGCAAGCCCTAGACTCTGTGGTTTAACCCACAGCGCCACCTGGGTCAGTTAAAACGTTATAAATGCGTTATAAACGTGTGACACCAGAGGGTGCTGTAGAGCAATGTAAACTTGTCAATGTAAAATTGCATTGAGAGCTACATAACTTTTTAAAAAAGCATTTTTACAATCAGTATAGATCTAGCCCCAGAAGCACGGCAAAATAAAATGCATGCTTGTCATTTTTGAACTTTTTCTGTTGCCACTTCTGGGCAATGTGTGAAGTAGCTTTTCTGGTTGCAGGGAAACAGAATGCTGAATATTACCCACTTGACCAGAGTATTTTTTTATTGCCACTTTTTGGTGATACATACAACCACAGGGAAGAAGTGGAATTGTGCTGTATGTCAATGTGCAAACGGCAAATCGCAAACGGACTCTGTAGCTCTCATGTCCTCTCATCACAGCATTCAGTTGTGATCATTAAAAGAATCCTTTAGATGTATTTGTTTGGAAATCAATTCTGGAATTTCTAGCTGGACTTTCTAGAATATAATCAAGGCGGCTTACAAACATTAAGACAAACTGTGTAACAAAAATATCTGGTGACTATGAGTGTACTAAGGGACTGCATCTCAGTGGTAGAGCACTTACTTGCCATGCAAAAAGCTCCCCATCATCTCCAGGGGAAAAACCCTAGCCTGGAACACCAGAAACCCATTGCCAGTCTGCATTGGCAGTAGTGTGTTAGCTGGATCAATGGTCTGACTTGGAGTGAAGCAACTTTCAATGTCCCTCTGAACTGCAGATTTCATTATATGATGAGAAAAAAAGAGCTTGTTATCAAACTTCCCTTAAACTGCAATCTTACGCATGTTTCTTCAGAAGCAAAGCCCTGCTTTATTCAAAGGAACTGACTCCCAATGTGTGTTTTTAGGACTGAAACATATTCGCCTCGCTGTCATCCTACTATCAGCTTGAATGGAAGTTCATTGGCTGCATTTTATGTTCTACTACCCTGCCCATGACAACAACAACAACAACTGTTGTTGTTGTTGTTGCTGCTGTTATTTATTTATTTAAACCCCACCCATCTGACTGGGTTTCCCCAGCCACTCTGGGCAGCTCCCAACAGAATAATACTGATACTGATGATGATGATGATGATGATGATGATTTGATAAAACATCAAACATTAAAAGCTTCCCTAAAATGTTTTTAAATATTATTTTATGTTATTTTGAAGCAGATTGTTTTACTGCATTGTTGTTTGCTGCACTGGTGTCAAGGACTGGGCAGAGGAGGAAGAATGGTAGAGACCGCCTCCCCATCCCGCCTCCCCATCCCGACCCTTCTAGGCTGGAGGAAGAGGACGACAGTATAGATTTACAACAGTGGTTTGCAGGAGGTCACAGCTCAGAGGCAGATGAGGGGAAAAGTTGGGAAATAATGGGAGAGGGGGAGCAGGCAGAGCTGGAGCAGCAGCTGGCCGACACGTCATTAGAAAGCATTCCAGACCCACCTTCTCCCAGAACCTGGCAAGCCTTAAAAGTAGAAGAGCAAAAAGCTCAAAGTGCGAGGGCACATGGCAGCACCCATAGAGGAGACACTGTGAATGACAAATGAGAAAGTGGGAAAGAAGGGGATGGAGATTCACTCGGGACAATGCCATTATCCAAGAGGCTGAGTTCTAGAGCAGGCATCCCCAAACTTCGGCCCTCCAGATGTTTTGGACTACAATTCCCATCATCCCTGACCACTGGCCCTGTTAGCTAGGGATCATGGGAGTTGTAGGCCAAAACATCTGGAGGACCGCAGTTTGGGGATGCCTGTTCTAGAACTCGGCCTCTTGGATAATGGCATTGTCCCGAGTGAATCTCCATCCCCAGCCGGGAGCTGCTGACAGCATCCTGACACCTGAGCTCTACTGGGAGGAAGGGGAGACTAGAAATTTATTAAATAATAATAACACAACTTCTGGAGGGCTGTAGGTTCCCCATCCCTGACCAGCACCACATTTATTGTTGTTATTTAGAATTACATTCTTCAATCAAGTGATTATTTGGGTGCAGAATTTAGTGTCTAGGCTTCTTTCATAATAAAAAATGGGAAGCAATTTATAGCTCTGCAGTGCACCAAGAATGAAGATTGTGGTAGGTATGGTGACTCACAGTATTAGAGGCATCAGAGCTGAAAAAAGCGAATAGACATAACGTCACATTTTATTGCATTTTTAGCTTGTCACAGCCTTTGCGTTTCTACGGTAAATGTAGCTGTATTTGCATTTATTCTAATGCTCTGTGCCTCGCTTCAGAGTTGTCCAAATGATGTATGTAGGCGTTAAAAGCCTTTGGGGGAAATGGAAGTGTTTGGATAAGACTTTTGGTTTTCTAGATGTGTCATAGTTCAAAGTCATTAGAGTCTTGATTCTTTCAGATTACCTATTTTCTTTTCCAAAAAAATAAAAAATAAAATACCGACTGCAGATCTTAGGCTTCAAGCTTCCTCAGATTCCCTTGGGAAGGCACATTGACACTGAGAGCAAACATGACGTGCTCAGCTCATATTTTAAGACAAGTTACAGCAATTGGGCTTGCATTTCACTACTTTTTGCGTGTGCATCCTTCACTCATGTGCTGTCAGCTGCGGAGTATGAACACAATTCAAAACTGGAAGAGGGTTTTAAATTAATGCACCGCATGAAGGCTGTAAGGCACAGGTCCTATGCAAATGATTTAGTTTGAACTGACTTAGTGCGGTACCACATAAGAAACATATATCGGCTGCCACAAAATAAGGCTTGTATTGAGTTTCTCCTTCCTCTCTGGAATGTCCAACGCCGCTTATCCTGTGTCTTGAGTCTTGACGTCATTATTCTGAAAGCCTATATCAACGGTTGGCCGTGTAGCACAGGCAGGAGGTCATCGCCCACCTGCCTTCACAGTCTTGAGCATAACTGCTGCAGAACTGGATTTATGGTGGCAAGGACAATCCCCCCACAGGGGGCTGAGCCATAGGGCACTGATCCAAATAATGATGCTGATGCTGAATGATGATGAAAACAGAAGGTGAGAAGGAGGAGGGGCATGCAAGTAAGAAATATTGAGGGGGTGCCAAATTTTGTCCTTGCTCAAGGCCATATTACCAAAGTATGACCTGACTGCTAGCTCCTATGAGATAGCGGGGTGAGGCATGAAGAACTCAGTCCATTGTGGGTGCTGAGGTGGAGCCAATCCAACACTCCTATTATGTCTGTGCCACTCTGAGTTTCCGATGTTCCCACCTCTCAGGAACTGGCAGTGGAGCCGGTGAAGTCAAATGCAAAGGAAAGTTTAAGTTGTATCATATATTATGACCAGTAGAGGGTATTCAACATGGGGGTTGCCATTTTTGGCAGTAGCCTCCGTGTTTTTGAAAACCTGTATCTCTTCCCTGTGAGTTTAACTTTTTAAAATTAAATTTCTGTTATACATTTTAGAATATTCACTTAAACAACCTTAAATTATCAATGACTTCGCCTCCTCTCTTTCCGTGGTTCATTTTGCACAACATAAATCCCTGTATCTATATATATAAAAATGTAGACACTGCGTGCGCGGAGTTGACACCCTTGCACTGTAACCGCTGAACCAAATTGCATCGAATTAGGGCAAAGCGTACCTTGCCCATCAGGGAGGGATCTGGCATAAAAAAATTCCAAAAAAGCACAGCTTTCACACCTAAAATAATGATTAAACACAAAAAAGTGGTGCCAAAATTATACATCACCAGCAGAAGCTCTGAAGACTCCAGCAGATCATGCGCTGTCACCAGCAAAAGCTCTGAAGGGCGGCACCAAATAATGACGTCATAAACCAAGCAACTGAAGCCACCAAGGCGGCCATTACCAGACAACCCACAGAGTCAGGCTGGGGCCAAGGAATGGAGATACAGGGCGGAGGCCTCGGCTCACATATAAATACTAGCCTAAGCCAAGGCTGACAGACTAGGCCTCGCCTCTACTTTAAAGCCTACAAACTAGGCCTCGGCTCTACTTTACAGCCTACAGACTAGGCCTCAGCTCTACTTTACAGCCTACAGACTAGGCCTCGGCTCCACTTTACAGACTAGGCCTCAGCTCTAGAGCCTACAAACTAGGGCTCTACTCTACTATCCCGAGTGGAGCCCTGGGTGGGGTGGGGGTGGGGGGAGGAGGGGCCCAAATAGGTCATGGGCTGACATAGGGTGGGGGGAACTACAGGGTGGGGGAGGGGGACAGCATACCTCATGGGTCGCTACAGGATGAGAGTAATCACAGGGATGAGACACAACAATGGGGGGGGGAGAGGAAAAAGCACATAGTCCAGGGGGGAACGGACACACCCTCCCCCTTTCCTGGGAAACAAGGACCCTAAGTCAGGCACAGCAATCAATCATAAAAAACAAAAATAATTAAAACAACAAATCCAAGGACAAAGTTCATACATCCAGAAAAGCATATTACATCAAAACACTAACCAAAAACAAGTTATGTAACCATTACCATTCAAAACACAAATGACATCAATACTCTCCCCCCCAACCCCCCCCCCACAGCAATGTGTGGCCGGGTCAGCTAGTATGTTATATAAACTAAACCATTCAGTATTCCATTACTACATCCATCAAAACTTATTTACACTGTTGAATTTATCTTAATGCGGCCCATGTTTTCAAATAAACACAAATTTCCTCCATATATTCAATAAACATTTTCCAATCTTCTTTAAATGTATGTTCTTCTTGTTCTCTTATTCTATATGTTAGGACTGCAAGCTGCGCATATTCAATCAATTTAAGTTGCCAATCTTCTTTAGTTGGGGTGAAACACGAGCCACGGTAGTGGTATAGATAAAATAAGTATCTCTTCCCTTTGTAGCAGGTGCGCATTGTTAGATCCAAATACTATATCTATATTAAAGATAGGAACCGAAGAGTTAACTATTTCAAAATTAAGTCTAGGTGTGCAGCAATGCTGGGTTTTACTATGAAAGAAATGAAAAATAAATTAGCTCTCAGTGGGGTTTCCACACTGAGATTTTTGCATGGGTTTTGATGGATAGAACTGGAGAGAGTAGGAAGACGATCAGTTGAAATGATCTGTGTCATGAATCATCCTCTTATGGAGAAATCAGGGCAACCGTATTTCCTTTTTCTTCTTTACCTGAGGAAGGGGGAGAGAAAGGGGCATGACAGAAGCATATGATGGTAGGATGGATACATAGAAAGTGGATCGAGATAATGACTAAATCTCCCCAAACATCAACAGGGTCTTTCAGTGAAGCTGGGAAGCAGCAAATCTGGGATAATGAAAAGGTTGCATCACCATACTAGATGGAACATATCATAGAAAGTTTTTTTAAAAAGGGTGGTGGTGGTGGATGGGGCTTGAAAAAAAAAGCCCAAGATAAAATGCCTTTTGTCTTCCCTACCTTTGCAATGAAAATATGCTGTGCTTTCATGTTGCTGAATCAACACATCTATATATATATAAATGTAGGCATTGTGCGCGCGGAGGTCACAGCCTTTCTCCGTAACTGCTGAACCGTAATGTAACAAATTTGGCCACAATGTTCCATGCCCATCCGGGAGGGATTTGGCATAATTTCCCCCCAAAAACCACACCTTTGACACCTAAAATAATGATTAAACACAAAAAGTGGCGCCCAAATTAGACGTCACCACCAGAAGCTCTGAAGACTCCAGCAGCATCCAATAGAAAGACAGATCGCACGCTGCCGCCTCCAAAGCTGCGCCACCAGATGACACCACAAAATTCCAAAGCAACCAACTGAAAACAGTCCTTTCCCAGCAACAAAGCCCAGCTTTTTCAATAGGCCACAGCATTGCCAAGCAGGAAAACCTGAGTAGGCCGCACCATTCAGTAGGCCACAGGCAAAAACAAACAGAATAGGGCCTTTCACAATGGGGGAGGGGGCACAGGGATGAGGCACAACAAAGGGAGGGGAGAAACACATAGCCATGGAGGGGAGGGAGGACCCTGAGTCAGCCAAAGCAGTGGGGTGTGTGTGTGTGGGTTGGGACAGGGGAAACTGAGTAGGCCGCAACATTGCCCAGTAGGTCACAGGCAAAAAACCAACAGAATATGGGCCTTTCACAGGGTGGGGGAATCACAGGGATGAGGCACAAGAATGGGGGAGGGGGCTCACAGGGATGCGGCACAACAAAAGGAGGGGGGGAACACATAGCCATGGGGGGGGGAGGTAGGACCCTGAGACAGCCAAAGCAGTGGGAGGTGGGGACATTTTCAGGAACACGCATGGGGGGGGTGTTTTATTTTTGAAACTTACAGTAGGAGAGTCAGGGTTGGGACAGGGCAGGTGAAGGGACTCTAAAGGGAGACTCTGAAGGTCCATTTAACAGAAAAAGGTCCATTTAACACAAAAACCCACAGCAACGTGTGGGTTAGCTAGTATAATATACTGTATTATAATTGAACTTTGAGTATTGAAAGCAGCTGCTCCCTGCCCCTTTCTAGCTATGTTTCAAAGGAACATAGGTGGAAAGCCTGCAAAAAGAGCACTTAAACTTTATAGCAGTAAACATCCCAGCCAGTATCTCCCATGTAGCTCATGAAAGGTCTCAGTCAATACTCCTTCAAAATCCACAATACAAGAGAGACTGTTTGCTTGTCCTGCTCAGTTCCTCTCATTGAAATATATATCTATTTTGCCCAGTAACTCCCCTCCCGCCACAACATAGACCACAATCTACCCCCACTGAAATGAATGGAAGATATGCAAAAATATTACTGATTTGGCACAAGAGAAGATTCCAGTGGATTGTGGCCATAATCTTATCATATATCACTTTGTATTTATAGTAAGTTTGAGAAAGACAAAGAAAAGGAAGAAACTGTTTTGCTTAGTATGAAAGAAAGCCACAAAATGAGCATTCAGCATGAGGAGTATGTCAAGGAACAACAGTACCTTATACAACACTCTGGAAAAATGGTAAAAAGTACAAGTGTTCACACCATATTGTAAAGTAAATTCTTTAGAAATTGCTCTGTTATCTCAGAGGTAGCAGACATACCATATGCCGTGTCTAGCAGTTGCTATGGTAACTACTCTTAAAATTTTAACACAGGAGAAATGGTTGCCTAACATCTCCATGGCTTGGGAGGCCATATTCTGCTCGATGGTTAATGCCCTGAGCTTCATTAAGAATCTTAATGCAGATTTAGAGTTCCATTTAAAACATTTGTATTTAAATTGCATCATAATTGTGGGATACGGTAGTATTTGATACTTCTGGTTTTAGGTAGGTTCACACATTACAATTGTGGTGACGAACCTGCCTGAAACCTTATTTGCATTGTGGCTCCTAAATATGGGACCTGATGTGTGCAGTGTGGTGTATCTTGTATGCATGTATTGATTGCCCCAGTCATGGACAGTCTCTGTCATCGCCCAACTATTCTAGAAGTGGCACACTGCATCCAGGAAGCTATAGCAGTGAGATGGGCTTGGCGAATATTGCAAGTCACTCTTATGACCACCATTTTATTATTATGCAGAGGCTGTTTCAAGTGGTCTTCACCTGGCTATTGCACAACACACATTTTCCCATGGGAATGAAACAAACCACAATAGACTTAGCTAAACAGCTGCAAATATAAGGTTTTAAGTGTGTTTTAAGTGCATTATACAAATGAGACACTAGTTGGGGCCAGTGAGCTGATGGCAAATTCTACATATATTTTAAAACTTTTTTTTAAAAAAAATTCACAGCATTTTTTATATACAAGTAGATGAGTCCTATCTACATTTCCTCAATCACAGCTTGAAAAAAAACATTGTGAGAAGCAAGAGCAGCCCTTAGCTAAATTGGGTGGTGGGGTGTGTGAAGTGGCTGTTTTGGGATACAGAATTGGTATTTTCCAAAGGAAAAGAGTATGCTTATCTTTATAATATATTCTCTAAAATGGGCTCCCTAAAAACATTACGTAACTCAGAATTTTATGGCTGCTTTCTTTCCTCACAAAATAGGAGTACCCAGTTTTAGGAGAATAAAAAATACTGGTAGTTTTCACAGAAGGAAAAAGGATGTGCATAACAAGGCCAAAACCAAACGGGTCAAGGGGTCAAAACACCTCCTCTGTGAGGAATGGTTTAAATGTTTGAGGAATTTTAGGGTTTTTTGGGGGGGAACAAGTAATGGAAGTGGGGATTTATAGAAGTTTGTAAAATTATGCACAGTGAAGATAAAGTACATAGATCTCTCTCTCTCTCTCTCTCTCTCTCTCTCTCTCTCTCTCTCTCTCCTGTACTAGAACCTGAGGTCATCTGTCAGAGCTATTCTCAAGATAGAGAAAGAAGAAGGGTTTCTTCTCAAAAAGCACACAATGGAAATCACCACCCAGGCCTGGCTCTAGGTAAGGTCCCGGTGGCGCGGGGCACCAGGGCGCCAGGCCGGCAGGGATGTGTGTGCTCGCGGAAGCCGTGCTGTGCACTGCGAGGGTGGGGGCGCCGGAGCGATCTCCGTGCCTCAGCGCCAGGGCACCCGACCTGCTTGAGACGGCCCTGTCACCACCACAGGATGAAGTATGGCTACTCACTACCACAAGGTGAAGTTTAAAGCCAACTTAGATGGCTTTAAAAGGGGGCATTAGACAAATTCAAGGAGGATATGACTATTAATTGCTGCTTCTAGAAGTGCTGCTAGCTCCCGGATCAGAGTCAGCATGCCTCTGAATACCCTGGGGGACTAACAGCAGGCGAGTGTTGATGGAGTTAGCTGCAAAAACATCTATATTTTTAGACAGTGATACAAGATACATATAATGGCATACATAGGGTCACAGAAACACGCAAGGGTTATACTGCGTAGGGATGGATGAATCTGTCAGTTTTGGTTTCTATTTCTCCCTTTTCAGGTCTCATGTTGGGTTCACCTCATTTCCCCATGCTTTTCTGAATTTTTCATTAAACAGCCACATGAAAATTCACATATATTTTCCTCTGCATTGCTGCTAATACGCACAGTATAATACACAATTTTGTCTAGTATATGAATATCAGAATGCATTTTTTTATTTTTTATTTTCATTCATGCATGAAGCTTTGCATACACTTTCCACTAATCTAGGCAGTTTTGTACGCATCCTTTGGTTGGAGAACTGCATCACATAATCTGGAGAAGCGCAAATGGCAAAGGAGACCTGTGTTTCGCCTCATATACTGTTTTGCGAAGTATGAAAATATGTTCATATTAAAATGCGAACATGATCTCCTCCATCCCAAATTGATGTAGTCAATTGCCCATGTATAATCACTTAAAAATATCAAGCAGTGGCCCCATCTGCAATGCACATCTGAAGCATCACCATACCACTTTAAACAGCCATGACTTCCTACAAAAAACCCTGGGAACTGCAATTTATTAAGGGCGATGAGAGTTTTTAGGAGACCCTTATTCCCCTCAAGTGTGCCTCAGAATTTGAGTTAGTTGTGGTAAAAAGAACAATTAACCCATATGGTCACATGCGCCACAAGAATCACCACAAGAAATTATCAATATTTGAGTAAGCAGTTACCAGATCATAGACTGAATGATTGATTGATTGATTGTATTTATATGCCATCTTTCTGCGAAGTCACCTAAGGTGGTTTGCAATTTTCAAAAGCCGAAACAAATAGATCAGGCACCCCCAAACTGCAGCCCTCCAGATGTTTTGGCCTATAACTCCCATGATCCCAAGCTAACAGGACCAGTGGTTGGGGAAGATGGGAATTGTAGTCCAAAACATCTGGAGGGCCAAAGTTTGGGGATGCTTGAAATAGATGGTGCAAAATATAAAGTTGGCCCTGGGGGTTGGGGAGGGACAATTTGACTTTAGTGGGCCCTGATGTTGCCCACATTCACACCATAAATTTAAAGAACTATACCACATTAAACCATCATGGCTTCCCCCAAAGAATCGTGGGAGCTGTGGTTTGTAGAGGCTGCTGAGAGTTGTTAGGACACCCTTATTCCTTTCCCAGAGCTACAGTTCCCTGAGTGATTTCACAGAACAGTCATACCTCGAAAGTCAAACGCCTTGCGAGTCAAACGTTTTGGCTCCTGAACTCCGCAACCCTGGAAGTGAGTGTTCCGGTTTGCTCTTTGGAACTCAAACATGGGAGCTTCCTGCAGCCAATTGGAAGCCACACCTTGAATATTTTGGAAGTCGAACGGACTTCTGGAACAGATTCCATTTGACTTCTGAGGAACGACTGCATTTTAAATGTTTGGTGTTAATGTGGGTGTTGTCTTTGCATGCTCTCTTCTTCGTTCACACATGTTCTCCCCATGAGGGGACAGTTTGACAGGAGCAGGCCCTGATGTTGTCTTTGCCTGCCTATCTTGTTCTCTTCTTCCTTTCCACAGGGATATTAAAAACCTGGTAATAACTAGCAGCCTCCACAGTGGACAATACTACATTGCAGGTACATTTGTCTATATATTAAAGATTTCTATCCAACCATCCAAATGGGCTTTTTTTATCTCCTAAATGTTGGTGCATTTGTGAAGGTCTGTGGCAGAGGATGGGCCAAATACACACCAAGTCTCAGAATGTGGCCACCCTTGCCCACCCCTGATTCTGGACAGGTGTATTACCTGCTCCCAAATTTGCTTTTTGGGGTGAAAAATTGATGGGCAAAAACTCTGGGGAGTTCTGAAAGCACATCAGTTTGATTTTGCAAAATTAGGGAATCGGAACAACTAAACCATACTCTTTCGTTTTTGGCTCAGTTATATTCTTTCAAAGGATGTGTGAAAAAGTAATGGGCCACACAATTAGTAATTATAAAAGAACAGAGTTGCCTGTGGTTTTTTTTTGGAACTTGTGCATGGAGAGCTCTAATGTTATCGTTGCAGGATTTAATTTAACAATCATTTATTCCCAAACCCGACTGTGTGCTTTCATTGTTCTCCATGCCCTGTTGTGTGTGTGTGTGTGTGTGTGTGTGTATGTGTGTGTGTGTGTGTGTGTTTTAATGAGCGAATCATTGGGAATTCATAACATGTCCTCATCCCAATAAACACATTTTAGATCTGACATTTTGAGGCATTTAATCAGCAAGTATCCACCTTGTCTTTGAAGCTGGCTACCTTGGTTTTTGAATGTAATCCGTTCCGGAAGACCGTAAGAAGCATTTACTTACGGAAAACTCAATACGGAAGCTGTGTGGCATGTTTGACTTCCACAAAGCATTTGAAAGCCAAAGCAGTTACTTCTGGATTTTTGGCATTCAAAAACAGAAATGTTTGACTTCTGTTGTTGTTGTTTAGTCGTTTAGTCGTGTCCGACTCTTCGTGACCCCATGGACCAGAGCACGCCAGGCACTCTTGTCTTCCACTGCCTCCCACAGTTTGGTCAAACTCATGTTCGTAGCTTCGAGAACACTGTCCACCCATCTCATCCTCTGTCGTCCCCTTCTCCTAGTGCCCTCAATCTTTCCCAGCATCAGGGTCTTTTCCAGAGAGTCTTCTCTTCTCATGAGGTGGCCAAAGTATTGGAGCCTCAGCTTCAGGATCTGAAGCACCTCAGGGCTGATTTCCTTCAGAATGGATAGGTTTGATCTTCTTGTAGTCCATGGGACTCTCAAGAGTCTCCTCCAGCACCATAATTCAAAAGCATCAAGATGTTCAAAAACTGAGGTACTACTGTATAGGCTAAATGGTAGCCTTAAGCTGCCTCTGGTAGGACTGCCTCCAGGTCTGAGGGGCCCCTGTTGGGCCTGCTTCATCCACATCGGGTTGGGTCTGTGAGGCTCAGTGAGGCCTTCCACTGCCGTGGGGAAGCCTGGCCCCTCATGTTTGTGGGTGCTCAGCCCCATCCCCGCATACTTTGGTGCCATAGAGTTGGTTCCTATTGTTCCCAGGATTCTTTGGGGGAAGTAATGTGCTTTAAATGCATGCGGTGTACGCAGCCAGTGAATCATGCCAGTGCAAAAGGAGTCCCTCACTTATAGCAGGGCAGGGCAGCCCATTCTCCCAGAAAGAAGCAGTTTTGTGGAATGTCCTCTCCCAAGCAGGAGGGAGAAAACTGCAGCAAACTGTTCACACCATTTCATTTCTTCACTGTTTATCTGCTCTACACAGACCTATGAACGACTCTAGGGAAAGAAGAAGGATGATATAACTAACAAACATGATGTGACTGACAACTGGGCAATGAGGATGTACTTTTAAAAACACAATATAGAAATGGTGAGAATTCATTAAAGAAAGCAGTGGTAGGCAGGCTGATTGGATGAAGATTACTTCATTCCTTCTTGACGGTATGTTTTGCAATAATTTGCTGCTTGACATTGTGTTTGGGGCTGCAGAACATTCATGATTTCAGTCTGACTCCAGCAATTCCACCTCCTGCATGGAGAGCATTTGCTTGCAGGAGGTGACCTGCCGCTGCGTATACATCAAGGCAGGCACTGATGTTCACAGTATAGCTGATAACTGGTGGAAATGAAATAATCTGTATTGACACATTTGGAAGTTTCACATCTTATCCTACTTAACATGCTAACGTGATAATTGCTAGACTGATGATTTTTCCAGTGACACATCTCCCTTTGTCAATATTTAGACCTGTGTATAGAAAGCTTATCTAACACACCTGGCTAATTTTCACTTAATTTAAAAATAAATGGAACATGTTTAGCTTGCAGGGTTAGTGGAACAAAAATGAAATGGAAAAGGGAAGGTTTCTTTTTTACCATTTTCTTTCTTGAAATATATGCATATTGTAGAGTTACTGATACACAGGAAGAGAGAATGGGCAATAAGGATAATGGATTCTCTCCCAAATCCCCTCTTTTAAAAACTTCATTCAGGTCAAAGGTTGGGAAAAATTAATTCCACTGGCATAAATCCTGGCTCAGTTTTCACTGACTTGAGTGCTATCTATTCACCATTCTACTTATCAATTTGCTTATGAGTACACACACACACACACACACACACACACACACACACACACCAGAAATTGTAGGGAGGCTTATGAATACAGTGGTACCTCAGGGACCCAGGTGGTGCTGTGGGTTAAACCACAGAGTCTAGGGCTTGCTGATCAGAAGGTCGTCGGTTCGAATCCCTGCGACGGGGTGAGCTCCCGTTGCTCGGTCCCATCTCGTGCCCACCTAGCAGTTCGAAAGCACATATAAGTGCAAGTACATAAATAGGGACCGCTCCAGTGGGAAGGTAAACGGCGTTTCCGTGCGCTGCTCTGGTTCGCCAGAAGCAGCTTTGTCATGCTGGCCACATGACCCGGAAGCTGTCTGCGGACAAACGCCGGCTCCCTCGGCCTATAGAGCGAGATGAGCGCCACAACCCCAGAGTCGGACACGACTGGACCTGATGGTCAGGGGCCCCTTTACCTTTACCTTTACCTCAGGTTACAAACACTTCAGACTCCGCTAACCCAGAAGTAGTACCTCGGTTTAAGAACTTTACCTCAGGATGAGAACAGAAATCGTGCGCCGGCGGCAGCGGTAATCCCCATTAGCTAAAGTGGTGCCTCAGGTTAAGAACGGTTTCAGGTTAAGAACGGACCTCCGAAACTAATTAAGTTCATAACCAGAGGTACCACTGTAAAGTCAATTGAAGCCACTATTGGTGATTTTTACTGGAACTGTCAGAGGGTGACATCTGGTTTTGTCTGTCAGTGAGCAAACTGGACTCCCACATACAGAAATCCCTCTTCCTTTCCTGATCCTGCTCTTTCCCATTCACCCAAAATTTGCTCAGGGTGGGGTGTGGGGTTGGAGGACCCTCCTGAACAGATCTGATGTCACAGTGGGCTGCAGGCAGAATAAATTCAACTGGATAAGCAAGTTTCTGTTCACATGATATTTCCCAGAACATTTAAAAACTTGTTCCTTGTTCCCGGCACCCCAAGTGGTGGGATGTTTCTGGAACAGCACTCTTCTGTGTTGATTTCCTTTCGGAGGAGAGATCACTGTAAGCTTCTTGCATTTTTTGGTCTTGTTTTGTTTTAATCATCTTTATTGAATTAAAATACAAATATATATACATACATAAAGATAAAAAAAGAAAAGATTAAGACAAGAAAAGAAAGGGGAAAAACACTCACATACCGGTACCTGTACAAAACAAGAATTTGCATTATTATACAATCGTTCATTGAATTTCTAGATAAAAGACTTCCAATTCCTCTCATTTTACTTGTATTGTTATTCATGTTTAATGCACTGCCTTCTATTGTCCTAATTTGTTTTCGTATACTCTAACAAATTAACATTTGAACATTGCATGTTACAAGGATCAGTTTAATTCTGCAAGGAGATTGTTACAGTATTTGGACAATATGCTTTTAGGTAATCTTTGAATATTGTCCATTCTTGTATACTTTCTGGTTTGAGAGCCCTCTTACTTTCCCCGTCATCTTTGCCAGTTCGAGGTACTCAATCATAAGAGTCTGCCATTCTATTATCGTGGGTGGTGTTTCATTTTTCCAATTTCTTGCCACTAATATTCTGGCTGCTGTTGTTCCGTACATAAACAATGGTCATATCTTTTCTGATTTCCCCTGACATTATTCCTAAGAGGAAGGCTTCTGGCTCTTTTTCTGAATGTAAATATGAATAGCTTTTTAAATTCATTATATAATTTGTCCCAAAATTCCCAGATGAATGTGCAATTCCACCACACGTGTAAGTATGCCCCTGTCTCTTTTTTGCACCTCCAGCAGGTAGGTGATCTACCTTTATACATTTTAGCAAGCCGTGCATGTTCTCCCTAAGATTATGCATAGCAAAGCCTGGAAAAACTCTGAACAAACAGTATACTGAAGGCACAACTCTGTCAATAATGATGGTATCTTAGTGCAGTGCATAAACACAAAAGTGCTGCAATGGTACAACTCTACCAATAATAATAATAATAATAATAATAATAATAATAATAATAATAATAATAATAGTGCTCTAGTGCAGTGCAAAAGCGCAAAAGGTGTTGCAATTTCTTTTTTCCAGTCTTGGAAGCAGCTGCCTTATACTGAATCAGAGAATTGGTCCATGGCTGGCAATGCGTCTCCAGGATTTTAGTCAAGGTTTTCCCAGAGTCCTACCCAGAATTAATCCTGGGACCTTCTGCATGTCCAGCAAATGCTCTTCACTGAGCTATGGACCACCCTTGATAATATTTAACTTATTTACAAATATGCAAGCCATCAAATACACCAGCCTTCCATATAAAGTGAACCTACCCCAAAGTTTCATTCCTCCTTTTCTTTTTTTTGCAATTAGGACAATGTCCCATTGATGCCAAAAGGATTCAGAGTTTGCGTTCCCATTTGCGTAGCATTTCAGCCTGCGTTCTGCCAACACCTGAAGACATTTCTTCCCGACTAGTTTTTAATTTTGCTGTGATAACTATGTTTTTTTTACGTAGTTCTGTTCTAGCTCTCTTTGGTCTTATAACAAGTTTTTTTTTTGTTTTGATGTGAGGCTATTTTTATTTATTTATTTGCTGCATTTTTGGAGATTTTATAATTGTTTTCTTTGCTTTATTAGCCGCTGTGAATGACCTTACTTGGAGTGAGAAATGTAAGTTGTAATTTTTTATCATCTATCTATCATCTATCTATCTATCTATCTATCTATCTATCTATCTATCTATCTATCTATCTATCATCTGGTCTGATTTCTAGCCAGGGCAGCCAGTGCCAGGGCAGCCAGTGCCAGTGTCATTTGATAACAGCCTAGTGCTCCTGCCCTGAATGCTGGAGACATTGCTAGCCATGATGCAGCTGAATGAAACATATGAACACAAAAGAAAGATTCTTATTGACAACGTTAGTTTTCAAGTGGTGGGTGAAGTTGCTGGCATCCTGATCTAAAGTCACATGAGGATTGTCACACAAGGCAGGGCATTCTTAGTGGTAGCACCATGTCTGTGGAAATCTGTCCCAAATTAAATCAGTCCTTCTGAGTGTGATTGGTGTTAGGTAGGTAGTATCTGCTGCTATTTTTATGGATGTGGATCTGTTTGATGTTTCATATGTTTTTATGATTAATGCATTGTTTTATGTTGCTAGCTTCTCTGTGTTCCTTTTTGGAAGAAAGAGTGGGATGTAAAAATGACCAATAAATAATATAAAGGCGGGCTACACCAATAGCATTCCTGTATGTACTACTGAATTCAGTAAGACTTCCAGCTAGATGTCTATGATTGTGCTGTTTAATACAAGGAGAATGATGGAGAGAGGCAGAAAGAAGGAAAAAGAGACAAACAGATGGAGAAACTGATATACTTACGGTAATATTAAAAGTGGGTCCCTTGTCACAGGTTGGGGTTAAAGGAGAGTTCAGATCTAAAAACTTTAAAGACCGTCCGCCCTATAGAACATATGTGTATAATATCCCAGGATCTTGTTAGCAAGCAAACTTTTCAGTCATCTTGTATCTTATAATGCTTCACTGTTTTATGGTATAATCAACAACGAAAGTAGGTCCAAGATTTGGAGTCTGAGATTCCTGCTGCTTGAATTTTTCATCATTGGTAAATGTTTGGCAAATCGTGTCCTCCCTCAAAGAGGGCCCATGTTGCGGTGAGACCTGGCAACCAAACCCTTGTGTTGTGGGTGGGTACGATTGGATAGGCACAACACCCGATTGGTAGGTCCCTTGATGCTGGGCTTAATCTGAACAATGGGATGCTAGCCAAATGGATCAAGGGACCTATATATGCTTATGCATGTGACCCTGAGCTTTCTCTCTTGGTCAGTGCATCGGAACACCTGCCCATCGCTCCCTATATTTAGGGCTTGCACACTTGACCTTGCTATGCTGTCGTGTGTTGTCTGTTGTTGGGACAGGGGCACGGCAGGAATTTCCCCCACTTCAATGATTGGCTGGTGCCATTTGGGTTTCGCCTGCCACATAGCAAAGCATCACAACTTATAAGGTTGTGGATAGGCTCTGGTTCAGGTGATAGGAATGGGGGAACGCTCTCGCCATCCCTATGTGAAGGGGTATTCCATTAAAGGAATCCAGGGACTCAATGGTTTGGTCAACCCTGCGAGGGGTTGTGCCCATGCCTGAGTCCAGGGGGACATCTGGGTGGTAGACATAGCATGTCCCCGGCTTTTTGCCATTCCAGGTGTTCACCCTAGGCTGACCTATGCTGGTGCCCTGGGTCAGCGCTACCTGCAATGGTGCAGGGAGCCAGTCGAACCAGAGCCTATGCAACCACTCACTTGCTGTAATCAATAAAGTTGTGGCCTAAATTCTGCCAAAAATCAAACCAAAATTAGAGTCCTGTGTGAATTTATTTAAGGGGGAAGCTTAAAGGTCTAAACACACAAGTGCTGATTGCGATCAAAATATAAACATAATTTTAAAAAGAGAACTTGCATTACCTGAGTTTAGGCTGTTGTTTTTGTCATAACTTTGAGAAGGATATCAAATTCAGTTAATGGGTTAGAAAATAAGGTGGGGGTGCGCGGGCGTGAATATATTTATGTACAATGAAATTATGTGTTTTTAGGTCATTGTGAACCATTAAATCCTTGAAGCGCTCTTCTATCTACTACTTCATCTGAAAACTAATGCTTTGCATGGGTCCTAATGACTATGGCATAAGTGCAGAACTATAAACCACAATGTGACACTCTGAATGCAGATACACCCAAGCAATGTGGGGGATCATGAAGAAGCCAATGAGTTATTGTTCCATATAGTGTGCTATCAAGAAGAGTGTCTCTTCTCTTCTTACTGCTAGGAAGGTTTTAGACCGATTGGATTATCTGTGTTTGCAAACTCCTGTTTAACCCAACTGCACATGAAATTCCCTGCCTTGCTGCTTTTCAGACTATGAGTGGCATCTGTCCTTACCCTGCCATGCCAGCATAGCTTTGTAGCATGGACTTGTTTTGTGAAACAAGCCTAATTTGCAGTGCTAACAGTGGGCAATCACTAATCTTTTTGTCTCTGCTGGCTGTGTGATTATGCTGCATTCAGCGTCGAGATCTGTTTTGAAATTCAATTTTTGTTCATTTATTCCCAGTGTCACAAAGCAATCTGTTGTCAAGTCCTGTTTTGTACATTCACAGGGAAGAATCAAGCAAGAAGTTTGTTTCTGCGTGATCATCATCACCATCACCATCACCATCATCATCAGGCCTTTATCTTACAGCTGCATGTTCATTAATGTATTTTGCTTTTGTCTCTATTCTCAATTTGTGCTGAGGAAAACACATTTCTCTCAAAGAGTTTGCTTTTATTGCATGTCTGATACTTTGCCCCTTGTGCTGGGAGTCCTTGCATTGTGTTGTGATTGCCTCCACATTTATTAGAAACAAATCTGGTCTCTGCCACTTGTTTACCCTCATTGTGTCTTTATGTATGGGTATCTGTTTTTAATTAGGCACACTCTAAATCATTCACTGCTTGCTAACACTTTCATTGGGGAAGCACAGTTTTCAGTAACCTCGCAAATATCCTGAGTTCTTTGCAAAATCAAATCCGTATCTCAAAATAACTTTGTCATAGTCTCTTGTTAGCAGTAACACATACACATATATACAGACATACAATCAGTCTGTAATTAATCCATCTGTTAGCTGTTCAATTTTACACTGTGGATTAATTATGTGCTTATTTTCCACAACGCAATGGTCAATGGTTTATCCTTGTGTCAGCTGACTAAGAAAGGATGCAGCTAGCTCATGATACACACTCATTAACTCCATTTCCATTTGCAATCATAATCCACAGCCCAGACAAGACAATGTAATCTGGATTTACTGCTATTAGTCAATGGGGCTAAATCAGCCTGAAGCACCATATTTAAGCTTTGATAGTTTTCTTTGTTTTCTTTAGAAGGAATAGCCCATTCTACGTCCAGAGTGTAGGGTTTCCCATAATGCTGTAATCAAATTTTTCTAAAATATTGTGGCTAGTAAAGTACAATATCACTACTCACATTGCCTCCTTAATTCTAGAACATATTCAGGTGCATCCTCTAATGAATCTCTAGGCTAGCCTTTGCCAACATGGTGGTGCCCTCCAGACTACAACTCTCATCAGCCCCAGCTAGCCTTGGGAAATCAGGCTTGCCTGCAGCAGGGAAGACCCCTGGACTTGTGGAGCCTTCGGTGTGTTCCGGAACCCTGGAAAATCAGGGTTCCAAAATGTATGGGAGCCTCCATGAGTACAGAAGGCTCTTCTGCTGCAGTCATCTTTAAACTTTTGGAGGGCAGTGGGTATGGACACAGTGTGGCAGAATTAGCGCACTTGTGCATGCTCCCCCCCCCCAATGTTTATTCAAGTCCACATATCAGAGGTGGCTAACTTTCAGTCCAAGCCAATTTGGGTGTCACAGGGATTTACTGGAGGAGGAGAGGTAAGCCCCAATGTACTAGCGGAAATCCTTTTATGGGATTCTGCTATCAGAATCTCCATGTTGTAGAACCTTCAAGGCTCTGATGCATGAGTCATAACTACTAGAAAACATGAGTTCTGTGTAGTGGGCTTAATCCTGTGGAACTCCCCCCCCCCCAATGAGATTAGAAAGGCACCCTCCTTGCTGAATTTCAGGTGCATAACTCAGTCTTTTTTTTTTGTTCCAGCAGGCATTTTAAGGTAGAGTTTTGTTTTACTGTCCATTTTATGCCGATTGTTTTTTATGTACACTGCTTTAAAATGTGAATAATTAAGTTTGGATAGAAATTACCGTGTTTTTTAGTGTATAAGACTAGGTTTCCCCCCTAAAAATAATGTCAAAAATTAGGGGGCGTCTTATACATGGGGCCACCTCCCCCCATATTCTTAAATCTGAGTCCCCCCAAATAGGGGGTGTCTTATACATGGGGGCATCTTAGAGATGGAAAAATACGGTAAATAAAAATATCTCCAGAATCATGGCAACATTCTCCCCAAATCTTTCTCTCTCTTTTATTTTGTTACTGGTGTGGCAGTCAAAGTGAAAATAGTGACCTGAATGAGGTCACTCAGGAAATCTATGACTGCAATTTAAAGATAGGAAGCCTTTGTCTCAACTTTTCTCAAGTAAGAACATTTACTGCATTCCGGCATCAATCTGTGGTCACTGCAGTATTGCCAAGTTGTTATAAGAAACTCTTATGAATCCAAATTATGCATTTGCACTAACAAGGCTGCATAGGATCTTCCACATTATTTACTAGAATGTAATACCTTGAACACATCTGGACAGGAACTGCAACCCGCAGAACAGTAATTTGTGGTTTTAAAAAAATGAAATAAAAGCTGTGTACCAGGGTGATTGTTTCTGTCTTGGCTGTCACTGTATATCTTTGGTTTGTAACAATAAACATGATTGATTGGTTGAAGTCCAATATTCTTTCCACTGGATCATACCATTTGTCATATTGCTTTTCATTTAGTCCCTGCTTGAGAAAGGACAGAACCCACCATGTGAAGAGAGGCCTCTTTTTAGTCAGCCTGCTTGTCTCTTCCAAAGACATGATTATAGATGAGCTTCTTCTTGCTTGCTTGGCAATTTCCAGCTCATTGTCTCATCTCATTTTCCAGGCAGTGCTGCCAAACAGTGAGTTCTCACCATCAGCCGAGGAACATTTTTTAATCTCATCATGCTGCTGTTATTGTGAATTACTGTTTTGGTAGACTGTAAATCATATGAGCTGTTGGCATCACAAGGTGCATTGCAAGGGAGGGGGAAGCCCAACTTGTTCTCACATCCATACAAAGTGAAATCTCAAATACCTAATATCTAAAGTGTTTGTCTGGTCAGACGTTTGGATGAACATAAGGCTTATTTCTACAGGGCTCCGTTGCCAGGTTTGTTTAGATAATGAGTCCACATTACAATGTAATTTGCAAAACAATGTCCAGAAACATTCACAGGGGGTTCTCGTGAACCCAGAAACCATATTCTCCAATCTTGGCTAAATATTATCCAGTTGCAATTTTCAGGTTGAAAGCAGTGATTCTGGTGGGGTAAAAATAATTCCTGGAAAACATGTAGTGCAAATATTCACCTTTTTAATCCTTCTCATTGTTTCCCATAGCTGCTGCTGCTTTGAAGCCAATTCCCCCTGGCTGCTGCTGTCTTTCTTCTTCTTGGATTAGTCACATGGGCGATCTCAGCCAATTGGGCATCATGAGTTAGACAGGATGACATTGTGGCACAATGTACCAATGAGATTATTTAAATATGTGATGATGTCATTAAAGGTGAATGAAAATACTTCAGGGTGAGGAAATGCCTTCAGGATTAGACAGCCACCACTACTTCTTCTTCTTCATTTATTTATACTCGACCTTTCCCCCTCAAGACACCTTACAAATAAAAACAAGACCTGTTAACAATTTAGTGAACAAGATTCACCCCCCCCTATTTTGTTTCATCCGATCTTTGAATCCAAATTCAGAAATATGTGCATGCTTCAGTGGGCTGCCTAGTGCCCACTGAACTCCTGAGAATGGCCTTTAATCCAAGTGATGGTTCCATGGTGTAAGATGGGACACTGCCAAAAACTTGTTTAGGAGGGACAGAGGGAGTGAGCTCAGTCCCCTACCCACCTAAAAGAGGCAATTGGTGCTATCAGAACTCCAATCCAATGCAGGGATGCAGAGACCCACTGCTTGTTTGGAACTGTGGATGTAGCAGTATATTGCATGGCTGGAGCAGAATCCATTCAGAAGGACAATCCAAAAAGAAACAGATTTTTTATTATTATTAAATGCCATAGGAACACTGGAAATAGCCTTATATTGGTCAGACCACTGCTTTCATCTAGCTCACAATTGTCTACCTTGACTGGCAGCAGCTTCTCCAGGATTTCCCATCTCGACCTGGACATTCTGGGAGTTGAGACTTGGACCTTCTGTGTGCAAAGCAGATGTTCTGCCACTGAACAAAAAGTTGAATAAGGAGAGCTTATGCACATTTAGTGTGCTTCCCTGTTGGCTCCCCCAATATGTGGATGGGGGTGGCCAGTGCAGGGCAATGGCAGGGATGGGGTAGCCCTGCTCTCCCCCTCGCGACCCTGGAGTCAGAACTGCACAACCCCCACACAAGAGAGGGAATAGACAAATGCATGGAGGAGAGCTCTGCCATTGACTGTTTGCCATGATGGCAAAATGGAATCTCCACGTTCAGAAATAGCATTATGTAATCCAGCTTTGTCCAGACTGGTGTCCTCCAGATGTGTTGGACTCCAACTCTAAGCAGCTGCAGCCACCATAGATGTCCCAAACATCTGAGGGTACCAGGTCACGGGAAGTTGATATTGTTTCAGCTGCTAGGTTTCTGCCTCTGTGTCTATTGTTCCTGAATAAAGAAGGCTCTTGACTCCTGCTGTTCCTTCAAATAAGAACATAAAAAGAGCCTGCTGGATCAGGCCAATGGCCCATCTAGTCCAGCATCCTGCTCTCACAGTGGCCAAGCGGATGCTTGTGGGAAACCAGCAAGCAGAATTCAAGCACAACAGTAGTCTCCCCTCCTGTGCTTTCCAGCAACAGGTTTTCAGAAGCATTACTGCCTCATACTGTGGAAGCCAAGCATAGCCATTGTGGCTGTTAATAGCCCCCTTATGAATTAAATCCTCTTTTACAGCCATACAGGCAAGCAAGCTGGAAGGAAGTTGAGTATGTTCCTCCACACCCATGTCAACAGAGAAGGAGACACTACAGAGGTGGTTGTGTAGACACTGCAGTCTAACACACACCCTGCTCAGTGAAGGAGATCCAGAAGTAGAGCATTTCCAAGATATCACTGTCTACTAAATAAAAAAATTCCTTCAGTAGCACCTTAAAGACCAACTAAGTTTATATTTTGGTATGAGCTTTCGTGTGCATGCACACTTCTTCAGATACACTAGAAACAGAAGTGTCAGACCCTATATATATATACAGAGGGTGGTGGGGGTGGGTGGGAATGGGTGATGGGCTGATGGGAGTGGTAAACCTGTAGATGGCTGTTAATGGCTGCTGATGGCTGCAATTAGTCCTGGGCTGAGGTGCTAAAGAAAGCTTGATCATGCATAATGAGATAAGAATCCGATGTCTCTATTCATCCCAGGTGCTTCCATGGTTTTAAGCTTGGTAATGATTTCCAATTCAGCAACTTCTCTTTCCAGTCTGTTCCTGAAATTTCTCTGTAATAAAACAGCTGCTTTGAGATCTTGTATAGAATGTCCTGGGAGATTGAAGTGTTCTCCTACTGGTTTTTCAGTCTTATGGTTCCTGATGTCAGATTTATGTCCATTTATCCTTTGGCGTAGGGTTTGGCCTGTTTGTCCAATATAGAGAGCTGAAGGGCACCGTTGGCATTTGATGGCATACACAATGTTAGAAGATGAGCAATTAAATAGTCCTTAGTTGGTCTTTAAGGTGCTACTGAAGGAATTTTTTTATTTTACTTCGACTCAGACCAACATGGCTACCTACCTGTAACTAGAACTGTCTACTAACTGTTTAAAGACCTCCAGTGAGGAAGAGCCAACCCCTAACCCAATATTTTTTTTGGGGGGGGCAAGCGTTTATCAACCATACTTTGGGTGCTCTTCAGTTTCATGTCCTAAAAGAAAATAAGCCACCCTAGTTGGGGGTTGGATGTGTGCGTCCTTGAGAAAAAAACAACAAAGAACACCCCACAGCAAAACACCAAACCACTGCACAGTAATTACAATTGTCGGAGAATAGGAAGGCAAGCAATTAAATGCTCCATAGGTGCTGCTCGTAATTGTTGCAGGCAAATCAGGAGATTAAGCATAGCAACAATGCACAGCACAAGATGGCCTAAACTCTGTTTTTCCTGCAGAACTGCAAATAGTAGCAAATCAAAAGGCTGTTCTCCTTAATTACCGCTGTATGAGGCATCAGGCTAAAAGCAGGCTCATTCTGTAATGTTTTCTATACAGCTACAGTATGAACATACAATGCAGGCCTTTATGCGCCACCTAATAGACAATATTACACACCAAATTATTGCCTGCTTTCATTTTGCAAGGAGAAATCACTGGTGAGTCGAGGCCATTGGCTTCTCAGCTTCCCCAGCAAGCAATGTGTTGACTGAACTGAGAGAACAGTTTTACTTCTTCAAGCCAGTGGTGACTATTTATACTTAAACACATTGCTTCACAACTTCCAGCATCTCGTATTATGTGACAGCGTGGAAGCGGGATGGACTGCAGTCTCCGCTTGTGAGCTTTACAAGCTGGCGCTTGTGGTGTACTTTGCGAAGTTTGCACATGCCCCTTCTCTCTTTGCTCTGCAGTCATCCATCCTGCAGCTCCAGCCTCTGCGTGGGACCCAAACTCAACAGGCCCATGGAAGGGAACAGGCAGTGGCCACAGACCTCCCAGGGGCGTGTGGGGAGGAGCAAATAACGCAGCAGTTTTGCACATGGAAAGCTGATATCCTCCACGTTTATGAACGTCTCACTCGAGGCATAAACAAGGCAAGCAAAAATAAGACTGTGAAACTGCTTAATTCATGAAAAGAGCCAATTATTCATGTTGCTATAGCACATTTGTTTTATTTTTAAAGTCGCATGGAAGGTCATCAGTAAACAAATGGATAGAGCTTTCTTCTTATTCGCAGTATTCAGCTGCTATGAAATCTAAATGACATAACTAAATTCAGTAAAATGTCAAGGGCCACTCTTGGAGGAACTGAATTGCAGCAACTAAATAAATAATAATTGCGTTTCGTGAGCATTTGTTTTGGTTCAGTTTTTCACTCTTGAAATGCTATCACTGCAAGATGGTCTTGAACTCTCCCTTTTGTTGCAAGGGGAAGGGGAGGAAATGGATTTGTGCTTTTTGCGTGAGTGCCTAGTAGACAGGCCAATACAGTAGTTTGAGTTTGGTTTTTTTCTGCCTTGGGGCATGTTCATTGCAGGCAAAGAGATCCTTTTGGGTTCAATCATCACATGGATATAGGCCCCCACCCCCTACACACGGTGACATAATAATTGTATTATTTATACGCCACCCATCTGACTGTGTTGTCCCAGCCACTCTGGACAGCATAAAACATGTGTCAAAACTTAATAAAACATTGAACATAAAAATGTCCCTATACAGGGCTGCCTTCAGACATCATCTAAAGGTTGTATAGTTACTTATCTCCTTGGCTCAGGGGTCTCATAACTCCACACCCTCCAACATTTCTCCAATGAAAATAGGGACATCCTAAGGAAAAGCGGGACATTTCAGGAACAAATCAGAATCTGCCCTGGAAAATAGGGACATGGAGTGTCTGCAAAGGCCTGAAAATATGTTTTTTATAAGTACTAGGCTGTTGGGTGGGGAAAAATAAGTAAATAAGTAACTAAACAAACAAACAAACAAATAAAGGAATAAAGGAATGTTTTCACCTGGTGCCTAAAGATATGTAATGAAGGCGCCAAGCGAGCCTCCCTGGGGAGAGCTTTCCACAAATGGGAAGCCACTGCAGAAATGGCTCATTCTCATGTTTCCACCCTCTGGACCTCTTGTGGAGGAGGCACGTAAAAAAGGGCCTCAGCTGATGATTGCAGGGTCCAGGTTGGTTCAGCGGTCCTTAAGCATCCTATGCAGATGCTCTCTGAAATATGAAAGAGCCAAGTGTGACTATTCCATACCAAGTGCCCAGTCCTGCATCACCAGCACTCTGTTTCTATGCCAAGTCTGGGAGCCTGAACACTTTGCTCGAGAGCGCCATCTAGGCTTGAAGTGCCAGCCCACCAGAGCATTTAATCAGCTGATACCATGGGCCAATCCCCGTTCTACAAAGCCACACCACTTGCTCCTCAAGTCTAATCAAGATGTCTCTGGTGTGAGGATGCTAATTTCCTAGCCCTAATGATTCTCTGTTGACGCTTCGGAATTTGAGCCCTGCCTGGTTTTGACTGTACACCTCCCTCTAGCCCCGTGGTTCCCAACGTGGGGCACATGCCCCACAGGGGGGGGGGCAATTTGATTTTTAAGGAGGGCATTTTCGAGAATGAGTTAGTAACAGTTAATGGCCTTTTAGGCTTTCTCCACGTGAATAGGAGTTCACTTTTGGAATAATAAGAATTATATGTCACAGGATTTTAGAGATGCTTAGGTGGGGCATGGCCAAAAAAAGGTTGGGAACCAATGCTAGCTCCTCCTGAGACTTGCTTGTTGCTCTACTGCTCAACCCTTGCCTATTTTGGACCACTCACCTGCTTTAAGCCCACAGCCAGTTTCCTCGGGGTCTCGTAACCCAATGGCCTGATGCCTGACCCCTGCTGAAGGCGGGTGCCTGCAGAGCCACAAAACCTTCTTCACCAACCCCTTTCTCACAAGCCGGCACAATGCCCTCTGAGGGGATCAGTGGGAAAACATTTGGTCTCAAGGCCAATCTTTAGCATCAGCAGGTAGGGCTGCCTGAAATCCCCCTGCCTGAATTTGTGGAGAGCAGCTGCCAGTCAGTGTAGACAGTACTGAGCTAGATGGACCAATGGTTTGACTCAGTAGAAGCCAGCTTCCTGGGTTCCTAGGTTTAATCTTCCAGCTCTGGGTTCAGCTTCTTTGAGATCAGCAGACCATGACAGATTGAGCCCTTAATTGGTAGCTCACCCAGCAATACTTTGCTTGGTCAATATCCTGTAAAGAGCGGGCCTCGGCAGCTGAATAAATATGTTTACTCGAAGCATGGATAATTGATTTTTTTAATATGTTAAGATCAAAGGATTATTCTACATATGTAACAGTGTAAAAATGAGCCAAATCTGGTAAACTTAGAAATATACAGCAGGGAGATGTCTAAGTTGCGTGCTGAACAGCTATGTGGGAATCTACTGCATTAATTACCCTCCTATCATTAGTGACAAGTAATTGCCATAGCAACCTCATTGCCAGCTCTCTCTCTCTCTCTCTCTCTCTCTCTCTCTCACACACACACACACACACACTGCACTGCACTGAATGAAAAGTACATAAACCTTATTTTAATGAATTGCAAGATATTACCTCTACCACCTGACTAAATATCTGCACTTAATTTTAAAATAAAAATCCTGTGCTATGCCATGAAAATAAAGGCTATTCAAGCAAAGACAATCAAACCAACATTAGATGTTTTATAGGGGATACTGGACTTAAAAAAACAATCAAACTGAAAAGGAGATGATGTAATTAGGAATATTAGAACATTTTTTAAACAGAGGGACTGCTTAACCCTTTCCCTTCCTGCTCTTTGTCCCCCACCCCCTGCTGTTTTTCCAACTGCAAATGAAAATATATGAGGTCTATGAATAAAACAAAATAAAACAGTTCATCTCCCCCCCTACCATTGTTGGGCCCATTACATTAAGCAATGTAAATAAATAACTCTCATTAAAGCAATAGTACACTCTTGGTAAAACCAGTGCTTAACTTATGGCATAAATTTATGCTAGTAAGAACGGTGAGATTCCTTCTTTGCCATGGATGACCAGTGTGCACATTTACCTCAATTTTAGAATGTGACTGCAAAATGGTAAGAGCTTTCAGCAAAAACTATAACCCGGCAGTAGCAGCCTGTTGGGTGGGGCACAACTGGGTGGGGCTGGAGTGGGGCAGGCAGGGCAGGGCAGTGGGAAAGTAGGGATAAGCAAACATGCCCATTTGGGTTTCTCTCAATTTTTTTCCAATTTTTAAGTTCAGTTCTCCACATTTCCATGTCAGTTTGTGCTTTGTTTTTCTTTTTTCTTTAAAAAAAGTCTCATGAAAGTGCGGATTTTGAGGAACTACTTTGTTTCGGTTTAGGTAACCCCCCCCCCCCTAGAAATCATGTATCGGATAGACTCTCCTTTGAATGCAGACTGGATTGATTTTTCTCCCCATCTCTAGTTGTAAGGTTGGGGCTGTGTGGGTACACCAGTGGAGCCAATCCAAAGCTCCCTCCTGGGCACAGGTAAGTTGCAGCGATGCTGGTGCTGGGAGTCTGGCTCCATAGACCACTTCTGGCAACCATTATTTTGGATTCTGTACCGCTTAGTCTCCTGTTGAGACTTATTGCTATTATGCACAACTATTGGTGAACAATACAACTCAAGAGCACCTTCAAATTCCTCCCTTACTTGATTCTGATTGGGACCTGGGCATTTTAAAGATTTTTTTTTTTAAAATCCTCTGTTAAACTCACCCCTGAAGCTCACAATTGCCCCCTGGGTAGTTATATGAGTGGCATCACCCAAATCTCCTTGAGATAACAATTGCCTTCCATGATATGTTGCTGTTGTTTAGTTGTTTAGTCATGTCTGACTCTTTGTGACCCCATGGAGCAGAACACGCCAGGCACTCCTGTCTTCCACTGCCTCCCGCAGTTTGGTCAAACTCATGTTCGTAGCTTCGAGAACACTGTCCAACCATCTCATCCTCTGTCGTCCCCTTCTCTTTGTGCCCTCCATCTTTCCCAACATCAGGGGCTTTTCCAGGGAGTCTTCTCTTCTCATGAGGTGGCCAAAGTATTGGAGCCTCAGCTTCAGGATCTGTCCTTCCAGAGAGCACTCAGGGCTGATTTCCTTCAGAATGGATAGGTTTGATCTTCTTGCAGTCCACGGGACTCTCAAGAGTCTCCTCCAGAACCATAATTCAAAAGCATCAATTCTTCGGCGATCAGCCTTCTTTATGGTCCAGCTCTCACTTCCATACATCACTACTGGGAAAACCATAGCTTTAACTATACGGACCTTTGTAAGGCAAGGTGATGTCTCTGCTTTTTAAGATGCTGCCTAGGTTTGTCATTGTTTTTCTCCCAAGAAGCATGATATAGCCCCGTTTAAATTTCTTTTAGTGTGCTTACAAAATCTTCGGGGTTTCCTGGAGTAGGGGACCTTCTTTTGCTTCTTAGTGGCCCAATTTTGACACTTCCCCCCACCTTGTCACTCATCACCTGAATTTGCTGTTGTAAGGAGTAGTATGTGTCTGGGTCAGGCAGTTGTCATTAGGCCGCAATCCCATCCCCGGTTACCTGAGGATAAGTTCCATTCAACTCATTTGGCCTTACTTTTTTAGCAGATATATATAGGATTGTGTTGTCAGTGTGAGAATAAGGCTGTTACAAAAACATGCAAATATGTGTTTTCACCTGTGAAATGCTGGAAGGTAAGCATGCAAGTGTGAGCGTAGGGCAGACCATCTTTTAAAAAAGAACTAGGAAGTGGTGGGAGTGAGGAAGCATGACAAAAGCTGGTGTTTTTTGCTCATATCTATCAACCAATGTCTCCTCAAGACATCAGTGCTGAGGCTCACCTTCGAAAAATGAAAGAGAAGGAAAGGCACTAGGGCAGATAAGTATGTGTTCAGGGGCTCACCCACACTTACCCTTTCCCCCATACTTTGAAGCTCAAGGTCTGAGTCCTCTCTTCCCTTGTTTTCCCCAGGAAAGCCCATTTTTTAATGCTGAATGGGAACAAATGGCAATTGGGGTTTTCTGTGGCTTGCCATTTGCTCTGATTTAGTGGCAAAGAGTGGGTTTCTATGGGGAAAGCATCAGGGCAAATAAAATAAAAAAAGTAAAATAAAATAAAATAAACACTCAGACTCGGAGCTTTAAAGCGTGGACCTGTGCTTAGAAACGTGACAGAAAAGGAAATTTGGATGAGCCCCAGGTGAAGAGATATAGGGGAAAGAAATTTCAGTGACTAGGAAGGAAGAAGAAGGGGTGTGTGTGCAACAGATCATGTTCATCTTGCCTAAATACAGTACTTAGATCTTGTCTGCTGCCATAATTAGGAAGAAATATGATGTATTTTTTTTTATTGTGCACATAAAAACCAGATAAAGCCTGCTATATGTGCTAGTACCACTAGATGTCGGCAAACCACCAATAAAATCACCCAGGTCTTTGAATTTAAAAATAGACTCTAGGTTTCTTTAACCCTATCATTCAGCACATTTGAATCTGAAGGCAAAATTATACCCTTTAAAACAAAAGGAAACTGGACAAAAATGCAGAAACACGATGCATTGGTAATAAACCATTTGCATCCTTCCAGTTCTTTCTATTGATTATCTAGCAGTGCATTTTAAAGCTAAATATGACATTATTTTTGCTTCAGAATCCAAAACAGAGATTGTTCCTCTGCTCAAAAGATTTTCTTCACCCCTGGGCAACAAAAGGGAAAAGATGAAGGGGAAGAAGATTATCTCTCCATGAATAAGGTGATATGCAATTTTGTGGCAACAAAGCAAACAATGCTACCAGGTAGCAAATTCCTGGCAAAAAAATGAATCTTTGCAGCATTTGTTTTAGATTACATTTACTATTTGTTTCATTAATAAAAATAATAATTAATGCAGATTTATTTTAGCAGAAACTTAAAACGAATGTCTGTTATTTGTTTAATCAAATAAAATTACTGCCTGGAGTTGTGTTCAATTTAAATCTTTTCTTTCCTGGGAATACATTTGTCTGTATAATCCTACAAAGGCAAGGTTTTGAGGCAGGGAACAATAACTTGTATCTGCAAGGGATTGAAATGTGTATCTGGTTGACTTAAATAACAACCTCTGTGAAGTGGGGATAGAGTTGAGGGGGGTGGGTAGGTGATTGGACCGTTTCCAGTCATTAGCTTCTAGAATGAAATGGTCAGCCAATCACACGAGCCATGGACTGACTCCGTCCTCCCAAAGCAAAAATCCCGTCTCTCTTGAACTATTTAGCTCATCTGCTGCTGATGCAATTGCATGATCATGTTCTGATGCTCTGTCTCGGGACGAGGCTTGGCCTCCTGTCAAAATACTGGGCAGCACGCAAGCAGGAACAAATATCCATTTGTGCTCCCCTTTAAGCAGCACACATCAATTAGCTCACCGCTGCGAAGATTCACAAGTATGCTACATGTCTATCATTCCTGGTATCCTGCTCCCTTTTAATTGCTCTGGGTCTCCATGTCCACACAAGCGATTCATCCAAGGTTTTGGGTGTGTGTGTGGTTTCAACAAATTTCTAAGAGAATGGGATGGGAAACCTGGAGAAGGTAATTTGAAAAGAAAGAAAGAAAAAGGCAACAATCACACAATTACGCAGAATGTAGGTTGTAGAACGTGAATTGAAGAATGTAAGACATTTTAACAGCATAGAGAATTATGCAAGTGCAGCAAAAAAGGGGTTTCTCTGACATATTTTCCTCCTTTCTGTAATTTCCTCTGTTCTATCACCATCTGTTTTCAGAGAGGGATGTGGGTGGCGCTGTGGTCTAAACCACTGAGGCTCCTGGACTTGCTGATCAGAAGGTTGGTGGTTCGAATCCCCATGACAGTGTGAGCTCCCATTGCTCTGTCCCAGCTCCTGCCAACCTAGCAGTTCAAAAGCACGTCAAAGTGCAAGTAGATAAATAGGTATCGCTGCGGCAGGAAGGTAAACAGCATTTCCATGTGCTCTGGTTTCTGTCACAGTGCCCTGTTGCGCCAGAAGCGGTATAGTCATGCTGGCCACATGACCCGGAAAGCTGTCTGTGGACAAACACTGGCTCCCTCAGCCTGAAAGCGAGATGAGCGCCACAATCCCATAGTTGCCTTTGACTGGACTTAACCATCCAAGGGTCCTTTACCTTTGTACCTATTTTCAGAGATACAATGCTGAATGCTTTACATCAGGGCTGGGGAACCTGAAGCCCTTCAGATGTTCATGAACTACAGCACCCATCACCCCTGACCACTGGACCATGCTGTTGGGGACTGATGTGAGTCCAGAAACATTCAGAGGGCCACACGCTCCCCACTGCTTTTTACTTGCACGCTATAGCCCCATGATCCATCTTTAGTCCTGCTTCTGCTGTTGTGTTCCCAGAGGCATGACCCTGCCATCATAGGAACATAGAAACTTGCCTTACTACACTAAGCCATACCACTGGTCCAACTAGCTTGGTGCTGTCTACACGGACTGGCAGCAGCAGTTTCAGGCAAGGTTCTCTCCCAGCCCTACCTGAAGATGCCAAGGATTGAACCCAGGGACCTTCTGTCTGCAGAGTGGATACTTTCCCAGTGAGCTGTGGCCCTTCCTTAATCCACACATTAAGAGAAAACTTGCTCTCCCCATGGTCTGGAACCCTGTGTGATCAGATCATAGGAAAAAAGTGGGATATTAATGAATAAATGCTGTAAAACTGCTGGATCAGTTTGAAACCAGAGTTGTTTGAAGCCGAAGCATTCTGGATTAAATGTTTGGATTAAATGTTTTGGTTCACTATACGTCCTGCTCCTTTGCCCGAGGTCTGATTAGCAGTGCATCATAGACCTTTTGGCGCTAATTAGAAATGTACCTCCTCACCCAAGCTTTTTGCAGGGAACTGATGTCTTGCTGAATTGCAAATCAGCTGTTGCCTGTTCACTGAACTATTATACTGTTGTTCCATTTAAAATTATTCTCATGGTTTTATTTTTTTGGCGAGTTTAGTGGTTGTTCTTTGCAGTCCTCCCTGGGTTAATCAGGGACCTGATTAAGGGTTTGGGTAGAAATGCAAATAAGTTAAATAATAAAATACAATGGGAGCAGCATCAGAAATGGTTATTTAGTAGGATTTTTTAAAAAGTAGTACCTTTGTTTGTTTGTTTAAAACATTTCCTACCCTGCATCAGCCTGAAGGCTGTCAAAACACCTAACAATAATTAAAAGCACAAGAAGACAACAAGATGAAAAATACAATCAAACAGAGCAGCCGAAGATAAAAAAAAACAAAGCTTAAAAAAGGGCTAAGAGGCATGGGGGAAAGAAAAAGGCATTACCTGAGTGCCAAAACAACATCAGGCTCAGTACCAGGTGAGCTTCCCTGTGGAGTGTGTTTCTGGGTTGAGTTGCCACAACTGAGGAGACCCTGTCCTGGGTTTCAATCCACCTCAACTGTAAAGCAGTGGGAGCCAAAGAAGGGCCTCTGAGGGTCGCTTAATATTTGGGTGGTTTCATATGAGGGAAAGCAGTTGTTAAAGCAGGGGTGGAGAACCTGTGGCTCTCCAATTGTTGTTGGAGTTAAACTCCCAACATCCCTGACAAAGTTGGCTGGCGCTAATGGGAGTCCAACAACATTGGGAGGGCGGTAGACTAGCCACTGCTGCCTCAAATACGTTATTCCAACGCTAAGTGAAAATGGTCTCTCCTAAGTCTCAACCCTATTTGTAAGTGGAAAAATGGTGGGAGGTGGAATTTGCCACCCCCCCATTAAAAATGGGGTTTGTGTTGGGTGGATTCCCCAACAGTGTTGGGATGGCTATCTTCTGATAATTACAGCTCAGTTAATACTGCATGAATGGTTTGTTCATAATAATGGGCTGAGAGAGGAGCTAAAGATGGACTAAGAAAGCCCAGTGGGCCAAGAGAGGAGGACTGGAAGGAGCAGGAGCCATGATATATCAATCAATCAGATTTTATTTGACTGTCAGTCAGAAATAAACATTTATCCATACAAAAGTTAAAACATCTAAACATCTAAAGAACTTAGAACTTAAACCGACAATAAGAAGTAGGCTATACATTTAGACCCATGTCAATGCTGTCAATTTTGACTTTACAACGCTTAAGGGCCAGAAAAAGAAATTTGGCCACCAAGGAGGCTGTTGTTCCAGTAAACTTGTTCAGCAGAAACAAAACCTGTCTTTCTCTGGCTAAAGGGCTAAGTCAGGCATCCCCAAACTGCGGCCCTCCAGATGTTTTGGCCTACAACTCCCATGATCCCTAGCTAACAGGACCAGTGGTCAGGGATGATGGGAATTGTAGTCCAAAACATCTGGAGGGCTAAATTGACCTAGGAGTAGAGCTATGAGTTTTTGTCTAAGATCTGCATAGAATGGGCAGATCAAAAGAATATGTTCAGTTGACTCAACCACTCCCAGGGCACAATGACAAAATCTCTGGGCATATGGGACTCCCCTGTACCTTCCCAACAATACCTCCGATTCCAGGACATTTAACCTAGCAGCAGTGAGGAGTCTACGGATTCTACATAGCGGATTTCTGCAAGATAAGGGGCTGGTGTAATCTGAAATATCTGATCCCCCAAGAACACCCCAGGTTACACAAGGGCAATGTCCTCTTGTCTAGCAATGTCATTCAGTATTTGAGAGATCACAGTTCTGGCTTGTCATAGACTCCAGGAAAAGATGTGACAATCTGCAGGCCTGCAATTCATTTATGATCTCCCTTTCCCACGTTGATTGGAAATCATCCCTCAATATCAAGGGGACCATGCCCACCGGGTTGAAGCATAGCTTGAGCCATAGCCAGAGTTTTGCCTTCAAGGTCACATACCAGAATGCTTGCCAACCAACCTCTAATCTCATGACTGCCCCCGCTACAGAAGGGGGGATCCTAAGGATGGCTCTAAGAAATTGCGATTGGATAGATTCCAATCTGAGAAAATCCCTATGGGCACCCAGGGATATATTAAAATAATATTGAACAACAATTTTATTTTTATGCATTTTTCATTCAATGGGTATACATTTTTCTTAAAGGAGGGAAAAAGAAAAGAAAGGACAACACACACACACCCTGCACACAAAAATACACACCATGGACATGGTAGGTATACAAGAGGGGGGAAATAGTATAGATATTTTGAAATACTGAGTGTATTGCGTGTGTGCGTACACACACACACACACACACACACAGCATTTATTTTATAAAAAAATAAAAAATCAAGAAAAGAGCATTCAGCTGGAAGGAAAACAATAAGGGAAAAATATACAAATGAGTTAAGTCATGGATGAGGAAAACAAACAGGCAAAATACTAGTTAAAGTTACTTCCAGATGGATTTATACTTTGCAGGGACTATATTGAGATAGGAGTGATTATTAAGATACATAAGTTCCTTGCATCACATGCAGATGAAAACGTTTTCCATGACTGCAGTATTTCATAGAACCTCCATTGGCCTAATTTCTTCCCTCATTTTAGAGACTGTTTGCAACCAGATGTCTGCATGGATGGTTGGATCAAACTTTCTTTGATGCACATAGAGGAAGGAAAGGTCACTTGCCCACTCTTCCACCATCTGAGGACTGCTGGTGCTGGATATGAAATTTGGCTAGTTTCATATTTTGTGCTTTGATATGCCGTCTTTTCAAAAGGTTGAAAGAGCCCACATGGAAACAATGAAGATATCCTAGTGAATGTATGAACCTAAGAATAATAAACATATGAACCATTTAATAATAAATGGAATGAAGAGCCCAGTGGCCAACAAGATACCTGTGGGAAGCAGGTCATGAATGAAACAGCGCCCTCACCTCTCGCAATTCCCAGCAAATGTTATTCAGAGTAATACTGCCTCTGACATTGGACACATGGCACATCAATCATGGCTAGTTCCTCTAACATAGCTAGTTAGCTAATGATAGCCCCATCTTCCATAAATTTGTCTAATTATCTCTTAAAGCTATCCAAGATGGCGACCACCACTACATCTTGTGGGATTGAATTTCACAGTTTATCTATGTGCCGTGTGAAAAAGTATTTTGTCTGTCCTGAATCTTCTAATATTCAACTTCCTTGGATAGCGCCGAGTTCTTGTAATATGAGAGAGGGAGAAAAAGCTTCTTCCTAAACGGCCTCGGTCCAGTATACCAGAAGGAGAGTCTCCACCCCCATCGTTCTGCCCGGACACTGAGGTCCAGCACAGAGGGCCTTCTGCCGGATTCCTCGTTGTGAGAAGCGAAGTTACAGGGAACCAGGCAGAGGGCCTTCTCGGTAGTGGCACCTGCCCTGTGAAACGCCCTCCCACCAGATGGCAAAGAGAAAAACAACTACCAGACTTTTAGAAGACACCTGAAGGCAGCCCTGTTTAGGGAAGCTTTTAATGTTTAATAGATTATTGTATTTTAATATTCTGTTGGAAGCCGCCCAGAGTGGCTGGGGAAACCAGCAAGATGGGTGGGGTATAAATAATAATAATAATAATAATATATTATTATTATTATTATTATTATTATTATTATTATTATTATTCCTATCAACTTTCTCCACATCAAAGATAGTTTTATACACCTCTATTGTGTCTTCTCTTACTCACCTTTTCCCCTAAGCTAAAACAAAAAATGTTTTAACCTTTCCTTTTTTTAAAATTGATTTCTCCATCTTTTATTGATTTCTTTTTCTTGTTCCTCCAATATTGTTACGACTGGGTTATGGTCTGATATTGTTTTTGCTTGAATTTCCACTTTTCCCAATCTTATAACTAAATTTTTGCTTATCCAAATCCCGTCAATTCTACTAGCCGAATTGTGCACTGCTGAATAATATGTAAACTCTTTTTTATTGGATATTTATATCTCCATGTGTCCACTAATTGTAAATTTTCCACCATTTCAGATTTTTTTTTTGGTAATTTGTTTTCTCTTTTTTTAAATTTATTTGTTGATTTGTCTAATTCTGGGTTTCTTTGAAATATTGGAAGAAAAATTATGGGAACATATGGACAAACATATAGTATTAATGGGGGATTTCAATGGAATAATGAACCCAGTTTTAACCTTTCCACATAGGAGCGTTGCACCAACCACTTGATCATTTTGGCCATTCTTTTCTGAACCATTTCCACATATTCTTTTTGAGGGTATTGCTCAGTGCTAAAAAGTATTTGACACTGGTGTCCTTCAACAGTTGAAACGGCTTATTATGTATTTTGATCTGATAAAAATTGGACACGGTGTGGGGAGAGAGAACTCTCTTTCTCCCTCATAATACTAGAACCTGGCATCATTCAATTAAGCCAAAGGGGAGGAGAATCAGGAAAGAGAAATACTGAGTACTTCTTCACACAGAACATAAAACTGAATGCACCAACAACTCAGATTGGGTGTATTTATTTATCTATATAATTTATATCCTGCTGTTCCTGCTAAAGGAGCCCAGGGCAGCAAAAGCAGGTGGCAAAACACTGAAACAGTCTGAAAACAATTCCAAAACTGATGCAGACTGGGAAAGATCTCTTCTTCAAAGGCCTGTTGGGATTTAGACAATTTCATGGACGACAAGGCTATCAATGGCTACTAGTTGTGATGGCTAAAACACCTTCAGGATCAAGTGGGGGAGAGTAGTGTTGTGCTCCTTTCCAGCTTGTGGGCTTCTCAGCAGCATCTGGTTGGGAAAGGCAGGCAACAGGATGCTGGAGTAGATGGGCCTTTAGTTTGAGCCGTCCGATCTCAGGCCCAGAAAAGAAGTTTCTTTCAACACATGTCTTATATTCTTCAGTATGTGTATCCTCAGCAGGGTATGAGCAGAAGATGTGTGTGTTCCCAAAGGAAGATTTAGGGGCCACATTGGAGAAAACCCACTTTATTTCCCCCTTGCATGCTGAGCTATCAACACTTTTGCTAGATAGCAAAGGCTGAACAATAAACGGTGTTCCAGTCTCCATGCTACCATCTGGTATCTGCTTGTGCCAGTAGCACTGGTGAAACACCAAGGAAGAACAGAGGGAAATTCTTTCTTTTGTGGGGTGAAGGTTGCTCAGAGATTCTAATTTAACTTACATGTATTGCTTTCACCATAATCCTTGGAACAGAAGAGATGTGGCTTCTTGCTGGACCCTAAGTCAACTTGCTATCTTTCCAAATCTCAGCTTCTGATCAATTTCATTCAAAATGCCAAGGCCAACCTTTCAACATCCTGTACAAAAGGCATATTGAGCGTGTGGGCACATGAGTCACACATTCATCGCACACATGAAAGCAAAACGTGCTGGAGCTCTAGGAAACTAGACAGAAGGGCTGACAAGCCAACTGTGATGGAGTGAGCCATATTGAACCTTCTTTAAATGCTGCTGCTTGTGGGGGAAACTTTCTGAAAGAATATCCTGCTGGATCCTGTTTAGTGAAGAGAAAGGTGGGCAGCACTGAAGTCTAGAAGATGCCTCCCACTTAGACCTTCCAATCCTGCTGTTCTAGCTTGTGAGCTACATGCCTTTCTTCATGGGTAGCTGGCTGTCGATGGAGTTGTGTTATTATGTATGGTGTGTAGCAGGTGGACAAGCTTTTCTTCCTCTCTTTCAACACCAGAGCTCATGGACATCAAATGAAGCTGAATGTTAGAAGATTCAGGACAAACAAAAGGAGGTACAGTGGTACCTCGACTTACGAACGACTCTTCAACCGAATTTTTCGGCTTACGAATGGGGCAAATGGCTGCACACGCTTACAAATTTTTCGGCATCCGAACGGAAACCACAGTGGTTTTAGATAGGGTTTTTTCGACTTACGAATTTTTAGATGGGGTTGCTTCGACTTACGAATTTTTCCGTTTCCAATGCATTCCTATGGGAAATTGCATTTCCAATGGTGCTTTTCGACTTATGAATTTTTCTACCTATGAAGGTGCCTTCAGAATGGATTAAATTCGTAAGTCGAGGCACCACTGTACTTCTTCACACCACATACAGTTAAACTATGGAATTCATTCTGTTGAGAGACACTGATGGCCTCTGATCTGGATGGCTTTAAAGAAGGATTAGACAAATTAATGGAGGATAAGGCTATCAGTGGCTATGTTCCAAAACCACTGTTGGAGATGGAGACAGTATGCTTCTGAACACCCATTTCTGGAAACTGCCGGAGAGGAGAGTGCCATTGGGCTCAGAGCCTGCTTGTGGGCTTCCCATAGACATCTGGTTGGCCACTATGAGAACAGGATGCTGGCCTAGATGGGCCAGTGATCTGATCCAGCAGGCTTTTTTATGTATGATCGAAAGCTGGAGCAGTGTGACTCAATCTTTACAGTGAAGAGAAAGGACTCACCTGCTGTCCAGGTATCCTCCTACCCTTATAACACCTGTGGATTGTTGTACCAAATCATTTATTTGGTTGCCATGCAAGAGCACAAGAGGAATAGTCCTGCTTGGTCAAACCCAAAGGCTTATCTACCCCCGCATCCTGTTTTCAACAGATGCTCATAGGAGGTCCACCCAAAGGACATGAGCTCATCATCACTCTCCTGTTCATAATCCACAGCAACTGATCTCATCTTGCACATGGATGAGGGTCTATGCCAATTGAGGAGGAGGAGGATCAGTCAATGTCAGCTCTTCAGACTGTCATAAGGGGTGTAGAATAAATTGGATTAAGTGCCAACTTACCCATATGAAGCTGCCTTACATACCAAGTCGTATAACTGGCCCATCTAGTTCAATATTGTCTCCTCCTGGGACTGAGTCTGGAGTAATGGCCTTTCCTAGTTTCTACTCCCTGGCCATTGAACTGGAAACATAGCAGTAGAATTTTCTGAAGGCAAGGCATATGGTCTTCCACTGAGATACTGCCACTCTCTTGCATAATGGCCACAATGGCTGACAGGTCCCAATGTATTATTTTCATTCCCTATGCAAGGTAGACTTCAAGGAGGGACTATATCATTAACACCTCCATGGGAAGAGGATTAAGGCTGAAGGAATAATTAGTTAATTTCATCTAGCTACCCCATAACAAGTGTTCCCTAAGAAGCTTGGAAAGCAAAGCAAAACAGAACAAAGAAAAACCTGACGAAGAAAAACATTACAATGTTTTAATAGGATTAAGGAAATCCAGGTTCGAATCCCAGGCCCCCCACATTATTGTGAGATAAAATGGGGGAGGAGAGACGTCTATAAAAATTTAGGGTTGCCATATTTTGAAGAGGAAAAATGAGGACGCTATGGCAATTCTCATTTTAAATACCCTTCCTATAGGTAAGCTATAGAAGCTGTGATATATTGCTGAGGGAGGCAGGAGAAACGAAGAGGAAAGCAAGTCTTCACCCATCAGTTATGTTTATGTCTCATCCAAAAAGTATAGCCAGAGACATTTCAACAAATATAAGAAGTCCTCTGGGGCTGAAATTTTACTGCTGAAAAAGAGGACATGTCCTGGAAAAAGAGACACATGGCAACCCTACCTGTGTTATTTGTAGGAAAGATGGAAAGTAAATTTCATAAATAAATAAGTAAACAATGACAACAAATAAGGTTAAAACCTGCACACTCAATTAAAACATAATTTATAACCTAAATTTAGATGATTTGGTACATTTCTACCGCACCCTTAATCCATCACATGGCCTCTAACTGAGAGTTGCAATTGTTTGAGCACCAGTAAATTCAGCAGAGCCCATAATATGCACCTACAACAGCATCTTTTTAAAAAACCCTATATACCTCAAGTTTCCCCCCAAAAATCTTTTTTGATGCTGTGGAATAAAAGAATGTAGTAGTTCTGTTCTAATGAAGCCTGTTTATTTTTTAATGCAGCTGGCTGAAAGTACAATTGAGGATGTGAAAAATAGTTTGGGCACAGCCTGGAGATTAAAATGCACAATGATTCTGCTTTGTTATATCTATTCCATCGACAGCACACACTGGCTTTCATCCAGATATCCAACATGCCTAGCACTATGCTCCTTGCATGCTCCTTCATGTGAGAATGTTCTTCCAGTAAATAGATGGCCAGCTTCCACAGTCATCACCTGGTAGAGTAGAGGGCAAGGGCAGAGTGATGTCAGGAGCAGAGTTGTACCTGGAATCAGTCATGAGACCAGCACTGCATCCAGGGTACTAGAGAGAGTCCCTCTTCCCCAGCCATTTCACATAGCATAAATCTCTGCATATTTTATATAAACGAAACCATTCAGTATTCCATTGTTACTTCCATCAAAACGTATTTACACTGTTGAATTTATCTTAATGAATGTTGCCAACGTTTTCAAGTGTACACGATTATCCCCCATATATCCAACAAACATTTTCCAATCTTCTTTAAACAAATGTTCTTCTTGTTCTCTTATTCTGTAAGTTAGATTCGCAAGCTGCACATATGCCAACAGTTTAAGTTGCCATTCTCTTTGGTTGGGACCTTGCTCATTTTCCATTTTGGGGCTAACAAAACACAGGCTGCCGTAGAGGTGTACATAAATAACCTTTTTCGACACCTGGGAATTTCCATCTGAATTATCCCCAACAATTTTTTTCTTATGAATGTCTTGTTCTTGGTGGTTTGGGGATGAAGACATCTCCCAACCCCTTGCAAAGAAGAAAGTCTTATATTTTAAGTGGACTTGGGAAAAATCACAAGGTAGAGCCCATTCCAATCCTTTGTCATAACTTTGGGTTCCAATTCCTCGACTCAATCACATATAGGAAAGAATGCTCCCAGGACTGTAAGTTAGATATTCTGTTTCCCAGACATTCTGTGGCTGTACAAAAACCACAAGTTCCTCATCTTTCCTGTTCGTACAAAACAGGACCACGCTAGAATATGACCACCACACTTCACCTACCTAAGGGATGCATGAGGCTCCTGATGCAAAGACAGATCACATATCTGCAATGCAGAAAAAGAACATATGGATATAATCAGGAGGTGAGGTGATGTAAAGGTGGTTTCTCCCCTTCGCATTAACACCCCGGCACAGTCAGCTTGATATTTACAGTCTTTATTACATATGTACAAGAAACAGCTACAGTTCAGGATTACGAGTCCGAACCCGTTGAGTCCGATTCGGGGAGTGGCTTCCTTCGATTCCCGCACCAACAAAGTAGGCGTGGGAATCGCGTGATACGTCTTTGATTCTGACGTTTCATTTCCCTCCCTGTCTGTGTTGATTTGAAAGCCCCCTGCCTTCCAGAGTCTGAGCTCCCTTCCCAAGCCTCTGGGTGGTTGAAGGGCTCCACAGCATCCCCGGGCTCCTGCTCTGCCTCTTCTGTCACTTGCTCCTCTGAATTCTCCCTGACAGGTGATGCGATTTGTAGTCTATGAAGAGCTGAAGGGCACTATATTGACTACCTCTACCAGAGAGGAACTGTTAGTCAGACTAATCAATGATGGGCTAGAATTATGCAGACAGACCTTTCAGAATTCTAGCACAGCACTGATTGCAGTTACTCTCTGGCACGGGTAGCCAATATGATGTCCTTCAGATGTGGTTGGACTACAAATCCCATCATCTCCTGCTCCTTAATCATGCTGGCCAGCCTGGAACTGATGGAAGTTGTAGTCCAACAACACTTGGAGGGTACCACACTGGATATCCCTACTCCAAGGTCTCAAGCAGAGGGGTTCTCTCCCCCCTCATAGCCCTGCTACTATGGATCTTTGGCTAGATATGCCAGGAATTGAAAGATGTTTTGCCATTGATTTATGAATCCTACCCCTGCCCATGGGAAAAAACAAAAACACTCCAATAGCTGTCAGACTAGAACACAGGGCTTAAGAGCGACTCCCTAACTCTGGGGTAGCCAATGCTGTACCCTCCATAAAAGGTAAAGGGACCCCTGACCATTAGATCTAGTCGTGACCGACTCTGAGGTTGTGGTGCTCAATTCGCATTATTGGCCGAGGGAGCCGGCATACAGCTTCCAGGTCATGTAGCCAGCATGACAAAGGCGCTTCTGGTGAACCAGAGCAGCACACGGAAACGCCGTTTACCTTCCCGCTGTAGTGGTACCTATTTATCTACTTGCACTTTGATGTGCTTTTGAACTGCCCTCCATATATGGAATAAAAAAAATAAAAAATAAAAAAATTGTCCAGTAGCACCTTAGAGACCAACTAAGTTAGTCCTGGGTAAAACCTTTTGTGTGTATGTGCACTTCTTCAGATACATGCACACAAAAGCTTATACCAGCACTAACTTAGTTGGTCTCTAAGGTGCTACTGGACAATTTTGTATTTATTTTTATTTATTTCATCTGTGTCAGACCAACACGGCAACCTACTTCCATATATTGTTGATCTCCAGATTTCCAGCAATCTGGACCATTGGCCACCCTGTCAAAGGTTACTAGGAGTTTAGTTCAACATCACCCAGAAGGCACCTTCCTGGCTATCCCTGCCTACTTACTCACAATGGCAGAGCATAGTTCTCATGTGGCATTGCTACAAAGGAAGAGGAGTCAAAGGGGACTTGCACTTTCTAGCTTGGTGCAGCAACAGTGCATCAGACATGCATTGCTTTGCCAGCCGGTTTTCACTCTGTCTCTATGAAGAGGAGGAAAAAAGATTACTTGCTCCTGTTTAATTTCCAGATTCTAAACATGTCACACTGCACCATCATAAAGCTTTCTGGAACTCCAATCTTTTGCTTCCATAGGTAATTAGGAGTTATTTAAAAACCCATTACCTTGTGCAGAGCACTATATATAAATAATCTTTTCAAGTTATAACCCCTGAAAATAGAATTACAAAATACTTTATTTATAGTGAACTCACGCAGCAAGAACACAAAGGGAACTGTGGAAGCTTTATGCTTCATTTTCTGCAGACATCACTTTACATGTGTGATGCTGACGCTATGGAAGCTTACATTATATTTTAAGCTGCATTGCTTTTTACAATTAGATGTATTAAACACAGCCCAGCAATATATTCTGAACTTCAGTTCACGGTTAAAAAAAGCAGTTAATATACAATAACAGTTAATTAGGTGACTAAATGCCATGTGGGTAGTTATAAAAGAGTATAAATATAATTAACTGTAATAAAACATGAAACTTTCAAGTACCTGCAGAAAAGAATGTCCCCCCCCCTTTGTGTTTATTGCAGTTATACAATTGTTGACTGTTTTTAAAATATCTAATTGTAAAGAGCTTTATCGTAAAGATATACAGCTTTGAAAATCAGAGACGAACAGTTTCTTAGCTTTCCAATGTGTACATATTCCACTGAATGGCCACAAAGAACTCTTTTGATTATGTGAAGTAGCACAATATGGATGATTTAAAAGTCTGCTCTTTAATATACATAATAATAGATGCTATTTTGTATTCTTATATATATATAAATAGGTGTGCCTCACTGACAAAGACTGAAATCCTTCAAAGGGAATTCTTTCATAAAGAAGGACAAAAAGACTATTTTGTATGGTAATGCTGAAAAAGTAGACAGCATAGCAGATTTTAAGTATAATAATCAGCCACTGAAGATAATTCATGGGGCTAATTTTTTTTTAAAAAAGACAAACAATTTACTTGTTCATCTATTTATTTTGGCTACTTGGATTAATTTTGCCCCTTTCTCTCCAACATGTTGAATACGTTTATGGTACACTGTCAGAAAAAAACATAAAAAACACACCAGATCATTAAATCTTCATGTCAGTCGTGAAGGCCAACCTTTTTATTGCAATTCTGCCTTAGGAACCCCGAGATATGAAATATGGCATAATTGCTGTTTGACACTTTTGATCTGTTACTGTTCTCTAAAACCATAACCTTGAAGAACTAATCTAATTTCATTGCAAAAAAACCACACAAAAAACCCAGAAGTGATTATTAACCTCAAAGGAGCTGTGAATAAGTGTTACAGATGGAAGACGATGTGGAACTTCCATTCATGCAGTCAAATTAAGTGATCAGTCTCTATTTAGGAACCTTTTTCAATATATTTGATCCCCCAGGGGATCTAGATCCAACCTGGAGCAATGGGGTTGCAGCAGGCTCTGCCTGCATTTGCAACAGCTTGAGGTATGTCATCTCACATGGCTTAGGGAAATTGCTGCCAGCATAAACCAAATAATTCCCTCCCTCTGGCCCTGGAAGGATAGCTGGAAAGTGCAATCTCTCATTATTAAGATATCTGCCGTCCTGCTGTAACTCTGTGTCACTGGTCTGGTTCGCAGTCACCTTTTCATCTGAGTCACAAAGACTTCCCTCCCCCCATGTGACAAAATTACATTTAGCAGTCATCAGCACAAGGGATTCCTGGAGGGTGCAGGTAGAATCCTCGAGGGGGTCACCGCTAAGCTCTGAAAAACTTGACCAATTTAAATCTCAAGGCCTGGACATCTTTACCTGTTTGGTTTCATATTTTAAACTTGATTGGAAGGACTAAGGTGTCATTAGGATCTAACGCTTTCTATTCTCAAAGAGGAAATCCAAAGATTTTTCTCTTGAAAAGATCACAGTGGTTTCAATATACTAGTCTAAGTTTTCAGGTCATACTTGTTTGAATTAGTTATTTGTGAGGAGGTAGTGGTGGCTACCTCCATGCACCAACAACTACTACCTATCGGGAAGTAAATACAAACAGGTTGGCATCAGAACCCCATAGGAAAGCTGTTACTCTACTAGTGCTTGCTAGAAACTGAAACAACAAAAATGTATTCCCCCCCCCCGAATTTTGATTCCTCCCACTGAGTCATCATTGTAGCCAAAGTATTAGGACTGATTAACAATTATTGTTACTTATTTTTATGTTTCCAGCACTGCATTGTTTCTATATTGTTGGAGTCATACACGAGACAAATCCTACTCTCATTGCATAGAAATGGTTACAGGTAGGTAGCCGTGTTGGTCTGAGTCGAAACAAAATAAAAAAATTCCTTCAGTAGCACCTTAAAGACCAACTAAGTTTTAATTTTGGTATGAGCTTTCGTGTGCATGCACACTTCTTCAGATACACTGAAACAGAATCCACCAGACCCTTATGTATATTCAGAGGGGTGGGGGGTGGGAATGGGTGATGGGCTGATGGGAGTGGTAAACCTGTAGATGACTGTTAACGACTGTTAATGACTGCAATTGGTCTTGCAGGGGAAAAAGCATAGAAATGAGTTTTCTAATCCCAAACCATTATATTTCACAGTAACAACAACAACAACAACAACAACAACAACAACAACAACAACAACAACAACAACAACATTTATACCCCGCCCATCTGGCTGGGCTTCCAACAGAATATTAAAATACAATAATCTATTAAACATTAAAAGCTTCCCTAAACAGGGCTGCCTTCAGATGTCCTCTAAAAGTCCGGTAGTTGTTTTTCTCTTTGACATCTGGTGGGAGGGCGTTCCAGAGGGCGGGTGCCACTACCGAGAAGGCCCTCAGCCTGGTTCCCTGTAACTTGGCTTCTTGCAGCGAGGGAATGTACGGTGGAATGTAACTACCTTAATAACCTTTGTAGATTTATTAGTGGTGATTTTTTTATCTTTAGCTGCAGTGGAATGTTTTAAAAGCACAAGACAATCCCATGCAGCAGTTTTAATAGTACCGAACTTCAGTTGTTTTCTTTTAAAACTGAAAGTATTTTGAAATTCTTAAGAGAGAGGTGCTCTTTGAAGCAATTCTCAAACTAAGGGCTATATAAAAAGAAGTGTTCTTAGGATCAGAGCCCAAATCTTTAATTAGATTTCTACTTTAAACTCTGAGATTTCTAAGCACAACTGTTGAAGCATCTTGAATGTTAAAGCTTTGGAAAACAATTGCAGATCAATCCATTTTTGACTTAATTAGCAACCACAATTTCTTGTTGGCAAATCTTGCTTGAGTTAGATGGGGTGATGTGTATGTAGTTATTCACATGCCCCCCTCCCATACATTTAAGTGTCAAGTTAGGAGTTCTGAATGCATACAAACAGGCTACTGAAGAACATGGATAGCTCAGTTGGTTAGAACTTGCTGCTGATAACGCCAAGGTTGCAGGTTCGATCCCCATATGGGACAGCTGCATATCCCTGCTTTGCAGGGGGTTGGACTAGATGATCCTCGGGGTCTTTTCCAATCCTACAGTTATTTTTTTTTTTTAATAATTATTTATTAAATTTTCCAAAATAAACACATTTAAAACATTATACAAGACAAACAAACACATAAACAAACATTCAAAAATACAAACATCCCAAAAAAACATGCTCCGCCGAGCTTGACTTCCCTCCCTCCCCTCAAAAGGTTTTCTAATCAGTTCTTATCTCGCAGTTCCTTTGTATCTAATCTTTAGGGTCAATTCGTAGGATTTATTTCACGCCTGCAAGTGTCTTTAAACCTTTACAGTTCATTTCCATATAGTCCACAAATTTACTCCAATCCCTTAGAAACCTTGTCTCCCTCTGGTTTCGAATCCTGCTAGTCAGTCTCGCTAATTCTGCATATTCAATCATCTTTGTCTGCCAGTCTCCAATTGTCGGTAAGTCCTGGGTTTTCCATTTTTGGGCTAATAATGTCCTCGCCGCGGTTGTCGCATATAAGAAAAGGGTACTATCCTCCCTTGTTATCTCTTGGCCTATCAGTCCTAACAGAAAGGCCTCTGGTCTTTTGGGAAAAGTATATTTAAATATCTTTTTCAGTTCGTTATATATCATTTCCCAATATCCTTTAACCTTTTCACATTTCCACCACATATGATAAAAGTCCCCTTCCTTTTCATTACATTTCCAGCACATTCTATTACTCATTCTATACATTTTCGCTAATTTCACTGGAGTTAAGTGCCATCTATACATCATCTTCCAAACATTCTCTTTCAAAGCAGTACATGCTGTAAATTTTATTGTTTGGTTCCATAATTTCAACCACGCATCATATTCAATATTATGCCCAAAATCCTTAGCCCATTTTATCATTACCTCTTTCGTCAACTCATCTTTAGTATACCACTCTACCAGCAAGTTATACATTTTGGACAACAATTTCACTCTGCCCCCTAGCAACTCTGTTTGAAATTTGGACCTTCTCTCCTCAAAACCAATTTTTTTATCTTGCACAAATACATCATTAATTTGATGATATTGCAACCAACTCGTCAAATATACTTTCACCTCTTCATACGGTTTCAGTTTCCAACCTTGTTCCGATTGTCTTAGAAAATTTTCATATGTTGGTCTCTCACCTTCCATATTCACTTTTTTCACTATAATCACTTCCATTGGTGAGATCCACCATGGCGTCTTGGTCTCTAACAAGGCTTTATTTCTTTCCCATACTTCAAATAACGATCTTCTTATAACATGGTTCGTAAATCCTTTATGGGTTTTTTTCTTATCATACCATAGATATGAATGTCCAATCCTACAGTTATATGATGCATGTGATCTGGTAGTTCTGTAGAGAAAACGTAAAATGGAAAGTCTTCTTTGGCGATCATTTGTAGCCGAGTAAGATTGTCTTCCATGAACACGGTTTTAACAATGAGTCCGTAAGTGACTGTGGAGGCCAATTCTGGACCCACACGTCCTTCCACAGTGGGGACATTGGTTCCCGGGCAGGAGTTGATCACGGTGTGGATTTGCCAAGTGTGCCTTCCTCTTAGCACGTTTCTCCCTTGCGTTCTGAGTTCAAGTGTCTTCAAAGTCCATGATACCTTTGGTAAAGGCTGTTTAATTTCCAAGCAAAGGGTCTGCTGGTTTCTCTTTAAGGTTTCCAGACTCAAAAGAGAGCAGGGCAATTAAAGGCACAGAAATCCTGTCCTCTATTGAGTCTGGCAACCCTAGGAATGACGGCTCAGAGGAGCAAAGAGAGAAGAAATGCACATCTGGAGGCCTTCATCTGCCCCAGGGGCAACAGAACATGTCTCTCCCATATTGGTCTCTGCAGCCACAGCAGGCGATGCAACCTTCCAAAGGCAACTCCTCTATTGTCCCCCAAGACAGAAGGATGCCAACATGCGGAATCATTTATGAACTAAATCTGACCATTTCTGATCAGGTGTGAAGCACTGAGAATCCTCAAGGGCCTTTTGCAAGGAACTGCAGTGCATGGGCTATCCTTGTAGATGTTCGGATGAATACAATTTTTTTAAATAAGTTTTTAAAATTAAAAATATTGATATTCCACTATTTATTTTAAAAATCAGAGCAGTTTACAACAATTATACATAAAGCCATACGATACATGCCAATTAGTTCATCAGATTGTGCATCTTAACTTGAACACTCAGCAAAATCTGACCACACAGCATAGCCACAGAATCTTCACATATAACTGGTTAGTCACCAAAAGGAAAGATACAAAAGAATATGTTATTTAACTCACAGGATACAATAGATCCTGTCTCAAAATAAAATGGCATTTCATGCATGCCACCAACTTTCTATAAGGTTCATTCGAGCTATCCACGGAAAGCTTATTCTGTGTGATAAATTTCCATTGTTATACAGCTTCCTCCCCCCACCGCAGAACAATTTTCCATTCAAATTTAGATTCATTGGAACTTTGCTGTGACTATTAAAATAGATGGTTGCAGGAATTAGATTTATGGGGCTGACAGTCATTTGTCATATCACTGGGATCAGCATCTGTACTTTGTCACGCATAGAGGGAAATATTATAGTCTATTTGTGTTGTGGTAAGGGGATTAGGTCAGGATTTGGGTGGGGGAAAATCTGCTCTTTCCTGATATGAAAACGGATAATAAGATTTTTAAATAAATTATTTCCTTTCCCAGCTGAGTCCTGTGCTATTATACGAAGCAATGGCCTGAAAGTATATAGAACTATCACATTGCATTCCATTTTCTTCTGCTATATTTCTTTGCAGACAATTTCTCTTTGTAATATGTCTGTGGGCAATCATATATCCATTTAAAATATATATAAACAGCTTGTCCAAAGCTGTGTGGGAAAGCATGTTCAGTTAAAAGGATATTACTAGCATAAGTAGGGGGTGGGGTGGGAAAGTATCCCTAAAGCCTTGAAGAGCTTTGGACAAGCAAAGCAAACTAGCTGGGCCACTGTGCAAATCTGTCAATGCCAGTTTCTCTCAGTTTCTCATTTTCGAATCCTAAATTCAGTTCTCCTGCACAACTTTGCATTTTTTAAAAAGTCCTCATGAAAATTCACCAGCAGTTTTCTCCTACAGTAATGTGAACGTGTTTATGTGCAATTTTGCCCAATACACACACTTTTTTTTGCAAAGCTAATTTACCTAATATGATAAAAAAATTCCTTCAGTAGCACCTTAAAGACCAACTAAGTTTTTATTTTGGTATGAGCTTTCGTTGGTCTTTAAGGTGCTACTGAACTTAGTTGGTCTTTAAGGTGCTACTGAAGGAATTTTTTTATTTTACTTCGATCCAGACCAACACGGCTACCTACCTGTAACCTTACCTAATATGATGCTGCCATTTTGCCCAATGTATGCATTTTTACCCAATGTATGCATTTTAATGTATGCATGAACATGAGTTTGACCAAACTGCGGGAGGCAGTGCAAGACAGGAGTGCCTGGCGTGCTATGGTCCATGGGGTCACGAAGAGTCGGACACGACTAAACAACAACAATGCATTTTTACACATGCCTTATCCTAATTTTTGTACAAATTACTTGGTTGGAGAAGTGCATTGCAAAATTCAGATAAGTGCAAATTTCAAAGGAAGGTTTCATTTTGGTTTGCATATTACCTTGAAAAGTTCATAGTAGGTAGGTTTGCCTTTGAATGTGAACTGAGTCAAATTTATCCCAATCCCTAAGCTTAATACAGTATTAGATAGCTTTATATAACCTCCCCTGTTTTCAATGCTCAGGCTGCAAATGCTGTCATATAGCATAGCCTTAAAAACACCAGCTACATGTAAGAGGGAGGTGTCTATCAGCTTGGGGAAACCCCATGGTTTGTGGAAGTACCAAGTTAGAAAAAACCCTAAGAAAGCGACCCTCTCAGCAGCAGCCCAGTGAGGACTGAGTAGCCTTGGGAAAGATATAGCATGACATCAGGTGATTGACAGATGGGCCAACTTCCTCCATGCAACTGGAGTTGTGATAGGGCTCATCATGCATGGCAGAGGTGACAAGTTCCTCTGGATGGTAGATTTTCTATGGTTGGTGTCTGTAGCCAGTCTGCCCTTCTTAAAGCAATCCCCCCCACCCTAGTTAAAAAAAATTCTGATGGATATTGTTTGCATTCTCTTTGTTTCTTGTGAGGAAGTAGGTCAGGGAATTCAGCAATTATTCAGCAAGAAGGGAGATTTCTAAACAACACTGCACAATGGAGTTGGCACATCTAAGATCTTTGCTGACTTGTTTAGCTGGCATATTCTGCTAAATCAGCATTGGCAGGACTCCACAGTGCATGTCACCAACAGTGGATGTTACTTTAAGTAAACACCAGTCCTGGCTGTGGCAATATGAGTTTAGGGACCCTTTCCTTGTCCAACAGATGGGTATCGGGTACAAGGTAGATAGTGTGCTCCTGATTCTTTCTCTGCCACTGCGGTGAATATGGACACAGAGCAGCGGACCCAACCTACTTGGGTCCATGGGCACATTCAGAATTTTGAGATAATTTTAAGGGTCAGCATAAAATGGCTGCTGAGGTGGGCGGGCGTATGCCCATTCAAAAAATGGCTGCTGTGTAGACGAAGCCCATCACAAAATACCCATTTCACAGAAGAGAAGCGAGACTAAGAAACAAACTATTTATTTCACAAGGAAAGGACAACATTCACACCATGCATTTGAAGTGCTATGATACCACTTTAAACAGTCCTAAAGAATTTTGGAAGCTGATGTGTATGAGGCCAGACTCTCTCCAATCACCCATATACTCATGGACCCCTGTTCTGTCCCAACAGATCCTGGTTGCTGTTTTCCTTTTCTTCCCTTATTACCACCTTTTCTTTGTTGTACACATACACAAGTACAGGTCTGGTTCTAGGTTTCTGGGGGGCCCTTGAACTCAGAGTATCAGTAAGCCCCTTGGTCTCCCTCCCTCCCTCAAATCACACTCCTCTGTCTTGGTGCCATCCATTTAAATCAAAACAATTTCGACCAATATGGCAAGCACTGTATTGTCAAAGAAAAACACAGACTAGCTAACAAAATGCAGATAATGAAAAAGCATGCATGTACAGCTGATAAAATGCCCAGTAATTACAACCAAATATGTCAGGGGGAAATTAGTAAACTGGACCAGTGTTGTATTATGAAAGCCAAGGGCCTTAGACTAGGGCATTTTTAGCCTATTCAATAATCTGGACCTGATAAAAATAGCCTCAATCTCTGTTTTCAGATCAAATAAACCAAGTGCAGCTATTATCAGCAGCTTTGCAATCTTTCTGCAGACCACCTGAATGGAGTCTGGAGACCACCAGTGGTCTAGTCAAGCTGTGGGGAACCTTGGGCCCCCCAGATGTTGCGTAATTACAATTTTCACAATCCCTGGCCACTCCTCTTCTCTGTGGATCTGTAAACTCTGTGGATCTGTAAGTGTGCTGATGTTTCTTGGCATCAGTCACTCTGATGTTTGGGCTGAAGAAAGCTTTTGAAGCTCCCGAACGATTGACCAGGAGGGGGGGGGGAACATGCCAGTTGGGCATGTGTCTCTGCCAGGGTCCTAGTTATGTGTAGGAGATCCTAACAAATACTGCCTGTAAGACAAAATGAGCTTATGCAGATACACCTGTTTTAAAAGGGAGCACCCTATATATATATGGGCAAATGGTACTGGTGTTACTTTCTTGGCTGTTTTTTCCTTACCAGGGCTGCATATTCTTTTCAAATTCACAACTGTTTTCACAAAGTTACAGTGGACGGGAGGTTAAGTGAGCTGTCATCAGGGTGTCACTTCCTTTCACAAGCACTGAAGCACCTCCATGTGTGATGGTGCTGAGGGAAAAGTCAAAACTCTGCAGAATTCCCACTGCACATAGTGCTGCTTAAAAACAAATAATTTCTCCTGTAAACAATGAAAGCAGATGTATTTAGCTTTATAAGTGATGCAGTTCTCATGATGAACAGGATTGCTAGCTGTTAAGGGCTTTCTCTCCCCTTTTCTTTCAGGACAAACAATAAAAAAACCTGTTGTTTTCTGCACTTTTGGCGACTTGTTATTCTCCTTCTTTTTGTAATGTACACTTCTTTCCCCGGAGGCCTATATTTCGCACAAGCTTTGCAAATGTTGAACCTGTACAGCAACAGCAGCAGTTCAAAGTATTACCAAAGCCATTAGATCATTATTGCTATTCTAAGATTCGGCCTGTGAGCATGGTAAGCATTTTATATTTGGAAATTAAATCCCACTGGGAATCCACAAATCTGCTAGCTGATCTCTCTCTCTCTCTCTCTCTCTCTCTCGTGTGTTTGTGTATCTCTGTGTGTCTGTGTATATACGTACATTATATGGTCTGTTGCATTCACTTGCGTGAAGAATAAAAAACATGTCAGATCTTCTTCCCTAATAAAAGTTTTCCCAATCCAGAATTTCTGCATCTCCCAAGGTGCTGTGCAGGAATTGTTGTGTGTGCGGAAGCTGCAGAAAGTGGGAAAAGAGAGAGGTGGATGGTCTGCTAAGACATGTGATGACAGCAGAGCCATCTCTGATCAGTACATGTGGTGTGATGGAGTTGCCCACCTGTAAGTAGCATCCCTGCTACTTACCTGGATGTGGTTGGGGCACCTGGATGTGGTTGGATGTACCCATCCTGCTGGTGCTATTGAATAGCCCCACCTTCACCATCCCCCTTTCCAACCCCCCCCCCGTGTTAAATTTTATGTACAGAATATAGGCCAATGTTCTCAAAGCTACGAACATGAGTTTGACCAAACTGCGGGAGGCAGTGGAAGACAGGAGTGCCTGGCATGCTATGGTCCATGGAGTCACGACGAGTCGGACACGACTAAACGACTAAACAACAACAATAGGCCAATGAATATTCCCATTATGGCTCTCTGGTGTGCTTTCAAACTGCTAGGTTGGCAGGAGCTGGGATGGAGCAACAGCAGCTCACCCGATCGTGGGGATTCGAACCGCCAACCTTCTGGTAGGCAAGCCCAAGAGGCTCAGTGCACTCTGATTTCCGTCACAGTGTTCCGTTGCACCAGAAGCGGTTTAGTCATGACCCGGAAAAATGTCTGTGGACAAACGCCGGCTCCCTTGGCCTGAAAAGTGAGATGAGTGCTGCAACTCCATAGCCGCCTTGATTGAGGGCACAAGGAAAAGGGGACGACAGAGGACGAGATGGTTGGGCAGTGTCTCAAAGCTACTAACATGAGTTTGACCAAACTGTGGGAGGCAGAGGAAGACAGGAGTGCCTGGCGTGCTTTGGTCCATGGGGTCACGAAGAGTCGGACACGACTAAACGACTAAACAACAACAATCGTCCAGGGGTCTTTTACCCTTTTTTTGTATGGGTGTATATATGTGGAACAACTTACAGTGGGTCATGTCATTAGAACATTTTTTTAAAAATATGTAAATAAGTCTGCAGGTTATTTTATTTGTGTGTGTACACACACACACACACACACACACACACACACACACACACACACTGCCCTTGATCAGGATAGCTCTGAGAGAGTAGGGTACAAAAATGGCAACACAATAAAATAAAAGGAGGCATAACTCATCCCAACTAAACCAAGAAACAAACAACTTTTTAGAAAAGCACAACAGACCACAAAGAAATAAATGTCTTTAAAACATATCAAAAAACCGGGAAATTTTTAAGTTGGCACTGGAAACACCAGTTTCCCTTGTAGACACCACCACAGAAGAGTCCCTTTTCTTCTTGTAAGCATAACACACTTCAGCAACTGATGACACTCAGAGAAGGGTAAGTTACAATCAGTAGGATTCACCTCCTGGGAGATAGCTCAGTCAGTAGAGCATGAGACTCTTAATCTCAGGGTTGTGGGTTGGAGCCCCAAATTGGGAGAAAGATTCCTGCCATTGTAGGGGGTTGGACTAGATGATCCTTGTGGTCTCTTCCAACAGTTCTATGATTTTAGTGTGTTAGGTTCAGAATCTAAGGCTGCAAACCTAAAGCCACTTATTTGTGTGTAAGGCTCATTGAATTTGATAGGACTTACTACTGAGTAGACATGGTTAGGACTGCAGTATAAGTACCTACCGTAAGTAGGGACAAAAACATGAGGACACTGTTGAACACTAGAAAATTTCCGGCTACGAGAACAGAACCCTGAGTTCTTGTACTCGACTATTTGTCGTAAGCGGATGACTGACCACCCACTAATTTGTTCCTTGGCCATATGTTCAGTGAAATGCAGCTGTTTCATGCAAATCCATTTTCTTGACTTTAAGTATGATTACTTCAAATATATCGGGTCCACAATAATGAATAAAGAACGAGAAGAGAGGAAGCTGTCTTATACCAGTCAGACTATTTGTTCATCCAGCATTAAATATCTACAACAGCTCTTCAGGGTTTCCGGCAGAGGTCTTTCCCAGCACCTCATCTCACACCAGGTATGTATAGGAAGCCCACAGGAAGGACCTCAGTGTGACAGCACTCGCCTAACTTGCGATTCCTGCCAATTGGTATCCAGAGGCACGTTGCCTCCAACAGTGGAAATAGAACCTAGAAACTTGGAACCTTTTGCATGTTAAGCACGAGCTCTACCACTGAGCTATCAGCTCTTGTCAAGTTACATATATTTAACCATTATGCAATTATGTTTCCAAAGAAATTACTCTTGTTATTGGTTCAAAACAAACCTATACAAAGTGCAATAATACTTACCGCCCTGAGATCTGCAGATGAAGGGTGCCACAGTGATCCATGTGATGGTCACCTCTAGGCTTGATTATAATAACTCGCTCTATGCGGGGCTGCCCTTGAAACTGACCCAGAAACTCCAGAGGGTGCAGAATGCCACGGTGAGACTCCTTACGGGGTCCTCGCCGCGAGATCACATTCATCCAGTGCTTTAGTAGCTGCACTGGCTCCCAGGGTCAGGTTTAAGGTGCTGGTTAGGATCCTTGTACCTACGGGACCGCCTCTCCCGGCATGCCTCGCAGAGGACATTAAGGTCTACAAATAATAACATACTTTAGATCCCGAGTCAAAGGTGGTTAGACTGGCCTCAACCAGGACCAGGGCCTTCTCAGTACTAGCCCCGACCTGGTGGAACACTCTCTCTCAGGAGACTAGGGCCCAGTGGAGTTGTCATCTTTTCATAGGGCCTGCAAGATGGAGCTGTTCCACTTGGCCTTTGGACTGACTCAGTCTGACCCCGGTGTTACCCTCCCCTAAGGCTTTATCCTACAGATATTTAAATGAGGTTGCACTTGTAGATTCCTAATTTTAAAATTGAATTTTAACATTGTATTTAATCTGCATTTTAATTGAATTGTTTCTTTTATGCTTGCTTTGATATTCTTGTTGTTAGCCACCCTGAGCCCGGCCTTGACTGGGAAAGGCGGGGTATAAATAAAATTATTATTATTAATTATTATTATTGTTAAAATTTAATAACATGATGATGGTGTTGATGATATCAGTAACGCTTATAACATGAACTACTTCTTCCCTCTCGGAGTGAGATGATAAGAGGTGACAATTAAAATTTAGTGTATGAGACTATTTTTTTGGGTGGGGGAAGGGCAGAACCACCCAAGGGGACTCATCTGCTTAATAGTTTTGTCAGGAAAATGATATGTGCATTTGTCTCCCTCATACCTACAATTAATCCCATTAGAAAGTTTTGTTCATCCTTGAGTGCTTACTAGTTTCTGTTCATTTCCCCATTTTTCTCTACACTCATCTCTGAAGGAAGAAGCGAGCAGTACTGCACCTCTGGTTAACTCCACCTGGAAAAGGCAGCTGTATGGATCAAAGCAACCTCAGCAATGTGATGTGACATCGATTGCTTTGGGCACTAGCTGTGGATTAGCGCTACTACACACTGTAATTGTGTGTGCTGCGTTGTGTTGTGGTGTAATACAGACAAGTGAGCCTACACAATCAAAGCCCTCTCTCACACACAAACAGACATCACATGCTATAATTATATTTGTCTGTCAGGCCATGGTAATTGTAGATGGCAGGCAGGTAGTATAAAAGCAATTCCATTTTTTCCTCCTGTTGTGGCATGTTTTGCCTTTTCTTTTTCTTCCAATTCAGGAGGGGGGGAGGGAGAATTGAAGAAGAAAGGGTCAAGTGATTCCCTCCCCTTGTAGTATAATTTCAAAAGGCATAATTTGAATGAAAATTTTCTTATCTTTCATTTGGGGAAATCTTGTCCTGCTGCAAGCTTCTACACATCTTTCATTAATACATTTCTGTAGAAAAGATTATCAAGCACAGGGCAAAACACCACCACAATGTCCTCAATATAATTCAAATATAACTATGTAGAAGCAGTAGTTTATGCATGACTCAATAATTAGTTGCAGGGTCATCCTATATATAGCAAAACCTAAGTGTGGTATCTTAAAGCTTCTGAATGAATTCCTATTTTTAGAAAGAGAAGTTAGGCCAATCCCTCTGTGCCAAATCTGAAAAATCCATTTTGTTATTGTGTAGGTTGAATCACTGCTTGCTATTTGGAACACAGAAGATGAAAACAGTTTCCCTAACATGAGGACTATATATTTTTCTAACAACCTCTCAACTTACTGGGGAACAACCATCACCCTCCAAACGCATCAATGAACAGAACATTGACCACCAACTACCACCGAAAAGAAGTTACACAAAAAGGGACTCCACGTGGACCCCTCCTGATGGACGCAATACCACACTAGATCTGTGCATCGAATGCTTCCGCCACAGAATCCAAACGGATGTGACCAGAAAACAGCATCGCTTACAACAAAATCTAAACCATGCTGAAAGGAGAGCCATAGAAAATATCAGGAACAACCCAGACATTATAATTAAAGAGGCAGACAAGGGTGGAGCTGTCGTCATCATGAACAAAACTGATTACATCCAAGAGGCCCACAGACAACTTTCCAATACTGCCTTTTACATGAAATTGGACTCAGACCCCACACAAGCATACAAAAAAGAACTGAACAAGATTGTCAAGGAGCTACCCCTACACATCCAAGAACAGATCCTCACAAACACACCAGCGGAACCTCGGCCAGGAACTTTCTATCTTCTACCCAAAATACACAAACCAGGAAATCCAGGACGCCCCATCATCTCAGGTATTGGCACCATTACAGTGGGTGTTTCCAGCTATATGGACTCTGTTCTGAAACCATATGCTATCAGTGCTCCCAGCTACGTATGTGACACCACAGATTTTCTGAGGAAAATACAATCTTTGAACAATCTTCCTAACAATACTATACTAGCCACTATGGATGTGGAATCTCTATACACCAACATCCCTCACAATGATGGTTTACAAGCCATAAGGAACACCATTTCAGATAAAACCACAGCGGACTTTGCTACCAAACTCTGCCACTTTGTCCTTACCCACAACCACTTCAAATTTGGTGATGACCTGTTCCTCCAGATCAGTGGCACAGCCATGGGCACCCGCATGGCCCCACAGTATGCCAACATCTTCATGGCAGATTTAGAACAACGTTTCCTAGACTCCTACCCACTCAAACCTCTCTTGTACCTGCGATACATTGACGATATTTTTTATTATCTCGACACATGGACAACAGACCCTGGAAACCTTCCACCAGACATTCAATGACTTTCACCCCACCATCAACCTAACAATGAACCAATCTATGCAAGAAATACATTTTTTGGACACTACTATAAAAATACAGGATGGACGTATAGACACCACCTTATACAGAAAACCAACTGACCGACAAACATATCTACATGCTTCTAGCTACCATCCCAAACATACCAAACAATCCATCGTATACAGCCAGGCCCTACGTTACAACCGCATCTCTTCCAACTCTACAGACAGAGAATCTCACCTAAGAGATCTACAGCAAACCTTTTTAGAACTAAAATATCCACCTGATGAAGTTAAACAACAGATCAACAGAGCCAGACTGATACCTAGGGAGAACCTGCTGCAAGACAGACCCAAAAAAGAAAATAACAGAACACCACTAGTCATCACATACAGCTCCCAAGTTAAAACAGTACAACGCATCATCAGAGATCTACAGCCTCTCCTGGACAATGACAGCTCCCTTTCTCAAGCTCTGGGAGGAAGACCTTTCATTGCCTACAGACAGCCACCCAATCTTAAACAACTCCTCACCCACAATAATACAACCACCAGACTTAACATGGACACTGGTACCAGAGCCTGCAATAAAGCCAGATGCCAACTTTGCTGCCACATACACCCGGACAACACCATTACTGGCCCCAACAACATCCAACATACCATCTCAGGACTATTTAATTGCTCATCTTCTAACATTGTGTATGCCATCAAATGCCAACAGTGCCCTTCAGCTCTCTATATTGGACAAACAGGCCAAACCCTACGCCAAAGGATAAATGGACATAAATCTGACATCAGGAATCAGAAGACAGAAAAACCAGTAGGAGAACACTTCAATCTCCCAGGACATTCTATACAAGATCTCAAAGTAGCTGTCTTACTACAAAAGAATTTCAGAAATAGACTGGAAAGAGAAGTTGCTGAATTACAATTTATCACCAAGCTCAAAACCATGGAGGGACCTGGTTTGAACAGAGATATCGGATTCTTATCTCATTATACATGATAAGCGATCTTCAGCCATCTCAACCCTTGCTTTTTCATGCAAAACCATTTGCAGTCGTTTTCGGTCATCAACAGCTATCAGTCAGTCAATCACCCACTTCCACCACCCTTCTGAGTGATCCCCCCTCCCCTCCCCATCCCCACCCCTCCCCACCCCTTCTCTACATAAGTGCCTGGGGACTTCTATTTCACTGTATCTGAAGAAGTGTGCATGCACACGAAAGCTCATACCAAAATTAAAACTTAGTTGGTCTTTAAGGTGCTACTGAAGGAATTTTTTTTATTTTTCTAACAAGATATTGTCTAGAATGAGAATACAAAATATCTTTTTTTTTTCTTCTCTTGGATTAAATATTTTGCACAAAAGTGGAATGTACTTTTGCTGGAAGAATCCCTTCCATAGAGATCCTTTAAAAATGTTGCTCCCCACCCGCCAGGACTCAAAAGGAACTGGACCAGATCCTAAGCTGATGTTAAAATAGGCATTAACAACTTGTGAGTTATCAAGACTCAAATGTTGTTGTTTAGTCGTTTAGTCGTGTCCGACTCTTCGTGACCCCATTGACCATAGCACGCCAGGCACTCCTGTCTTGCACTGTCTCCCGCAGATTGGTCAAACTCATGTTTGTAGCTTCGAGAACACTGTCCAGCCATCTCGTCCTCTGTCGTCCCCTTCTCCTTGTGCCCTCAATCTTTCCCAACATCAGGGTCTTTTCCAGGGAGTCTTCTCTTCTCGTGAGGTGGCCAAAGTATTGGAGCCTCAGCTCCAGGATCTGTCCTTCCAGTGAGCACTCGGGGCTGATTTCCTTCAGAAAAATACAAAATAGATGCCATTCACATCTATTTTGAAGAAAAAGCAGATGAGCGTCCCCAAAGCAAAACATGTCCCAATTTTGGACCAGGTTTCCCATTATAAGTTTCCTGCCAAAAAATGCCGCTCCAAGCTGCCATTTTTACCAAATGTATGGGTTCCCCCTCCAGACATTTTTGTGAATCAGCAAAAAAAAAAATCCCCCCGGACGCCATTTTAGACATCTGATTTCTGTGTATGTGTGGAATTTTCTTATTCATGCGTATCTGAGCATGAGGATTCTGACTGAACCTTATTAGAGCTTGAATCACAAAAAGCAGGCAAGTTGTTCCTTGACACTGGCTTGACACACATGTAGCCTGATCCTGATCCTTCACAGGTTTCCTTGGCAGAGTAAGTCCCATTGAGTTCAGTGGGATTCATTATACATTGAATGTGCATAGGATGGCAACAGGGCCAGATTTAGGTATGATGAGGCCCTAAGCTGCTGAAGGTAATGGGACCCTTTATATGTTCAGCTGTCCTTGGTCAACAACAAATTGTCACTGTTTTTTGTGTTGAATATATGCTATATGGTAATTTATGGACCTAATAGGTAACTAAAACCATTTGCACATAACAAAATATGTATTTTATCTAAGTAATTGTTGAACTAAAATACAATTAAGAAGAAGTATATTAATAGTGAATTTTTGGTGGCCCCCAAGAGAGTGGGGCTATAGCTTGTTTAGCTTATACGTAAATCCGGCACTGGATGGCAACCTCAGCATTGGTTCTTTTTGCATGAACACACATATTTATTTGGAGAGCAGCTTGTAACTCCCTTTTATACGCCATTTCTGTACGTCTGGTTAGCATTATATTCTCCAAAATCCACACAAGCTACATAAGAGGCACATTTTACACTGGCCTTCAGTCAGGGTTGCTACCGTCATTGTAGCACATATTGATCTCCTGGTAGGTAAAGACACCTAATTAACACAAATTAGTACTTAATTGATGTGAAATCCAAGCACCTCCCTTCTCTTTATTGGCAGATTTCCCATATGACCACCTATCCTGCTCAGGACTAATATCTAAATAATTGAAACAAGAACAAGAATGTTAAGATACAGAGGGTTTAGGAAACTTCAGGATTTGAGGAGAGGAAGCTGGATTAAGTCCGCTGAAGCAAAAACAGCAATGCGGGTTCACCATCATGGTGAGCACGATTTGCGGTGGGGGCTTAACCAACCACTCCTGAGTTCCAAAGGTGGGGGCATGAGTGGTCACTCCTCTGTTGCTGGGCAAATTCTGATGTTGCGATTTTGAGGGTCAGCCCCCTGGGTTTAAAAGCCAAGGAAAGAGTTTTCTCTTTCTCTTTGGCTGCGTTTTCGGATCCCCACCCTCCCTCCGCTGTTTTTTAGGCCTCTGTGTTGACATTGCTGTGCCTCTCATGGGGTCGCCTGTATTCAGGGGCCTGGTAGGAATTTTTTCATTTGGCTGATTGGCTGGTGCCATCTGGTTTTTGCCTATTGCATAGCAAATAGTCACAACTTGTAAGGTTGGCGGTTAGGCATTGGCTATTGGTTGTATATTGGGTCTTGTTGACTGTGTTGGCCCCTTGAGTTAATGCCTGAGTGTGGGGGAAATTCCGGTCAGGAATACAGGGGCTCTATGCAGTGTCCATAACCCCGGTTGGGGGCCAGCAACATGCATGAGCCCCTGGGAGCCTGAGGGGAGAGGGGAGTGCCTATGCACCCGACTCCCTGTCTCTCCCTGTAGGGTTTCCCCTTGTTGACAAGGCGAGTTTATTTCTGTCCTTAGGTGACAGTTGGAGAACCAATGCCTACGCAACCACTCACTTATTTTATATTTGTATTCCAATAAACGTTGTGGCCAAATTCATGCCAAAAACCATTAAACAAAAATTCTGTCTATGGTGTGAGTTATTTGAGGGGTGGTTTGGGGGACCTCCACACGCAAATAGAGGATTTCGTTACAAAAACCTCCTTATTACATTGTTCATGGGAAAACAATATGGGAATATAAATCAGGCACACCAGCTACTACACCTCCAAATGCATTGCTAAAATTCTGTCTTAAAACTAGTCAGGAGTTACAAGAAATTAAGGCATGGCCAATGTATAGTTTGGACCCAGATGCCCCCCCTCTCCTCAAGGGCTATTTGGATATGCAGCCAAATACCCAGCAGGCTGTTTAGGGTTGCAGCCTAAAACCAGCCAGAAGCAGATTTTTAAACTTGAAATAGTATTGGTTTAGAGCCATTTGAAACCATTTTTGTTACACTGGAAATTAAACAAAAAAGTAGAGAAGAGACAATGTGCAGAAGGAAGAAGATTAATTGATTAGCACATACCAGGAATTAGCTACAGGGGGTGTCTGGCATACGAGCAACCTTGAATAGCTGTGAAGAAGATACAAACCTAATAAACAGAAGAAAATATAGGCTTATTACGAGACTAGACCTTTATAGTATAAGTAGTATGGCTGCACGTCTGTGGCAGAAAATATCAAAATTAATATGAGCAACTGAACAGTGTGTGGCATTCCTTTTTTATTGATGTTTTATTGGGATTTTAAAATAAATTTAATAAAGAGAGGAAAAGGAGAGGAAAAGTGCACACTTTAAAAAAAGGAAAAACATTGCCAGTGATCAAGAATGAGAATGGCAGTGGCAGACTTTGGCTCTCAAATTCCAGCATCACCCTGTGTGGCACTAAAAATCTTCCCCCTTGGCCTCTTGCGCTATGTTCTACAGCATTGTTTTGGTTCCCCTGCAGCATGGTGCCCAGTGACACCACACTGGTCACACTACCCTAAAACCACTTCAGGGAGTGGTAGTCTACTAAGATCTGGGAAGTTGTAGGACCCATGGTCTCCACTGATTGATTTTGGCTCTCTAAAGCAGCCGTCACCGACTTGGTGCCCAATAGATATTTTTGGACTAGTGTTGACTGGGGCTGATTAAAGATGTAGTCCAAAACATCTGGGGGGCTGTAGGTTGGCAAAGCTGCTCTAGGGTTTCAGACACTGTCAGGCACTGAACCTGAGATATTTTAGAGACAAAGCTTGTGCTCTATCACTGAGTTACTGGGATGTGGGTGTGGGGTGAGAACCAAGGGGTGAGAGTCTTCGCCCTTGGACCCTGTGTGTATGGCATGGTAATAAAAAAGAACACAAAAGAACAATGCCTCACAATCATGACCACTTCATTAGACTTAACTGAAATTGCCTGCATTCATATCTTTCTTGTTCACGAATGTTCTGAATGTAATGCATTTCAGCCACTTCTCATGCATCCAATTGTTTCAGCCCTTCAGTTGATAGACTTATTAGTTCATTTACATGTTGAGACAGAAGGTGATTTTTCAGAATGTGAAATTCTATTCAGGGATGGAGAAGAATACCAAACGAAGAAGTGTGCATGCACACGAAAGCTCATACCAAAATAAAAACTTAGTTGGTCTTTAAGGTGCTACTGAAGGAATTTTTTTATTTTACTTCGATCCAGACCAACACGGCTACCTACCTGTAACCAAAACTGTTGTTGTGTTATGAAAGTTGCCAGAGACAACTTTACTTTATTCATTCCAGGAAACATAGCATCTAGACTGAGTCAACACGCAGCTTTCCCAACAAGAATATGTCAAACCAGCCACTGACAACTTGATCTCTGGTGGATTGTGTGCGTGTGTGTGTGTGTGTGTGTGTGTGTGTGGAGTTGTCAGAGAATCTAGGGGCTGACGTACATCCCTCTAGGGTACGTGCTTAGGGAATTCCCTCTGAAAGTTTTACTGCACATCAGCTACCAATATGTGCCAAAATGTGTAGCATAACATGTGATAAAGTGGGTCTCCATATAGACTCCATGTTTTGCATTTTTCTCATTTAAGCAAGGCATTTGTGAAGACCCCTCTTAATCCCCACCCCCACATTTCATTTGGGTGATAATCTGTTTTGCCAAAGGTCTAGTGATTAGGTCAGAGGCTAATCTCTTCCATTTCTGCTGAATGAACTTTTAAAACTCCATCCATTAAAATGTTAAAGGCCACATTCTGTCTTTTGATATGCACAGCAGAGTCAAATGAAATTGTGTGCATTTGTCTGAAAACACAACCTAATCCTAAACAAGAGAAGAACTAATTAAATGGCAGCCGGGTTTAAAATTGCAAAAACAGCCTCATTCTCCAAGATGAAAAAGAGAGAGAGTCTTCAAGTTCTAGATCCATTTATTGGACCGAGTGTTAAACATTAAAAATTGAAGAAGTAAATAATAATAATAATGAAATGGGAAACAGCTACTGGTTACATGGCCATTGATTTCCAATGGTGGCAATTGAAGAAGGGAAAATTGCATCAGAAGAAGGAGGAGTATAAAAACTTGAGCAGTCCCTCCTGCTTGATGCGAGCAGGCGTGCCGAGAAATTGTATGTTGTACTGTTCACACGGACATCTATGGCTTACAAAAATACCAGCACAAGTGATGGTTTAGGAGGATTGCCTATATGACAGTCTCAGCCCAGTATACCTGAAGGAGCGTCTTCACCTCCACCTTCATTGTTCAGCCCAGACACTGAGGTCCAGCTCCGAGGGCCTTCTGGCGTTTCCCTCCCTGAGAGAAGTGAGGTTACAGGGAACCAGGCAGAGGGCCTTCTCGGTAGTGGCACCGGCCCAGTGGATGTTTTGGTTCCCCTGCAGCATGGTGTATAGGAGATAAAGAATTGCACAAGTTTTAGAAGGCATCTGAAGGCACCCCTGTATGGGGAAGTTTTTAATATTTGGTGTTTTATTATGTTTTCATATGTGCTGAAAGCTGCTCAGAGTGGCTGGGGAAACCCAGCCTGGTGGGTGGGGTATAAATAATAAAATGATGATGATGATGATGACACACAGACCTTGGCATGCCATAGCATAGAAAGCAGTCATATGGATGAAAGAGCATGAACATATGCAAGCCGCAGCCATGCGGTGTTAGCATGACAGTAAGATTCCACAGCAGGCAGGTTTCCTCCTAAAACTCCTTCATATGCCAATGCAGCATGGGACAGAAGGCTGCCTTCCAACCCATCTCCTCTTCACGATGAGGCAAGAATCCCAGCACCCTCTCCTTTTGATATTCCCTTTTCAGGTTAACCATTCCCTTCCCTCTGAGGCAAAAGCCATATTTCTCCCTCCCCCTTTTCTTTGCATGACTGGCCTCCCAGGCAAGTGATCCTTACTCTGAGGGCAGGCAACAGCTGTGGCATTTGCTCAAGTCAAGATTTTTCTTAACCCTCTCCTCACCAGTTGCAGTGGGTAGTATGTTTACAGGCACAAAGCTCCCGCTCTTGGCAGATGCTTTCAGATTCGTTAAACAAGAAGGAGAGGGCACTTCTGGAAGACTAGTAGGTGGTGATAAGAACTGAGTGGTTTTGGTCAAGTAGAGGGTTTGTGTGTGAGAGAGAATGAGTAGAATGTGTCCTTTTATTTAAAATGCATCTCTGGGTTATTTGTGGGACATAGGAATTTGTTCACTCCCCTCCCCCCAGTATATAGTCCGGCCCACCACATGGTCTGAGGGACGGTGGACCGGTCCATGGATGAAAAAGGTTGCTGACCCCTGGGTTAGACCCTGAAGTACCCTTTCACTAGGGCAGAAGTGGGGGATTTCTGGCCTGGGGGTTGAGCACAGCCCCCAGGCCTCTTTATCAAGCCCTCGGGACTCTCTTCAGGCCACACCCACCACTGGTCCTTCTTCATGCCATCTTTAAGTGCTATTGCCTGGTCAAAATGTGTTGTAGAAAACCGCCTTAGACGGAATCAGATTAACAGTCTATCTTCCTCAGTATTGTTTGGCACTGACTGGCAGTGGCTCTCCAGGGTCTCAGACAGGAAATTTTTCTCAGCCCCACTTGGAGATGCTGGGGATGGAACCTGTGATCTTCTGCATGCAAAACAGATGTTCTGTCACTGAGCTATGGCACGTCCCCCAAAGCATTTGTGCTCTCCTGCATGGAGGAAGGAGCGTGCATAGAAACTTTTGCATTGCTGGAATGGAGCCTACTGCACAAAGGTAAGAGAGGCCCATCCATTGCCCCACCCACTTTTTTTCCTTTACCTCTGGCTCCACCCACCGCTGACATGAAGGGCCTGGGAGATTCCTCAGGAGGAAAGGCTCCCCCCGCACTCCCGGGCTGGAGAAAAGCATATCAGAGAAGGGCTTTTCCTATTCAGAAAGTTGTGTAAGGAGTCCACAGAAATCCACACTACTCTAGAGATGGTCTTTCATTTGTACATGCTGCTGTGCAAGACCTTTTATGCCCACTAGAAAATTTAACGCCACATTCTGTCTTCACCACCTTTTTCATACTTTTAATGCAAAGCCCCTGATACACTGTGAAGAATCATCTACTAATGCTTGTGCATGAGGAACATGGGCAAGCTTCTGCTCATGGCTCTTTTTTAAATAAAAGAAATCCAAGCTATTCTCTCTCCTTCATCAACTGCTTTCTCTACCTGAAGATATTGGAGGTGTCTTACCACACGTTTAAAAACACAATGAAATCATACAAAAACAAAGAAAGACTAATAAGTTCAGCTAAAATAGAAGGGCCACGCTAGACATTTCTTAAGCTAAAATGTAAGTACCATGCAATTAAAATTCACCCATAAAATAACCTGAAGACTAGCAAAACACATTTCAGCAATCAGATGAATCTGGTACTGGGAAATGGGTAAATGCAATGAAAAGATCTTCACTTACTGATGGAAATTAACCAGAGAGAAGCAGAGACTGTTAGGACCTCATACGCACAAGTAGGACCAGGACCCTGGCAGAGACACATGCCCAACTGGCATGTTCTCTCCCTCCTGGGTGATCAGCACACTTACGGATCTGCAGAGTTTGCACAGTTGCATAACAGAACTCAGTAGCACAGCATTTGGCTAATCTACTTTTATTTACATAAAACACATAAGGAGCACTGCAATATGGCTCCCTCTCTCTGTAGCATCAGGCAGCAAAGAGAATGAACAAAGGACAATAGCCCCACTTCAGGAACACACAGTAACACAAACATCCTGTCTTCGTCACTTCCCACTCTGTGGGATGTAAACACATATACCGTCATGTGATAGACAACAATCCCATGAATGCAAACACAGGGAATGAATCTCTAACAGAGACAAACTTCTCCCCTGGAGGTCAAGTGGTTCCTTGGCACAAATCTTGTGTGGCTGACTGCATAGGTGGAGTCTGCATAGGTGAAACGTATCCTGCACAATCAGGGTTCTAGATTGCATGGAAGCCTATAAGGGTAGAGGTCAATATATGCGGGCTTTACCTATGTAGATGTCCATGCTCAATGTGTGGGTGACAGGGGCGCAGTGAAGGCATGCAACATTAGGGCAGAATCAGCATACAAAATACATAATAAAACGAAAGCAAACCAATAGCCCCCGCTTCCACAAACACATTTAAAAAGACATAGAATGTTAATCAGTTAAAAGAAATGTTTTCACCTTGCATCTAAAGATATGTAAGGAAGACACCAAATGAGCCTCACTGGGGAGAGCGTTCAACAAATGGGGAACCACTGCAGAAAAAGCCCATTCTCATGTTGCCAGTATCTGGACCTCTCATGAGGAGGCACATGAAGAAGGGCCTCAAATTATGAATGCAGGATCTGGGGGGGGGGGGAGAGGCAGTCCTTGAGGAATTGTGAACCTAAGCTGTTTAAGGCTTTATAGGTCAAAACCAGCACTTTGAAATTGGCCTGGAAACTCATTGGCAGCCAGTGCAGTTGGGCCAGGATTGGTGTAATAGGCTCAAACCATCTTGCCCTGGTGAGCAACCCGGCCGCTGAATTCTGCACCAGCTGAAGTTTCTGAACCGTCTTCAGAGGCAACCTCACATATAACGTATTACAGGAATCTAACATAGGGGTTACCAGAGCATAGACAACAGATGTTAGGCCATTGAAGGGCCTCCCCTGTAGTAGGTGACATGGAGAGCCAGTGTGGCATAATGGTTAGAGTGTTGGACTGGGACCTGGGAGAGCAGGGTTCAGATCCCCATTCGGCCATGAAGCTCATTGGGGGACCTTGGGCCAGTCACCATCTCTTTAGCCTAACCTACATCTCAGGGTAGTTTTGAGGATGAAATGGGGAAGGAGGAGAATCATGTAAACCTCCTCAAGATCCTTGGAAGATAAAGGTGGGCTGTAAATGTAAATAAATAAATAACGCTCCCTAGAGGGCAGATAGTTAAGGTCTTCAAATTTTAATCCAGAAATAGATAGGAGGGCATGGCTGTTGAATTAAAAGTTGTTTTACACGCTCAGTATCTCACCTCCATCAAAAGATGATCTACACCTGATGGATGTAGATAGAGCGGTGCTTTCCAGGTGATTTTATCACACAGGTTTTCCTTGTGCCATAGTTCTGTCCATTTGCAGTTTCTTGGGAATTGCAGGAAAACCATTGTAGCCATTCCTGATTTCTCTTCAAATATGAAAATTGTGCATATATTTTCTGTACTGTTTGTCAGCTTCAGCTCTGTTTACTCTGGGCCTTCACTCTGCTTGTCAGTTAACATTAACATAGACTTAACATTCACTTAGACAATGGAGATTTTGTAGAGTTTACTATTCTTTGCAACAAAGTTTGATTCCTGCTTAGAAGTATGGAAACATTTATTCTTTTCGAGCTTCACAAACAATCCTAACATATGGTACAGCTTATTAAAATATGAAATATGGGCTGAATGTTCAGATTTTCACATCAGTTACACTGGCACCTATTATCAAAGTGAAAATAGACAATTGTGAGAACGTTAAAACATATTGAAGCTTCTCTCACAGCCTCTAGGTACGAGCTTATTACTGATTGCTGGAGCCTTTTTCTTAACTTCTCCTCCTCCTTCTGCTTGCTGTTTTTCACTCAAATTATGACACCTTTTCTCTAAAATAAATTAGCAGGATTTTTTTTTAACCCTCCTTTCAGTTTTCAAGTTTAGCTCCTTAGAGAAGATTAATAAAAAGTAGAGTCATTAGACTTTGGTATGAATCCAAGTTTTTGTAAAGCAAATAGGGAGGGGAGGAAACCTGCAGGAAGAAAAAAAAGATTCAAATACTCGCAACATGCATGGAATTAGTACAAATCCTTCCGATTATAGTACTTATCATTATATGAAAGATTTGCTTTAATCCCACACAACGTCCATGAATGAGGGTTTTCAAAAAGTCTGCCTTTTCCCTGCTGACAGTAAGCTTGATCCTACAGGCGTCCAAAACAAAGCGTTTATACCAGGGTACACAGCAATGGTGGAGCAGTGTTGAGAGGTCTGTATAAACAGCCTGCTGGTATTGCTGTGACTGTCTCACAGTTTACCAAAGGACCACGCCATTTGGAACACGGCAGCCATAACCAAACCAAAATAATAGTTAAAAGAGAAAGCCCTATAATTGTGGGTGTTCTCCTTCCTTCCAACTTGCACGGTGTTTTGAAAAAAAAAATATTGAATGTATCACCACTTTGTCTTCTTCTTCTTTTTTTTTTTTACATGTATTTCAAGGAACATACTCTCGAACAGTATATCTTGACGGGGGTGGGGAGGTCACCCCAAATATCCAAATGGTTATTTATTGAAGCTTTCTGCAATACAACAATAAATATAAATCAACAACAAGTAGAGATGATCATTATTTGTCTTGCAAGCATCCATCATTGCTCAAGAATGATGGTATTGAATTTCAACCTCAATGGCCCTTTCCTGATTTTTGAGAGTCCAGTGGGACAGTTTGTGGGCACCTTTATAAACTATAACGACTCCCTCTGAAGATCCATAAAGTCTCCAGAGAATTTATAAACATGTGCTCATCTGAAGTGTCAACAGAGGAGTTTTTCCACATGTCACTAAAGCAAAAACTGTCTTAGGAGGTTTACATTGGGCGTCCAGCAATGATAAGGGTGCTGGTATGCTGAGGTCACGAAGAGTCGGACACGACTAAACGACTAAACAACAACAACAAAACTCAAGCCCAGTAAGTGTTTAAAGGCATGAGGTGGCAGAAAAAAAATCTTTAACTTATGAGTAACTGCAGGTTGAACCTGCGAAGCTGCACTAATGGGGAAATATTTTCTGAAGGGGAATTCATCCAGACTGAACAAAGTGAATGAGTTGAAAGTAATGTCATGAAATTATTTTTTTTAAAAAAGGGAAAAGAAAGGAAGAGGGCAGTCCTTTTTTGTAAAATGTATGCAGTGACACAACACACAGAAAACAGTGCTGCTCCCAAAAGCCGGTGCGGTACACTCAAATTTAGAGAGAAAGAGTCTCCATGTTGTATTCTCCAGCAGTTATTCATGACATTGAGAAATATCTAGCAAGTGAACATATTGCTGATATGTACAAGAACCAGAGGTTTCTGTTGCTGCTGCTCACTCTGTCAAGCAGCTTTGCCAGACACTACCATGCTTTGCCTGGGTTTTTCACGTTAATTAAGTGGAAACACGAAAGCTCATACCAATGACAAACTTAGTTGGTCTCTAAGGTGCTGCTGGAAGGAATTTTTTTTAAATTTTGTTTCGACTCCGTCAGACCAACACGGCTACCTACCTGTAACTTAATTAAGTGGAATATTAATGAAAATGTGGGGCAGGTTTTTCCATTTGCTTTTCTTAAATCTGGGATGGGAAACCTCAGGCCAGGGGGCTGAATATCTGCTTAAGAGATTACTGTAGCTAAGTGGCATATAAATACATACATACATGCATGTATAGCAGTCATATAGCACTGCAACTCCATCCTGGACATCTCTAACTTCAGTAGGCCTCTATAGGTAAAATGCATGTAACCAGAGTGTTCCAGTCACTTCACACACAATATAACAACTGGTACAAGAGCCCCATAAAGCCTGGTTCATTTTCTGATTCTCACATTGCAGATGGGATGCTGACCCTGAGAAATTCTGATTTGTCTAAGCCTCAGTTCACCTTCTGTGTTTATGCTGAAGTGAATGGGGAAATTTCACACAACTCGCTGCTACACCTGACATAGGGAACCTGTGGCCCTCCTGATGTTGTTGGACTCCTACTCCCATCAACCTCCAAAAACATGGTCAAGGATCAGCTGGTGGAGCTGGTGGAGCACAACTTAGTGTTGTGTTGGCATCTATCTGTCTCAGGAGACAATGGAAGAGAGTGCCTTTGGGGTGAAGTTAAACTGTTGGGAAGTTACAGCACCTCATTTGAGCTAGAAAAGGCTGTAAAACAGAATCTGATTATCATTTGGATGTCTAGACAGCACCCTGCCAGTTTCTTTAGGAAAAAAAAAACAATCTCTGAGATGTAAGTAGAATAATATTTATTTATTTAGCACTGTGGCCAAGGCTTTATGAAGTCATGGCCTCCAGAATTATTAATGACTTAAATCAAGAAATATTTTAATTATGCTTCAGAGATCTAAATGGTTTTAAGTCCCAGCTTGGGGTGGGGTGGGATGGGGGTGGGGAGAAGCTCAAATCAACTGGCAAGCTTTGAGACAATACATGTTGCGAGGGGGGTTATAGACACGCCTTGACTAAGTGCACAGCTGTTATATGCGTCCATGAAAAGCTAATGCATTAAATAGTTAATCTTTCATTAACACTGTGTAATTCGTTGGCACAAATTGTTCAATTTTCATGACAAGGTGGCTATTCTCCTTTGTCACATGGAGTTTATTTGACAATTCAGTATCCTCTGATAAATCCAGTATCTATCCCTCTATATTGAATGTGTTGCTCAATAAATTAATGAGGCTACTACTAGTTATTGACAAATGTGTCCATTTTCTCAGTTTCACATTTTTCCAATCAAAGTTCAGTTCCCCACATTTTCACATTGGTTTGCGAATTTTTACCAACATTTTTCTACTACTACTACTACTACTACTACTACTTATTGAATTTATATACCACCCTATACCCGAAGGTCCAGGGTGGTTCTAATATACACATTTTTGGAAACAATTTCCCTTTGACCCATTTCTCCCTAATATGATGCATTTTTAGTCTGCTATTTTCACTAACATACACATTTAGATGTAGTTTACCCGAATCTATGCAATTTTGTACACATTACGTTGCTGGATAATTGCACTGAAAAATTCAGAAAAGTGCAAATTTCAAAGGACGTAGATGTTTCAGTTAACGTATTGTTTCAGAAGGCACAATTAGGTAGGTTCACCTTTAAGAGCATCCATGAGGCATTACTAAAACTTTTTTTAAAATAATAACCGGAAAGGCACCCTTTCCCCCTACATTGATCCTGAGAAAAGAAAGGATCAATACTCAGTTTGGTTATGAGTTAGGTCACAAAGCTTTGCTGTTTAAGCACTGGATTTTTTTCTTCCTTAATCCAACAGCAACTCCATTCATAAAAAGCAATGAAGTGGCTGGATGGGAACCAAGTTTTTGAATGTTGGCTCAACTTGTTTCTTCCTCGGAACACTAAAAGCCTACCTAGCTGAGAGACTAGAGGCTACTTTAAATGTGTCCATTCCCTATTTAGCAATTGCTTCCTTGTAGGAAATCTGCATGTAGACTGCATGATCAATGAACATCCCCTTGCACGTAACACAAAACCGGGTGCACACAGTTTATATGTGGAAAGAATTGCCATCTGTTGTGAATATGTTACCATAATGGTTATAGTGGCACCAGAAGAAGGGGGGGAAATGGGATGGAGCAAGGGTGGGTGGGGGTTGGGAGCCCAGGCAGACTTGCCTTTATTTCCACTACTTACAGCCACTGGGGTTTAATGCGATCTATAAACTCATCTGTCTGTTTACATACCAGCAAATGATACGTCTCTCTGATCCACTTACATTTTCAAGCCTAATGTATACACAGGGCACTGATGCTGTGTATACAAGACACAGAGATGGCTGGGGGCTGTGTGCTGTCCCTGCTTTCACAGCACACTGTCACTCTTATAAATAAAGCATTGGCTCGGGTAAAGAGTCTGAGAGCCGGAGAGCCACATTGCGTGCAAATCCAGCTCAGTGCCTGAGCTTCCTCGAGGTTGAAGCTAATCCTAACTGACATGTTACAGTAAAAGTACTTTATAAAATCAATATTAAATTCACAGCCTTTGACATCCTGGGACATCAAAGATAAAGGGGAAATAAGCCATGGAGTAAACAGTCCTGCAGCTATGCCAGTTGCTCAAGGAGAGAGGCAATGAAAGGCACGGGAGACCACGGGGTAAATTAGTACAGAGCTAGTCTTGTTTTTATACCAAGGTCTTGACATCAATGAAAACATTATAAAAACGGCACGCAAACCCTTACACACAAGGAAAAAGAGAGAGAGAGAGATCAGGAATAGCCTATGAAGTTACAGCTTTTGGAACCTGTGAAGGTTGAAAGGATATAATTGTACTGAATGCACACGCAAGATTGCCCCCCCACAACACACACACACACACACACACACACACACACACACACACACAAAACTTAAGGGCAATACATGAGTAAAAAAAAATTGCACACACATTTCATCATCCTGGAGAAATGTTAGGTGAGGATTTGTCTGTGGAGATCTAATAATATCATGCATCTCAGACATAAACCCATGTGGATCTCACGATTATCTGTACCCAAATAAAGTCAAACATTGTCTTGTTGCAGTTCTGGGTGTGAAATATGAATATTGCAGAGAGCTTGGGAAGAGGGAGGTCTGACAGGGCGTGAAAACCATCCCCATGTACAAAATGGCAGAAGAAACAGCAGTAATTCTTTTGTGTTGCTGGGTCATTTTGTGTTAGCAAGACACACTTTCCTGGCAGAACAGGTTTGCAGTCACATTGCAATATGTTAGACTGGAAAAGTCTGGGTTCAAATCCCTACGAAGGCTATGGAAATCACTGGGCATCCTGGGGCGAGCCATCTCTCAGACGAACACAATGCTGTGGTGACAATGAAATAAAATACCCCCAAGCAGATCATCTTGTGTCCCTTGGAGGAAGGGCAGCAGGATACATGAAATAAATAAAATAAATTCCTATTTCTTTCCTCATCTCATCTAAGTCTGCTCTGTGATTGCCCACAGTGTTGACCCAAAGCAGCGATGCAATTAATGTGCTCTGAAGTTTACAAAATGTATATAAGTTAACGCAACACTTTCTGAGTAGGCCTTTTGATTTCAGTGGGTCTCCTCTCAGTATAATTAATGCTGGCTATGATTCGTTGTAAGTAATTCCAAGGATTACCGTAGCTAATCAAAGACTGGAATAATGCATAAGCATCTCTACAAGGGTGAAATAAATTATCCACTTTGTTGCTAGTTTAAGATTCGTGGCTATATAAATTTATAATGATTTGTAATGCTTGCAATATTTATTTCCTATTTGTTTTGTGTTCTCCATGTTTTTTTTTATTCTCTAGGATACCTTGTAAAATAGATTTCACTTGAAGTGTTTCCTGGAAGGAGCAAATGGGAATATCACTCTTGTCTATTTTCCAGCATGTAACTATACACAAATGAACTTTTCACTCTTACCTTACGTTGCCATGATCACAGATGGTGCTGCTACCAGTAGTAATCATAGCTGCCAAGTTTTCCCTTTTTTCGCGAGGAAGCCTATTCAGCATAATGGAAAATCCCTTAAAAAAAGGGATAACTTGGCAGCTATGGTAGTAATTTTTCTAACACCTCAAACATATATGATGTCAACAACAATCCTGCTGTAGCTGTTTATTTCACTCTTTAGCAGTAAGCACCAAATCCTTTTCTACTCATCATGATAATTGCAGAATAAACAAACTCATCCTTCTTACTTAGGCAAACAAACATGCTTCTGGGATGAGAACACAAATGAAACTAAAAAGCTGAGCAAAGGAAAGTCTAACCCATTATAGAAAGTTCCAATATTTAACTCTTCAAAGGTCATGTTATTATAAAGGTTGTCTGTGTCCCCCCACCCCCACCCCCGATCACTTAAGTAATTATAGAGTGATTTTGATCATGGAAAATATATCCTCATTAAGGGAAAGTCTTGAGTAGACCAGCCTTCTCGGTAGTGGCGCTCACCCTGTGGAACACCCTCCCATCAGATGTCAAGGAAATAAACAACTATCTGGCTTTTAGAAGACATCTGCAGGCAGCCCTGTTTAGGGAAGTTTTTAATGTCTGATGTTTTACTGGGGAAACCCAGCCAGATGGGTGGGGTATAAATAATAAATTGTTGTTGTTGTTGTTGTTGTTGTTACTTTTGGAGGGCTCTTGCAGGTGAAGCTTTTATTGGGCATTGGCCCTGCCTTATTCATGGAATTTTTCAGAGGACCCTAATCTTAAATTTCTCCTGTTCATAAAACAAGCTGGAATTGTTATGTCACAAATTAGAAATAACAACAACAACAACAACAACAACAACAACAACAATAATAATTCTAAGGGAAGAAATGAAGCATATCTCAATGTGGGAGGGTGATAGATCCATTTGCTTGACCCTGCTACTGGGCTACCTTCAAGTAGTCTAACAGATCACAGTATCAGAGACTATCAGTAAATTGGGTTATTGAGTTGAATTTTCTAACATCAAACTTTTTCATCATGTATCATTATCACTCGTAGGAAGTGTCATAGTAACTGTGAATAAAATAGCCACATGAAACTCAATAAATATCCTTGGAAATGCTATCATTTCAAGTTGCTTTCTCTAACAAAAGCAATGTTTATGAAATATCAAGGATTTCCACTTCTGAACTTCCATTTTTGTTTCCATGGACATCCAAGAACTAAAGGTTTGCATGGATTAAAATAAGCTTCTTTACACTTTCCCATGTTAGCTTGCTTCTTCCTTGGGGGGCATATATTTCCTAACACAAACCCGTTTTTTTCCCATGCTGGAGAGGTGAAAGGCATCTGAAGTAAGATCTGAAAAAGTTGTACAGGAGCTGCAGCTGGGGCTGATGAGGCTGGAGGGCCAAAAATGGATCTCTGATATAATGGTATATTCTTCTAAAATGTTTTGGTTTTGCGGTCTGCTGCCTTGTCCTCCAAAGACGAGGAGGGAATGGGAATGAAAAGTCTCGACAGGCAAAAGATTACTGGTGGAAACAATAAACTTATGGGGTGTTTTTTGTGTGAACAAAATCATTTCAAAGATTGGTGCAATGATTATACTTTGTCTGTTGAATGTTCATATTCTATGAAGATATATGAAAGATGATGCAGTTCAGGGACATCCTCAGTCAAGCTAGAACTGAATTACTGCTACAGATATAACTAATTGTTAAAAAAAAAACCCCAAACTTTTCAAATCCTCCAGCTCTTAGAGGGTGGCTTGCTAATTTGATTGAATATGTTTATTTGTATAATGGAAAATGACATTCTGAGGTTTCTGAAAAGTTTTGGACTCTATACACTGGGTTATATCCAATGCTCCCTGTTTCTTCATCAATGGGTCTTTGATCTATAAGTGACTTCCATGAACGGGATGGGGAGACGATTTTCACTGATCCCCTTCTTTTAGCAGTTCCCTGCACCCAAAAAACTGTTCTAGGTGGTTAGAGACTGTCCAGAACACTGTGGGAGATGTGGGGGGCAACGGGCGGGAAGGGAAATTACCACTTTTATTTAGTTCCTTGCCTGTCCGCATTTATATACTGCTTGGTTGTAGTAAAACCTCTAAGCAGTTCACAAGAAATTTTTACATCATCAGTAAAAAAACAGTTTATAACAATTAGAAACATTTAAAAATAATTGAAATTAATAGTAAAAGAGATTGAAACACTGCCTGGATAGGCTTGTCCAAACAAAAATGTTTTATGCAGGCACTGAAAGGACAATTGTGAATGCTTTCTCCCTTCCTTTCAAGAAAGACTCTGCTGGATCAAAAAATCTTACATGAACACACTACATGTTAAGTATAGTAATTTAATTCACTGGAATTGTAAATACTTGTATGCATGACTATGTGTTTAAATTTGATTGGTTGGTAACTGAAAGTTCTCTAGTAGTTCTCATGTGATTGGCTAACATTGGTCACATGAGAGCTATCTAGTGAAGGAGAGACTCCATTTTATGTTGAAGCAAGATGACTGTGTTTAGAATCCACTGTGAACACTGCTAAGTTGTATAGAGTGTTGGAGTTCTCCTCTGCTTGAAAGAAAAAGAGCAAAGCTGCAGGAGAAGATACTGTATTGGCCCGAATATAAGACGCACCCGCAAATAAGCCACACCTTTAAAATTCAAGGCTTATTTGCAGGTGTGGCCTGCCTCCTGGCTCTACTGCCCTGAACGGGGGGTGGGCGGCTGGCGTGGCTGACACTGGGACTTGGTTCCGAGTGTGCTGTGTGCCTGCCTCCCAGCACTCCTACACTACCTCCCCAAGCCAGTGCTGGGGGAGTCTTGGGAGTGGTGGGCAGGCTGTGTGCCATTACTCTGTGCTCCCAGGCTGCTTCCTGGGGGGGGGGGAGAGCCACACCGCTATGCCAGCAGCCTCCCTTCCCCCTTCCTTAGGGTGGCTCGGGGAAGGCTTGGGAGACGTGGTTGGGACAGGCGCCATTGTCCCCCACCCCTGACGGCCGTCATGGGCAGCTGTTACAGCAGCGATACCGTAAGGTTGTAAATATAAGCCGCACTTTAACTTTTTACAATCGGAATTTGGGGGGAAAGTGTGGCTTATATTCGGGCCAATACGGTAAAAGTGGAAATCTCTCATAGGAGCTGCAAGGCATGGCCTAACTGAGATATAGAAGGCTGAGCGCTGAGCTCTGGAAAGAGAGGGAAATACAGTTGTTTGGAAAAGACTGCAAACCCATGCTTGGAGAAGCATATGACTGTAAATATTATTCTAGTTACAGGTAGGTAGCCGTGTTGGTCTGAGTCGAAGCAAAATAAAAAAAATCCTTCAGTAGCAGCTTTGTTGTTGTTGTTTAGTCGTGTCCGACTCTTCGTGACCCCATGGACCATAGCGCCAGGCACTCCTGTCTTCCACTGCCTCCCGCAGTTTGGTCAAACTCATGTTGGTAGCTTTGAGAACACTGTCCAACCATCTTGTCCTCTGTCGTCCCCTTCTCCTAGTGCCCTCAATCTTTCCCAACATCTGGCAATCCACTCCAGTATCCCTGCCAAGAAAACTCCATGGACAAAGACAACAGTAGCACCTTAAAGCACACGAAAGCTCATACCAAAATAAAAACTTAGTTGGTCTTTTAGGTGCTACTGAAGGAATTTTTTTATTTTGTAAATATTATGTTTTTATTCATTTATAAGTCTAACTTTCTGCAAGTAACGTTTTTGAATGTTAAAGTCGTGACAGTGGTTTAATTTCCAAAGAAGGGGGTTAGTCATATATATATATATATATATATATATATATATATATATATATATATATATATATATATATATATATTCCTAGCTGTCTTTCACAACTCTTACTTCAACACTACATACATGGCCTTCCTGATGCTGCTGGCTACAATCCTTATCATTTATGACCTACTGAGAAGAATGTTGGGCCAGATGGATCTTTGGCCTGGTCCCACAAGGCTCTTCTTATTCATAGGATCACACTGTTAGGTAATTCATGCTCTTAAATTAATTGATTGATTACTCAACCAATAAATCTGTATGATTCCAATATAAAACAACAGTGTTGAAGAAAAATGTTTTTGGTTTCCCCCCCCCATTTAGATGGTGCCTGTATGTGTCACAGCAGGCACTGTCTTAAAAGAGACATTTCCTCCTGTGTGTGGGAGAAGGGGGAAATATATATTTTTTCAGATGGCAGCTGTCACTTGAAGTTTTTTTTTATAGTATAAGTATATTTTATGCTTATACTAAAAATAATAAACATTATTCAAAAATGTGTCGAGAACAGAAGTAGAGCCTTGCTGGATCAGACCAAAGGTTCATCTGGTCCAACATCTTGTTCTCTCTGTGACCAATCAGATGCCTTTTGGAAGCCCGCAAGGAGGACTTGAGCACAACAGCGCTTTCCTCATTTGTGCTCCCCAGCAACTGGCGTTCAGAACCAGCCTCCCTCTGACAGTGGAGACAGTATACAGCCATCACAGCTAGCAAACATTGATAGACTTATGCTCCAGGAATTCATCTAATCTCCTTTTAGATTCAGTTGGAGGCCCCTTTTGAAGCTAAGCAAAATGTTGAAAAATTATTAATCAAACTAAATATTGTAATGCTAAAAGAAATAGTAAGGCATCCTCTTGAAAAATGCATCACCTTTGAAATGTTTTTCTACTGTATGAATTGAATATGTCCTGAAACCTCAAGAGGATCTCATAATGAGCTTAAATGTTGTTGTCAAAACGATAGTAAGTTCTTCCCGCACATACAAAATGTATAATATGGAGATATTAAAATGTGCCTCCGTGAAACTGAACAATCTCTTCAAACTGTTACTCTCCCAGCTAAAGTTCCCTCTGAAAGAAAACGGGTCCTTTTTGTAGTCATTATATTTGTAAATACGAAATGCCCAGCTGCATTTGTCTGCCCTTGGGCAAGCCCATTTTCAATTGACATGCTCACCCACTATTGCCTCCTTCGATTTCACATGAAATTAAGAGATTAAATAAATCAAACATTTACCCAGATGAATCCTACTGTGCTTCCAATGTATTCACAGCTTCAGATTTCAGGACCATTAAATTCAGTCCGAGTAATTTCCTCTTGGTGTTTTTCTTGCTGTCTTAGGCTTTCATCTTCTGTAATCAACTTTGTTTTTTACAAGTTTCAAGTAAGAAAGGTTAAATAAGTCCTGAATCAAGGAAAACCTAATACCACCAACCTCTTTTTCATGCACAGGACCTACCATTAGGGGAAATGAGGTGAGCACCTTAGGCAGCAGTGCCAGCCAGCTCTTAAGTGTTGCTTCCTTCATTTGAAAGACCCCCAGTCATTCCAGTCAGTTGGAGGACAAAAAGCTTTGTATGCTACATGGCCTATCCTGGCCACCCCTGAAGTAGCCTGCTGCCTCAAGTGCAGTGGGGAATGCTGTCATGTCATTGGTGTTGAAGTAAGATTGACCATCAATTGATACAGTTTTTGTATGCGGAATGCAGAGGGAGCACAATCTTGTCCAGGCATCCCCAAACTGCGGCCCTCCAGATGTTTTGGCCTACAACTCCCATGATCTCAAGCACATCGGGCGCCCTGGCGCTGTGGTGCGGTGATCGCTCCGGCGTCCCCGCCCCACTCCGTTTCTTGTCGCGGCTGGTGGGCGGGTGCAGCACACAGCACAGTTTTCGCGCGGCTCCGCCGCACGACGCCCCCCTACTGGGCAGACGCCCTGGTGCCCCGCACCACCCAGACTACCCCTAGAGCCGGCCCTGATCCCTAGCTAACAGGACCAGTGGTCAGGGATGATGGGAATTGTAGTCCAAAACAGCTGGAGGGCCGAAGTTTAGGGATGCCTTCCTTTCCTTCAGTCCACAAAATGTCTTGGGATGGCCCAGTTCATTGTAATATTTTCCCCTCCCTAGCCTCCCTATTGTAAACTAACCCAGCAGTATCACATGCAGAGGGAGGCAGAGTGGCAGCGGCGGAGGGGCCATGTACATCTGCATGGCTACCAACTCAGAGTTCCCCTGACCACACTGATGCTTCACCTCATCCTGGCGAGTGGCAGCATTGCCAGGAGGATGCTGCTATCACTCCACCTGCCTCATGCAGCACTGCTGAACTTACCAGACCATAACTGAGACCCATGTGATAAGGATGAACAATGCTTCTGTTCCAATAGGGCTTACTCCCACACAAGTTCTTTTAAGACTGGAACATCACAGCACAATCCACAGCATGTTTACTCAGAAGTAAGCCTACAATCCTGTACCCACTTAACTGGCAATAAGCTCTATTGAACTCAGTGGTCCTTATTCCTGACTAGACATGGATTGCAATATAAGGCTGCAGTGCTATGCAGACTTACCTGAGAGTAAGGGTTGTGCTGTAAGTACTTTTGTAAAAACAACAACAACAACAACAACAACAACAACAACAACAACAACAACAACACTTCACCTACTTCACCAATATTTCTTCACCTACTTGGTATCTGTTTTGATGAGTACTACTTTTATTGCACAAAATGAAATGAAATAAAAATTCTCCCTATATTCACCCTACCTTGGGGATACTAACTGAACTTTCCATATGGCTGCGATTATTTTTGGTTTGGCCTTAAACATGTCTGCACAGGGCACATCTAGTTTATTGCTCAGTCGAAATGGCCCAGGGATTACTTCCCTCTCTGCATAATAAAACAGACAGCCAAGCAGCAGGAAGTCTGAAAATGCCAGCCAGTCACGGAATAGCAGAGTCCACTGCAGGATTAAGAGGCGTTTCTCAAGTCAGTAAACAGAGAAGGAAACTAAAGTAAAAGAGAAGCCTGTCAACCAGATGAAGGAGGGCAAAGGGAACAGCCTAAAAAGTCTTGAGACGGTTTTTCAAAAACTTGTATTGAAACTGAAAGCAAGCAAGTAAACATCTGTGGTAGCGTATATATGACTCACTGCGCATTTGCACGATATCTTTGTCTTTTTAGGTGGCAGATATTTCTAGAGTTTCGTGAGGAGAGTTTTCAATTAACAGCAAGTGTCTCACAGGGAGAAAAGATGGAGATCATGGATTTTTATAATACTAATTAATAAACACCAAGTTGGGTTGGGGGGTGGGCAGGTCCTGTTCTTTCAGTCCCATGGCAGTTGTGTGTGTGTGTGTGTGTGTGTGTGTGTGTTTTAAAGTCAATAAATGGAAATACTGCCATGACTTTGTTATCCATAGACTATAGTGTATTTCTAGCCAGGTCACAAGCTGGTGGATTTTTAATGACTGCCTTATTCTCCTTAATTTTCAGTCAGCAAAATGAACTGAGACCACTCCTCCCTATGAGAAACAGCCATTCTCCTTCATTTACTCACCTTTGGTTGAATGCCACTTTCATTTACTACAAGAGAAATCAAATTAGGGAATCTCATTAATTGTTTTCAAACTCTCCTGTGACATTTCATGGTTTCAGAACTGTGTTTGGCAATACAGGAGGAGTGAAGTGATTTGTGGCCTTCCCAGTTTGCAGTGGAAAGGAGAGGATAGCATTATTTTACAAGCAGGCATGAGAGAATTAAGCCACTTCAAAGTCAGAAACAGACCCAGTAGTAGGCTGAGCAATAAAAAGTTCCATTTGACACACTTATCTGTTCTGGTATGAGATGAAATGAAGAGGTTTGGACATATGCTTGGAACAATTTGAGGAAAGCCAATTTCCTCCATTTTGGGGCATGTCGTATTGGATAACTACTGGCATGAAGAAGTGAAAGTGAAAGACACAGAAGAGAATAAACACCCGCACAGAAACATACTGTTTTGATATAACTCGCTTGCTGGATAAACTCAGAGGCTGTGAAAACAAATTAAGGATTAACATCGGATTGATTTATGGGAATCACCTGGACTAATTAAGAAAGCAGCGCTGGGGTAGCTGGGCAGAACTTCTCTTTTGAAACAGCAAAAGGTCATAGGCTCATCAAGCATACCATTTTCAGGGTGTTCTTTTCTTTCTGTCTGTCTATTTGGCCCACTGAAAGTTGAGACAGGGGAGTGAATTTTATACATTTTCTCTAATAGGGGTAGGGAGACTTCAGGCTTGGTTTTTGTATTTTACTAGAATTTTGAGATCTACAGATCAAAAACCAGATGCAATATGATTTCACAGGGTGGGGGGGGAGGGGGCTTCTGTTGTTGGCATCCATCTGTCTCGAGATATAATGCAACATCGGGGGGGGGAGGGGTCTTTGGTTTTCCATCCTGGCTCTACAGCCTGTTGCCAACAAGATGCCTGTGGAAAGCCTGCAAGGTGGACATGAGTGCATCAGCATTTTCCCCATGAATTTGTCTAATCCTCTTTAAATTTTCAAAAACTTTTTTGAATTAAAATTTTTAAAGACAACAACACAAAGAACTCATATAGAATATGCCGAATGTACTAAGAAACCCATCCACCTGCTCCCAATACACAAGTAGACATAGAATTTTATTGTGGTGGTTGTCCTCATCTTCTTTTAAAGCCATCCAAGTTGGTGGCCACCCCTGCCTCCTGTGGGAGACAGATCCATAGTTGAACTAGGTGTTGTGTGAAACCTTAAAGAGAAACCAGCAGACCCTTTGCTTGGAAATGAAACAAAGGGTCTGCTGGTTTCTCTTTAAGGTTTCCAGACTCAAAAGAGAGCAGGGCAATTAAAGGCACAGAAGTCCTGTCCTCTATTGAGTCTGGCAACCCTATTCCCAGTATAACAGGAGGATTTATTTTTTTAATCACCCCCACCCTCCACAACAAGCCACATGATCTTGCTGCCATGGAAATACTGCCATGACTTTGTTATCCATAGACTATAGTGTATTTCTAGCCAGGTCACAAGCTGGTGGATTTTTAATGACTGCCTTATTCTCCTTAATTTTCAGTCAGCAAAATGAACTGAGACCACTCCTCCCTATGAGAAACAGCCATTCTCCTTCATTTACTCACCTTTGGTTGAATGCCACTTTCATTTACTACAAGAGAAATCAAATTAGGGAATCTCATTAATTGTTTTCAAACTCTCCTGTGACATTTCATGGTTTCAGAACTGTGTTTGGCAATACAGGAGGAGTGAAGTGATTTGTGGCCTTCCCAGTTTGCAGTGGAAAGGAGAGGATAGCATTATTTTACAAGCAGGCATGAGAGAATTAAGCCACTTCAAAGTCAGAAACAGACCCAGTAGTAGGCTGAGCAATAAAAAGTTCCATTTGACACACTTATCTGTTCTGGTATGAGATGAAATGAAGAGGTTTGGACATATGCTTGGAACAATTTGAGGAAAGCCAATTTCCTCCATTTTGGGGCATGTCGTATTGGATAACTACTGGCATGAAGAAGTGAAAGTGAAAGACACAGAAGAGAATAAACACCCGCACAGAAACATACTGTTTTGATATAACTCGCTTGCTGGATAAACTCAGAGGCTGTGAAAACAAATTAAGGATTAACATCGGATTGATTTATGGGAATCACCTGGACTAATTAAGAAAGCAGCGCTGGGGTAGCTGGGCAGAACTTCTCTTTTGAAACAGCAAAAGGTCATAGGCTCATCAAGCATACCATTTTCAGGGTGTTCTTTTCTTTCTGTCTGTCTATTTGGCCCACTGAAAGTTGAGACAGGGGAGTGAATTTTATACATTTTCTCTAATAGGGGTAGGGAGACTTCAGGCTTGGTTTTTGTATTTTACTAGAATTTTGAGATCTACAGATCAAAAACCAGATGCAATATGATTTCACAGGGTGGGGGGGGAGGGGGCTTCTGTTGTTGGCATCCATCTGTCTCGAGATATAATGCAACATCGGGGGGGGGGAGGGGTCTTTGGTTTTCCATCCTGGCTCTACAGCCTGTTGCCAACAAGATGCCTGTGGAAAGCCTGCAAGGTGGACATGAGTGCATCAGCATTTTCCCCATGAATTTGTCTAATCCTCTTTAAATTTTCAAAAACTTTTTTGAATTAAAATTTTTAAAGACAACAACACAAAGAACTCATATAGAATATGCCGAATGTACTAAGAAACCCATCCACCTGCTCCCAATACACAAGTAGACATAGAATTTTATTGTGGTGGTTGTCCTCATCTTCTTTTAAAGCCATCCAAGTTGGTGGCCACCCCTGCCTCCTGTGGGAGACAGATCCATAGTTGAACTAGGTGTTGTGTGAAACCTTAAAGAGAAACCAGCAGACCCTTTGCTTGGAAATGAAACAAAGGGTCTGCTGGTTTCTCTTTAAGGTTTCCAGACTCAAAAGAGAGCAGGGCAATTAAAGGCACAGAAGTCCTGTCCTCTATTGAGTCTGGCAACCCTATTCCCAGTATAACAGGAGGATTTATTTTTTTAATCGCCCCCACCCTCCACAACAAGCCACATGATCTTGGCAGAGTTCTGCTCATGGGCCTCTGGATCCAGAAGTTTTAAACAATATTCAGTGGTGGCTGGTACTTTAGGACAAGCAGGACACTGCCCCAAAACAACCTCTGTCAGCTTTGAGCCAACCCCTATCTGCCTGCCTACCTTCTGACTTTCAACAGGTCTAGGCCTTGGCTGTCAGCTTCCTCTTCCTTAGTGGTGCCCTGGAAGGAGAACTGGGGCAAAGCTACCATTAGCCAGCTCTTCCTGCTTGCTGTTGGCTGTGGCTCTGTCTACTGTTTGGGTTCCCTGACTCCCAAGCCCCACCTCACCCTCACCCCGGCTACCACTGTCTATATTGCTAATATCTAATAGGCATTCAAAATGCCCAGCTTCTCATCATCGTTTCATCACTGTGAGATCAATCACCAAGATACTTATTGGAACTTATTTCCTCTCTCTGAGAAGGTCTCTTACTCGATTACATTTCCAACCATGCCTTCAGCATATTTGGATGGAAAGTATAAGAATAAAACAAGCATTTCTGCATATGTCGTGGCAATGAAATTCAGCATTTGGTGCACTGGGTCAGCTTTTTGTATAGTGGGCAAGAAAGAAGGGACAGATTGTTGCAGCAGCTTGTTTGTAAATCACCAATTTTTACAGAAGCCCAGAATATTTGCTGCCTCCTTGCAGATATCGATCTGTTTATAACTTACAGGACAGTTTTATTTGCCAAAGCTGCCAAGATTCTTAAGAGAGAAAATGGTGAAAGAAGTGGCCAATTCTCATGTCGAAGGCTGACTAATGTATTTTACAGACCTTTCACAATTATACACGACTTGCCATTTACTGGAAGAATTTGTGAGAACCTTTGGTTAATGCAGATAAACTGACATTGAACTTGACCTTTGAGTGCCCAGGGATGCTGAATAAAGCTCTTTCCCGTTGAGCCAGAAATATCAATGTGGAGTCTTTATGTCACCATTAAAATTATAATAAGGCATTCAAACACTCAGTATATGTATACAATAATGATACAAACGGGGATATATTTACAAAACAGTTGTTTTTATGAATGGCATTCTTGGCAAGAAGTTGAGCAGGCTGTATTCTTTGTAATCAGGTTTGACTTTTCAAAGGCATAATATGCAATTTAGAAAGAAATTGTAGATGATTTTGTGCTGATTACACTGAAGAGGCTGAATGCAGAAGTTTGGTGCCCTTCCCCCACAATCACGCTCCATTTGTGATGGGTATTGTGAGCAGTACTTGACTATTTTATTTAAATTTTGGAAATGTCTGCTGCAAGCTTCAGTGTTCAAGACAGCAGAAGAAACCATATCTAAAGCTGGCAATACATTTCAAGAAGTTTTGCCCTGTGCCAGTTGAACAGAAATGGAAAAAGGAACCCGTCATATGGAATCCAGGGACTGGTCACAAATGTCAGAAACCATGACATAAAGTGCACGTTAGACTCTTATTCAAAGGGGAATAACACAAGTTATAAATGGGGGTACAAAGTTCCCCATTGAATATTACTAGATTCAGGTAGGTAACTGTGTTGGTCTGACACAGTCAAAATAAATTTGTCGTTAACAGTCATCAACAGGTTTACCACTCCTATCAGCCAATCACCCATTCCCACCACCCTTCTGAGTAATACCCCTCCCCACCCTCTGACTATACATAAGGGTCTGGTGACTTCTGTTTCAGTGTATCTGAAGAAGTGTGCATGCACACGAAAGCTCATACCTATGACAAACTTAGTTGGTCTCTAAGGTGCTACTGGAAGGAATTTTTTTATTTTGTTTTGACTGCGTCAGACCAACACGGCTACCTACCTGTAAGAAGAACTCTGTTACTTGTACTGGTGGAATGAAGTACAAAATGCCCACATTTCCACTTGCCCCATGCCTAAAAAGTCTGGGTCTTAGCAGTTTCCCACTAGCCTGTGCTTCCTAGGCACTGGTCTGAGCGGTGTTCCATTTGCCCTGCTGCTTTAGCCGGGAAAGCTTGCTCTTTTGCACTGGATCAGAAAACCCAATTGGTGTTTGCTCCAATTTAGCGGTAAAAAATGGGTTTTCCCAGGGGAAAGCAGGGGGAGAAGTGGAAGTCTGGATGGGCCCTAACAGGCAACAGCTAAGGGACATTATCTAACACAGACATCACCAACATTTTTGGACCGATGGACACACTTGCAGACTGGAGTAACTGTTGTGTGTACCACCACTCCACAACCTATTCTGTTGGCTCTTTGAACTGTGGTAACTGCCTCTTTCTTGCCTGAAAGAAAGATGGAGGAGTGTTGATGTGTGAGTATGTGCCTGAATGTAGAAACCTCTTGACTTCTGCATGGCTGGGATGTAAGCTACTGTGCCAAAGTCAGAGTCATTTTTGCATCTGGCCCCATCCACCACTAATGTACAGCCCATGGGAAGCTGTCCACAAAAGAATGCGGCCCTGGTCTAAATAAAAGACTACATTTTAGATAGATATATATATAAGGTTGTTCATAAAGTTCTTTTCACTTGCTAGCATAGACACAAAATTAACCATGTTCAAGTCCCATTTCTTTCAAATGGAACTTCATGCACTTGCTTGAACCTCTCAAGTGGAACTCAAAAATTACTTGTCTCTGGCTGGATCCTGCCCTATTTTCTTTTGTAGCAGCATACCGTTTTAGCATTAAAAAAAGTTAGCTTGTCATACTGAATAGAAACAAGGTTCATATTCCATGACAGGCATGGCACCTCTGATTTGTACTGCTTTATGGACATAAAGCTCCACATATAGACAAGGATGTCTATAGGTTTTATCTTTCCAGATGAGAATGTTGCCTCTGTGGACTTGGCAGGTTTTTCTTTACGGTAAATGTCAAAGCAAATAGGGAGCCTCAGAAAAAAAAATGAGTGCCTTTATTATGATCGTAATTACATCACACCCTTATGATTGTGGTTCACAATGACAGGGGGGAAATTAAGAGCTGAGCATCCTGATTATGAGGTACAATTTGCTACACTGTAAAGGTAAGTTTATATTTCCCTTAGTAAATATTATATACATTATATGCATTTACTATATTGTATATGTTTGGTGTGTCAAAATATCACTTGGATCTATGTAAAACAGGCCTCTAGTTCATCTGGAGATGCCTCTTGGTGCCCTTTAATTGACATCTGGGCTGGAATTTATCTGCCGGAAACTATCCCACTCATAAAATAAAGCTGGCAGTGCTGAAAGAGTCATGACCTGAGATCCTAAGTCATACGGAAATTACTCGGTGCTGTGGTTACTCGTGTAAGAAACAAAAATGCAATGTAGCAAGAATGACTGAACTGATCTTATTGGCATGAGTAAACCTAGAGAGATGCCTTTGCATGCAATGAGGAGCTGCAGTGCCTTAGATTTGAATTCTAGCTGATGCAATAGCACACAGCGAATGGAGATGTCCAACTCTCTTTTTCCTTGTTGATTTCTACGGCGAAGGTGGAAGTTCCTCTAACTCTCCTATCCCAAGACCCTAAAAGCAAGCTACTGTTATTAATTTTTTGAAGGGGAAAATAAAAACAGCTATGATGCTCACATACAACAGTATAAGTGGCTGCATCATTTTGTGTGCTGATGTTTATTTATTTTATTAAATTTTTATAACACCCTTCATCCAGAGATCAAAGAGTGGTTCACAATATAAAAATACAAACTAAGAACACAAAATACATAAAAAACCAAACACAAACCAGTTGAAGTTGAATTTATTCTTACGGTCACAGACCAGCTTAAACACAAACCAGTAACCTCTCCTCCTACAAACACATTTTAAAGGTCATAGAATGTTAATCAGCCAAAGACCTGGTTACAGAGAAACATTTTTGCCTCATTCCTAAATATATATTATGATGGGGCCTGGTGAACTTCCCTGAGGAGACCATTCAACAAGTGGGGAGCCACTGCAGAAAAGGCCTGTTCTTGTGTTGCTATCCGCTGAATGTCTCATTTAAGGCATTAGAGGTCCAAACCAGCATTTTGAATTGGACTTGTCTTCCCATGTTTCAGGACCAAATATACCGTATTTTTCCGTCTATAAGATGTCCCCATGTATAAAACGCCCCTTATTTTTTGTGGCAACAACCAATCGCCAGTCCACCCTTGGCACTATCCGAGTATAAGACACCCCCTAATTTTTGACATTATTTTTAAAGGAAAAAACCCAGTCTTATACATGGAAAAATACAGTATATATATATATATATATATATATATATATATATATATATAGCAACACTCATAAAATTAAAAAGGTAATTGACCGTGTGGGTTATATCTGTTCATGGATGGCTCTTTGCTCCAGTGGAGACTTCCATGAATGGAAGAGGGTAGGACATGATTTCTTAAAATCCCCTTTTTCTCCTGTATCTTCCCCAACTCTCTGGAGCACATTGGCTGCAGAAAGAAGGGAGAAGCAGCAAAAGAATACTTCCCCTCTTCTGTTCATAGAAACCTCCTCTAGACTGAAGAACATTCCATTAATTGGTCAATTTTGGTTCCTTTCCATTTCTCATTTCTCTAACCTTAAATTCAGTTCTCCACATTGCAACATCATTTTTTTAAAAAGTCCTCATGAAAACTGATCTGCATTTCATTGTGAATTTCTCCTAATGTGCACATTTTTGTATGCCATTTTACCTAATACATCCTTGTAAAGCAGTTTCCCTCAATATAACCTCCATTTATATGTTTTCACTAACTTTACCCTAAGATTTGTATTACTTGTCTGGCGAACTGTACTGCAAAATTCAGAGAAGCGCAAATTTCAAAGTTGCTTCAGAAAGTGAGAGTTAGGTAGGTTTGTTGTTAAATGCAAGTGAAATTGAATTTCTCCCCCATCCCTAGCTAGAATTTCTTGGTTGCCAGCTAGTAATGCTATACTACTCTGTAGAGGTGGTGTTTTGAATTATGTTCTTTTCAATCATGTAAAATAAAAACTGGTGATGCTTACAGTTAGGATAAACAAATTCTAGTTAGGAGCCAGCCTAGTTAACTAATTAGGAGTGCGTATAATCAAAGTTGTCTTTGATTATGCACTTGTGGGGCAGAACCACAGACCCCACCTATGTTGCTACTACTGCTTATTTCAGGGGTGAGCAACCTTTTCCAGCCGTGGGCTGGTCCACCGTCCCTCAGACCATGTGGTGGGCCGGACTATATATATTTGAAAAAAATATATGAACAAATTCCTATGCTCCACAAATAACCCAGAGATGCATTTTAAATAAAAGGACATTCTACTCATGTAAAACACACTGATTCCCGGACCGTCCGTGGGCTGGATTGAGAAGGCGATTGGGCCACATCCGGCCCCTGGGCCTTAGGTTGCCTACCCCTGGCTTACTTGAATGGGGTAGCAGTGAGGTTGGGGCTCACCAATGGGAGCACCGCTGCCAATCTTCTGACAAAATTTGATCAGTAGGCAGGTCTATTTCTGGGATGGGGGTGGGTCGGAATGAATTTATCGTCCATAGCTGCTGCTCCCCACATTGCATTGCATTGCTACACTCCCTTCTGAAATGCATAGCATTAGTATTTCTGCTGACAGAATAAAAGCTCTTCTACCTGGTCTCATCAGAGACTTCCTGCTGTGTCAAAACATCAGCCTGTGCTGTGTGGGCCTGCTGTCTGTGGGGAATAAAATTAAGCTTTGTTGGTTTTATTCCACATCACTCATGCAAAAAGGGCAGGTTCAACATTAAGCTGCAGGCTGTCTTCCAACCTTAAATATTTCTGGGTTACCACAAGTCATAGCAGGATGCAGAAGGTGATTCCCTGTACTCAGCAATACAGCACGGGAAGCTATTTGCCACAAACTGAGAGCTCTTGGGGAAAAAAAAAGGTTTATTGAAATAGTTTGGTTTGTAGCCATACGCCTGGCAGTGTGGAAGACAATTATTTTGCAAATGAAATCATGCTAGATGACAAAAGAAGGCATTCACATTTGGAATGTAACAAATGTTTTAAGAGGGTTTCTCTCCCCCCCCCCCTTCAAGGCAGTGATTATTTCGACAAACATAAAAACTACACAACTCTGTTTATTTTTAAATATTGATGCTGTCACTATTAATACTAAACACTGAGTAAGAATTCACACATTGAGGGTGACATCTGAATGTGTCTGCTTGATATCAAAACAACACCCCTGAGGAGCATTGTTTTGACAGATTTAAACAGGCTGTGTGCCGTGTGGCTTAGTGGGCTGATCAAACTGCTTAGAACCTGGAATTGTGAATTTCACCTCTTATGACAACTCCTTTTGAAACACTAGGAGACCGCTTCTTTTCCTCTTGTCTGTTAGGGCTCATTTCCAGAACAGTTTTCATGTGGCTGGGTGCACAAGCGAAGCCATTGTGGTTGACTTTTTCATTTGAAGTCATTTTGGTATGATGAGCTTTGTCTTCTGAATATTCAAGCACAAGCCAGGATCATAGCTCATCACCCTCTGATTCAGCAGAGTTTTTGAAGGTTTCCCAGGATGTAGCGAATCATTCTGAAGCAGAGGTTGGGTGGTCATCTGTCATGGATGGTTTAGCTGAGATTCCTGCATTGCAGGGGATCAAACTAGATGGCCCTCTGGGTCCCTTCCAACTCAACAATTCAATGATTCTGTGTCTATGAGCAGTTTCAATGTCATGACTGGATCCAGAGCTGGAATGAACAATGTCCAACTTCATGGTAATGAATGTAGCAGGACGGAGACTGTCCTGTTGCAGGATGGCAGGTGTCCCCTCTGATTCCTCCCTATCTGTGTCTGCACTCACACTGAGAGGTCCAGCCTCTAGCCCTGTCCTGGAAGGACCTTCTTCCTCTCATCCCTTTTGATCCTTTCACCCTCATACTTCCAGCACCTCCCAGCTTGAACCTTCCCCATTGTCCCACCACCAGAACCCAGGACGTCCTCATCTTCCCTGTCTTCCCTGGGGGACACTTGGGTGGGAGGCTCCCTCCATTCCTTTTCATCTAGCCACACTTAGAGCACATTTTATTAAACTAATCAATTATAAACTAATCATATATAAAATGATGTCATATAGAGGAGGGAGAAAGGTTGTTTTCTGCTGCTCCAGAGAAGCGGACACGGAGCAATGGATTCAAACTACAAGAAAGAAAATTCCACCTAAACATTAGGAAGAACTTCCTGACAGTAAGAGCTGTTCGGCAGTGGAATTTGCTGCCAAGGAGTGTGGTGGAGTCTCCTTCTTTGGAGGTCTTTAAGCAGAGGCTTGACAGCCATCTGTCAGGAATGCTTTGATGGTGTTTCCTGCTTGGCAGGGGGTTGGACTGGATGGCCCTTGTGGTCTCTTCCAACTCTATGATTCTATGATTCTATGAATTGTGCCCCAAGTATGAATAACAGTGGTCAGAGCCTCCTTTTCCAGAAATTGATGCAGCTCATTAATAATTTGCTGTATAATTCTTATGTAAAAAGCTACATGACTTGTACCATGGCTTCCCTTCCCTTCCCTTCCTTTCCCTTCCCATTTTCTTTTTCTTTTCGTAGTTTACTCGATGATCACATTTTCTCATTTCCCAAAAGGATAGTCGGTTCTAACAAAACCAAGAAAGGGTCTTGTAGGACCTTAAAGAGTCACATAATGCCATAATAAATTTCTGGGTCCCCCCCCCAGGTACCTCAAAACTCTGTTATATTTTGTCATGTGAACACTTCAGCCTATTAGGGATAAAGGAAGACAAAAGATGTGTATAACTTATCTCTCAGAGCAATCAACAGACATGCAATATAATGTTCGTTTCACCATCACGGTCTTCAAATTTCTGCTTTTTCTAGTAACAATGGTAATCGGTTGAGTTCATGTGTCCAGCTTGTATCAGAAGAAGAGCTGGCCTACATTTAGGGTCATTGTGACTCAAAATTCAAGGTAGACTTCCCAGGAGGCTTGTTTTGAAAAAGACAGTCATGGATTATTTTTTGCCACCATGGATGTCTGTGGGTTAAAAACTACTGGCTCTCCACTTCCTGTTTGGTAAGTCCATCTGCCCCAGGGCTTGAAATGATGCTCTAAACCAGGGATTGCCAATGTGGTACCCCCCATATGTTTTGAACTACAACACCCATAATTCCTGACCACTGGCCACGCTGCCAGGACTGACAGAAATTGTAGTCCAAAACACCTGAGAAGATGCTATATTGCTACCCTTATTGTAAGCTGTTCCACAATAGATTTATACACATCTGGTGTGTTAGCAAGTTGGGTGGAGCTGAGTTGTAAAGAGATTTGCCAAAGAAAAGAAGCAGCTGGAATTCTGTCATTGGTAATGGCCTAGATTTCTTATATCACTCTTTTTAACACACTGCCAGTTCTTCTCCTTCCTTTCTGATAAACTTAATTGCATTTCCTCATATTATTCATAACCATTGGCAGGGCTTAGAATCCAGTAGGCTTATAGTGCTACATTTGTTGGTGAATGCTGCTGCCAGACAGCATCAGATTTCACAAATCCTTCAAAAACTGCACTGGCTGCCTGTTTGCTACTAGACTCAATTCAAGGTGTTGACCTAAGTATACAAGTAAGTGAAGGAGTGCCTCTCCAAATACTTGTCAGTCCATGCTTCAGATTTGTAGGGAAGGCCTTACTGCTGATCCTGCTGATGATGGAGGGTCATTTGGCAGCAGGGTGGTCATTTGTGCAGTATGAAAAAAGAGGGTTTTCAGCACAAGAGAAGATGAAGAAATGAATATACTACTGGACTGACAAAATAGGAATTGCATTTTGTACATACTGGACTTGGTGGTTAACTGAAGAAGCTACATTTTAATATGTTATGTCACAATGTTGATTTTGATATTATGTGAAACTGTATTTAATTTTGAGAAGTAAAAGTAAAGGTAAAAGTACCCCTGATCGTTAGGTCCAATCGCAGATGACTCTGGGGTTGCGGCGCTCATCTTGCTCTATAGGCCGAGGGAGCCAGCGTTTGTCCACAGACAGCTTCCGGGTCATGTGGCCAGCATGACTAAGCCGCTTCTGGTGAACCAGAGCAGCGCACAGAAACGTCGTTTACCTTCCCGCCGGAGTGGTACCTATTTATCTACTTGCACATTGATGTGCTTTTGAACTGCTAGGTGGGCAGGAGCTGGGACACAACAATGAGAGCTCACCCCGTCGCAGGGATTCAACCTTCTGATCGGCAAGCCCTAGGCTTTCGTTGAGAAACTCTGCACCTTGGCGGAGGAAGAGGACTGCAGGGGGAGCGCACTGCCCCTGGCAGCACGATCTCGGCAGGGTGCCATCGCGGCTGCCCCCCCCCCCGCCCGTGCTGGGGACGTGCACAAGCCCCGCCCCCATCTGGTCTCCGCCTCTCGGTGCCAGAGCATGAAGCTCCACCACTGAGTCTGCATACATATCCTTGCATTCTTTTGTCAAGTTGGAGTAGCAGCAGCAGCGCTGTGCTTTAAATTAATGGTGTGAAGGCAGCCTCCCTCTCTGGTCAGGGCTGCACTCAGGCACTAGAATTTGTATTGGCTGAAGTATTTAATGCCACCAACCACCAAACTGCAATCACTGGCCATAAGGAACTGGCAAAGCTAAGGCTAATACTAATAGGGACTCCAGAACAACTGGAATTGCTGTTGGTTTCAGGTCCTGCAATGAACTCTTGAAGCACAGTATCAGAATTCAGTTCACAATTTTGAGAGAAGAGCATTAAGAATACATCCACTTTTCTTCTGAGATATCCTCCAAATGACGTTTTTTCACACAGTGCATGACATTGTTTTGATTCAAAGTAAACCAGGAATTAAAATAAATACAAAAATAAATAGAGTGAACATTAAAAAGCACCATGATTGCAGCATCTTTTCATCCCCCTTCTCCTCTGTACACAGCATATGAAATAAGATTTCTCACTTCCACAAGTAAAGCTCATTTTCTTTTGTTCCACCCAGGCTATAAAAGAACTTGTAAAAAACGAGATTGTGTTCAGCTGTTGTGTATGGTAGATGAAGGGGTTCTGTTTGTTCCTGTCAACACAGAGCAGCCAAGAGGAAAGAATAGTGTACAATATTTCCAAGAAGGGGGGAAAGAGAGAGAGACTTTCCAGAAGGAGCAGCAACTTACTTTTATCTGTAAACTTGTCCTGCTGCAAACCGAACATTTGCACCAGAGTTCAATTCAATCCTTTGTACTTAAGGCCAACTGTGGCAATCAGGAGGTCAGGCTTAGGGATGGATGAATCTGTTTCTCTTCTAGGGTTGCCAGACTCAACAGAGGACAGGACTTCTGTGCCTTTAATTGCCCTGCTCTCTTTTGAGTCTGGAAACCTTAAAGAGAAACCAGCAGACCCTTTGTTTCATTTCCAAGCAAAGGGTCTGCTGGTTTCTCTTTAAGGTTTCCAGACTCAAAAGAGAGCAGGGCAATTAAAGGCACAGAAGTTCTGACCTCTATTGAGTCTGGCAACCCTATTCTCTTAGTTTCTCATTTTCCCAACCTTAAGTTCTGCACACATCTGCATCAGTCTGCTGTTAAAAAAATTCTTGAGGAAAATTCATTAGCAAGTTAACTATGTATTTCTTCTGATATACGTATTTGTGAAAGCAGTTTCCTGAACAGTTTGCATTATTTTTGTATGTGATTTTCACTAATAAGTGTGATTTATGTATGCTTCCCCCTAAATTGATGCATTTTTGCACACATTAGTTGATTGAAAAACTGCTTCACAAAAATATTGAGAAGTGTTTTGAAGAAACCTATATTTCCAGTTCATATACTGTATTAAGAAGTGCAGATTAGTTAGTTCTACATTAAAATGTAAACCAAACTGAATTTTTATCCCATCTATTGTTGACCTCTGTTTAGTACCTTGGGTCAGTTTCCAAGAAGGTCAATCAGTTTGCTTAGGCCAATGCACAAACAGAAAGCCATTAACAGGGCCTTCCTAACTTCCTCCAGCTGCCACATATGGTATTGCAAGTGTAGGGATGTAATCTTTTGTTTTATTTTGTAGAAATACTTAAGATCAGTCCTGTTTCGGGGTATAAAATGAGGTGCCAGTTCTCATATATTGATAAGAGTGCTGTGGGTGCCAGCACAAAACAGAGGCCACAAAGGGGGGGGGGAGAAAAAGTCCTGGTACTCCATAGAATTGTAGCATTATAGAGTTGGAAGATACCCCAAGGGTCATCTAGTCCAACCCCGTGCAATGCCAGTGAATGCTGTCAGGAGAAAAAGCCCTGTGCAATATACAAGGACAGGAGATTTGAAGCAGACAGAGGGAAAGAAAGGTTCATTAATATCTTTACTTCTCTCCTATATCTCTCATGCATGAAACATAAGAATCTGAACTTTTCATTCCTTTTTCCCTTCTCTTTCTTTGAAGCTTTTTCTTAATTTCATGTTTTATTTTGTTTTTAATATGTCTAACTCCTGGATTTCATTGTATTTGCAATTGATATACTGTCCCTTTTGACATTTGTATAATTTGTATAATTGTATAATTTTTAAAATTGTATAATTGTATAATTTTGTCCCTAAATAATTCTTTTTGAAAATAAGAAAAGTAGTGAAATCTACTAGCTTAGGCTATACATAGTCGTAGAGAATATATCTATTAATGCTCAACGTGGAACCTGTAACAAAGTTTCCAGTGTGGAAAACTCTTCAACTATGGCCTCTTACAGTATACGCCATTCTATTCCCGCATCGTTTCCCCTCAATGGTCAGCAAACATTCCGTGCCTACTGAGCATGCTCAGTCCTCATTTAATATTTTGGGTTCTCCTTCATGAGCTATCCTCCGAATATCTTTATTACGGTCAAAGACCAGAAGACAAATTGTGACAAATATTGTTGATTGGATTAAAAGAAACTTCAGTTTCCCCTCAAGCCTGCTGATGGCTCTCTCTTGTGAATGGATCAGGGCAACCACCTTGAACGATGCAAGCCCACAAAGCATAGGGTTGCCATACGTCCGGAGTCTGGGACGTATGTTGGCTTTCCTTAAATAGTTCTACAACTTTGCCCCAAAAAAGCTCAACAACTTTTCTCTTCCGATTTTCACTGTTTGGAATATAACAAGCAGTGTACCAACAGGCATCGTGTCTGCCTCACCACCTCTGGAGAAGTGGTGATGGCAATAGCATAAGTGGCACACACATACACCCACACACACAAACACACACACACACACACACACACACAGAGAGAGAGAGAGAGCGCGCTTCCTTATATATCAATAGAAGGAAGTAAGGGGGCCCTTAGGGACACAGGTGGCGCTGTGGTCTAAACCACAGAGCCTAGGGCTTGCCAATCAGAAGGTCAGTGGTTTGAATCCCCATGACGGGGTGAGCTGCCGTTGCTCGGTCCTGGTTCCTGCCCAGCTAGCAGTTCAAAAGCACGTCAAGTGCAAGTAGATAAATAGGTACCACTCCAGTGGGAAGGTAAATGGCGTTTCTGTGCACTGCTCTGGTTTGCCAGAAGCGGCTTAGTCATGCTGGCCACATGACCCGGAAGCTGTCTGTGGACAAACACTGGCTCCCTCGGCCTATAGAGCAAGATGAGCACCGCAATCCTAGAGTCCTCTGTGAATGGACCTAATGGTCAGGGGGTACCTTTACCTTTAGCTTTAAGGGGGCCCTTGATTCTTCTGCATTTGCAGTATTGTAAAACATAGCTGATATTTTTCAGTTCCTTAGTCAACTGAAAAGTTAATATGGTTTTTTGGGGGGAGGGGAGCATAGCCAATATTCCATCACAGAACATTCTTCTGACTACCTGGGGGAATAACTCAACAAGTACAAGTAGCCAACAGAGATGGCAGCTTCTATTCACACTCTGCACTGTGTATCTCATTGAAATGCGTGTATAGCTTCCTGCTGGCTCCAAGATTGTTTCGAAATAAGATAAACAAAGAGGAGGGGAAGAAAAGAGATGGAACATTCAGAATACTCCAAAATGTCTACTCCAAGCCACAGCCTGACTGCTATTTTTCACATTTACATCCATTCACAGCTAAAGTGATGACAAGCTGTAGCCAAAGAAGATACAATGAGACAAAACCCTACTAGCATCCACTCCTGTTGAGCTAGTATTGGGGTTTTAATGTCTGATGTCTGCACTGTGTGGGATTCCATTATTTGTGAAACCCCCTGAAATGATTATTTGTTTTAAGAACAAAAATAATTCCTTAAAGTGAATATTGTTTGGAGTTCAATAATAACTACTGGAAAAGTGAATCTGTGAAAAGCAAAGCTCCGTAACCAGCTTGGACCCAACTTTTCTAGGAGGAGGAGACCACCTGCAATGCCTTGTGACTGAGAGCTTCTACTTCAGGCATGAGTGAGTGATTGGCACCTTCATTTTTGGTTTGGAAATAATCCAGACTTACCAGATTCCCTTCACTCCTTAGGGATTTACTGAATGTCTGCAAATAATTCCCTAGTTGCCTGATGATTTACTGGGTTCTTCCACCAACGGATGATGTACTAGGCTCAGAATGGTTAGGTGGGCTTCCATTGGCTTGACAACAGAGCAAAAGCTGTCCTTGTGGTTTTAGGTACCGGTTAAAAGTCCCTTAGCTGCCTGCTTAAAATGCTGAATATACAATTCAAGAGGCCTGAGAATTTCCTTGGGGAGCATGCCGTGATGACATCTGACAGAAATAATAGCTGGGGTTTGGAAGAGTAGCAGATCTCCCTTGCTGGCAAGTGTAGAGAAGTGTCAGAAGATGGCAGAGCTGTGCCACAAGATCCAAGGGGGTAGGAATGCCACCACAGAACCATAGTGAGTTAATAAAAGGTCTCTTGGAAGATGAAAAATAATAATTAAACACTGCTTGTCAATTAATGCCAGCCTAAAAAAGGCCCTACAGTTAGATTAAGTGAGGAGCATGGGTGGCTTGAAAACAGCAAGAAAAGAGGAAGGAGAGTGGTATGGAATAACAGAAGGGTACACTGAAAACGGAGCGTAATTAAACACACATGCATTTTCTCAGAGTTGGGGCACTCATATTCCTAATTAGAATTTCAGTGTAGGAGCCTAATTTAACCTTAGGGAGTCTTTATATTCATGTCACTGTTGTGCACAGCAATCAGCCTGGTGCTCATGTCTGACAAGCACATTTAGATTTCACGTTGTGTATAGCAAAAGTCTGTTCTATAGCAGAGTTTCACATTTAAGGACCAAGTGAGCAATCTACCAGAGTGCCACCTAGCACCAAATTCAACCCAGTTGCTGCAAGCCTACATCTAATCTGAGAAGATGAGGTAAATTACTTTCAACAGAATGTACAAGACTAGAAGTACTTATATAGGTCATCCAGTCAATCTCAGAAGGCCATCTATCTTAGCCTCAGAAGTCCTGAAACCCCAGCAATTAGAGTTGGGCAATTTCAGTGCTTCATCTATGGCCAGCTTTTGCCTGTGTTTCTTAACGGTTTCTGTTCCAGGCCCAGCTGAACCAGAACCTGAGCAGGCCTCAGACAATCAGACAAGTCTAGAATGTATAGCTAACCCAGAACTTTCTGAGTTACTTGGATGACTGGGGAAAGCATGTGTTGACACATTTCAAGGGGTTGTGGGACAGCATATGGTCCTTGGTGCAAGCAAGAAATAACCATCTCTCATCTCTTCAATTTGCAACCAGCCGATCAACCAACCAACCTTGTTTTCCATGTGCTGGCAAGCTCTTCAGTGGAACGTCCTATAGCAGGCACGTCCAACTTCAAGTCGCCTGTGATCTATGATCCAATATCAAAACAGGCAGTGATCTACCACCCAGGGATGGGTGCAGGGTGGGTGCTGGCTGCTTCCCCCAAAGGGGCAGGGATGAGGGCAGGGTGGGTGGCAGTAGGTGGGCGCCCAGCTCTCTCTCCCCCAAGCCAGCCCTTACTCCCCCCCCCAAGCAGCTCTCTCTCTCTCTCTCTCTCTCTCTCTCTCTCTCTCTCTCTCTCTCTGTTAAAGGGGGCCGCACAGCTGATGTGGATCCCTATAGTGTCTGCCCTCCCCCCCCATCAAAGGGTGCTGCGCAGCTGGTCCTGATCCTGACCCCTCCTTTCCTCTCTGTCGAAGGGAGCCTTCCCAAATGCCTCCCCCTCACGCCTCCCTCCGTCTCCAGCAGCTGCTCCCTTCCCTGATTGGGAAAGCCACGCTAAGCCCACTCCCCTTCTTCCAGCAGCATCGTGCAGACCTCTCCCTGGCTCCCCCGTGCCTCCCTCCATCTCCACACACGGGACACTGCTCAGGGTTGCATCACTGTGGAGACTGGCACCGGCGGCTGCTGCTGAGGTTGCTGCTGAGGTTGCAGAGAAAGGCCCCGTGATCGACCAGAAATAACCCTGCGGTCCACTGGGGGCTTGCAAGAAATGTGTTGCACATGGCTGTCCTATAGCAATAGGACTTTTGGCAAGTGGAAGTGAGGTGGGGAAACCAGTTCTGATTATCACTATTGATGACTTCTCCACATCACTTCCACTTGCCCTGATCATGTGGGGGAAAAGGCTACAGCTCAGTGGGAGACCATCTTCTTTGCATGCAGCCAGGTTGAATCCCCAGCATCTTCAGGTAGGACAAAGAGGCTGGGCTGCCTGCAATACTGTAAAGCCTGTCAGTTTTGGTAGACAATACTGATCTAGATGGACCAATGATCTGACTTGGTATAAGGCAGCTTCCTATGTACTTTTATCTGAGCTGGACTGAATGAGGAAGCCTTCCTCCAGGCCTCTCTTGCCTTATAGCACATGGGTCTATATCTGGCAGTGATTCTTGCAATTTACATGTTCTCACAGGCATGCTGGCTAAGCTACTTCAGTGGACTGATTATGGACTTTGTTTTTATTTTATTTATTGAGACATCATTAACCACCCATTGACCATGCCCTCTGAGTGGTTTGTGACAATTACAAGTTAGAAATAGAAAATCAATACAAATAAACAAGAGTGGCTAACTGGGTGGGATGGAACCGGTACTTTAGCTTCCTGGCAGGTGGGCCACTGCTGCTTACTGGGAGGGAGAGGGGTGAGGCGTTTGGGAAGTTGGCATGGTGCAAGCAAAACAGTAGAAGCACCAGATTTGCTTTCCCAGTGTGTTTACACCGTACTGTCATCTCTGCTACTTGTCCCTGTACCCTCCCAATAAGTGATCCACCTTCTGGGAAGATGGTGTAGCAGCTCCGCCCCACCTGGCGATCCGCTTCTGCAAAAAATGATGTCGAAAATCAACATAAACACCATTAGATCCTGTTAAAATACTGTGTGAACCCTCTGTAAATACTGTTGGAGATTCATTCCCCATGTCTGCAGTCATGGGATTGTTGCCTATCACATGACGGTGTGTGTTTTGATTCCACAGAGTGGGAAATAACAAAGACAGGATGTTTGTGTTCAGGGCCATCTTAAGGGTACCCAGTGCCCTGGCGCAAAAAAATTTCCGCCCCCCCCTACCCTCCGGCCTGCACGGCTCCCAGCTCCGAGTCACTCACCTCTGGTGGCTCCGGATGCTCTCCTCCTGGCGCCGCTGCTCGGTGGCGCTCAACTCCAGGCGCATGGGCCGGCCCAGCTCGCCCAGCTCCACTTCCCTGCCCAGTGGAGGTTTGTTGTACACAGGCCTGCGGAGGAGCTGCCGGGCGAGCTCGGGAGGCTGCTGCAAGGGGAGCGCGACTCCGCCGGCCTCGCCGAGCTCCGAGTCTGGCAGGCCCCGTTGCCAGCCCAGCGCCCCGTCGCCGCCAAAGCCAGAGGCCCTCCCACTCGGGACACCCGCGACCGCCGGCCCCACCGCATCTCTGCTGTGCTGCTTGAGGAGCGCAGGGCAGGACTCAAGGAGGAAAGGCCGCCCCGCCGCCGTCGGGCCCGGAGCAAGGAAGAGGCCTCCTTTGCAGGAGCAGCCAAGGTGCCTCAGAGGCCGCACAGCTCGTGGCTTCGGAAGTTTGACAGCCTTCCCGCCAACCCTGGTGCTGCGTTTCATTGGTAGAACTGCTACCATGTGGCGTCGCCTCTACCAATGAAACGCAGCGCCGGGGTGAGGGATGACCCTGCAGAGCGGAGCAGGGTCCTAGTGCCCCTGCTCCACTTGCTTACCTCCCTGCTCTCCCCTGAGCGGCACGGCTGGCGGAGGGAAAGGGAGGCTGCCGTGCAGCTCCCCCACTTGCTGGGGCGCCCCTCAGCGTCCCCTGAGCGCCCTGGCGCAACGCGCCACTAGAGCCAATGGGCGAGCCGGGCCTCTTTGGGTTACTGCGTTTCCTGAAGTGGGAACTATTGTCCTTTGTTCACTCTTTTTGCTGCCTGATGCAGTGCTCCGTGTGTTTTTATATGTAAATAAACGTAGATTTGCCAAGATGCTGAGTTCTGTTACACAACTGTGAAGACTCTGTGGATCCCTAAGCGTGCTGTTGTCTCCAAGGCATCAGTCGCTGTGATGTTTGAGCTGGAGAAAGCTTTTGAAGCTCTCGAACGATTGACCAGGAGAGAGAGAGCATGTGTCTTTACCAAGGTACTACTCGTGTGTAGCACGACTCCTAACAAATACATGTTGTTCCAAGGGCTAAAATACACTAAACACAGTTCTAAGGTCACATCCTTACCATGCTTTTAAAGCCTATTGCTTCTCCCAAAGAATAATGGGAGCTGTAGTTTACTTACCACAGAGCTAATTTGCCAGCACCCTCAACAAACTACAGCCCCCAGAGTTCTTTGGAGGAAGTCATGTGCTTTAAACGTATGGCGGTGGGTCACTTGGAAAAGGCCTGGAGGAATAAAGAGGTGTTCACCTGGGGCTGCAAAGAGCTTAGCATAAGGGTCAGGTGAGCCTCACCTAGGAAGGACATTCCATAGACGGGCACTGTCACCAAGATGCCCTTCTCCCTAGTTGCTACAGCCCTTGGACCATGGACTGCTTCAGACTACATGCCTCTCTTGCCCAGGCCCTGCTTGCCCCCCATTAGATTTACACAATGCTTTCCCACTCCCTCTCCAAATAATGTGATTTGTTTGCTTGGCTCTGAGGCCTTCCTTGCAGAAGCATGTTAAGGAAAGGTACTTTTCTTCAGTTTATGCCTCTTCACAGAAGCAAGTATTAAGAAAATGGGTCCACCGGATTCATAGTGTCTGGCATGTGGCAAAGCTGCCTGTCATCACAAACACAAACAGTGACAATACTAAACAATGAAGCAGTTGTTCAGCCATCAGCACTATAATCCTATGCATGCCTTCCCAGCCCCCAGCCCCCTCTGAATCCCTGTAAGGCCCTGACACAGTGGGCCCAGAGACCTGCTGGGAAAATGAAGATGGCGGGTGGCATTTCAGACCACCCAGAAGGCAAAGGAAACATGGTGGAAAACAGCAGCAAATAGTCTGTAAGGAGACATGCCATTGGGCAGCCAGGGTGAATGGGGAGTTCACATTACTGAATAGACAAAGCAGGCTTTGTCCTAGGATGTCCTCAGCGTTCTGGAAATATCCAAGGTGAACTTAACACATTTATTGGTAACTGTGAACACATTGCAGCACTGGCTTCTCTCGGTTATGTTGTTAGGAATAAAACAGATTCCTTTTACAAATACAGTTTGTATTTTCTCACATATCCTCCCCGTGTGTCTTCACATTTTATTAGCAATATTTTGTAAATTAGACCATAGTGTACATTCTGCAGTACTTAAAACAGAAACACTGCTTTCAGTAATGACAGTGATAGACAATGTACTGGCACCTTTTTAAAAAAATCAGCTTAAATGTCGGTATCTGCTATCAGATGTCATAGAAAACACTGTGTCAATGTAACCCAAAGTAAACATTCATTCTTATTATTTGAACATATAATTATTGAAATGTTTAATATGTCTCCCAGTTTCTTTGATTATAGCAGATTCTTAAAAAAATTAAAAAACAACTGTCTTTCTTCTAAAAGGTTAAACAGCAAAACATATACAACAATGACTGCTCCACACATCAAATGGGGGGCAGCTTTTGCGTGGTCGCGCACAGCCCCCTGGTCTCATAAAGGCGACTCCCTGGTAGTTTGGGGCTGGCACCACCTTCCCAGGCAGGATGCCAGGGGTCTCCGCCTACCGCAACCAATTGTCCAATCCTGCCTGGGGAGGTATTGCCAGGGGACTGGCTAGGTAAGTGGAGGGACTTTTCAGCTCACACAATATAATTTGAATCTTACCTCCAAGCACCAGTCGGCTCCAGAGCTTCTCCCACCCTCCACACCCTCACTGGAGTTTCTTTTGCAGGCTAACCTTTTTCCACAGGTACTCAGGCATTGCTACATCAAGGTCGCTGTTAAAGGGTCAGAAAGGAATTTCCCTGCATTGGAAAGTTTTGCCTTTCCCGTAGCAATATGTCACAACTTTGGCGGTTTCAGGCCTTGGGCGGAATTCTTTTGGCGATCTTCCTAGAGGGAGGGGGCATGAGGCGGAGACCTCACCCCCTTTGCAGTGACAATATTGGGGTATTGGGGTGAAGCATTGACCATACCAAGAGGTGTCACCGCTTCCCCTTTTAGCGGTGGCGAATGGGGGGTGGGCTCACTCTGCTTGAACATATGTTCTCCAGAGCCAGCACAACCACCCATACATTTTGGATAACCCCGAAGCCTCCCAGAACCCCGGCTGGGGACTGGGAAGGATAACGCCCAATGCCTGAGCCAAGGTCTCCCTACATCTGAATCTTAATAAAGTTGTGGCCAATTTGAATCCGATAGCACATTGTCTTGTGTCATTATTCCACTTAGGGGGTCGCCTGGGGTTTGGGGAACTCCGCCTGTCCACGCAAATAAAACCCTCCTGCCTTAGTAACTATGATGCAGCACAGAATATGGCTATGTTATGTAACATATCAAAGAGAAGAATCCAGATTCCATTACAATAAAAGAGAATTAGCTCATTATCAGAAATCAAACCAGCCAAAAGGACATATATGCTGTAGGAAGCACCTGTTGTCCATTTTGTTCGTATGTGTAATAAAACAGTGCCTCTTCTCTGTAAATTTGTTCGTATCTTTCTCCACCTTACCATGTCAACGTGCAACGGCAATCGTAACCCCACTTACCTGAGAGCAAGCCCATTGAATTCAATGGGACTTACTTTGATTGGACATGCTTATGGCGGCAGCTTAAGGCTGTAAACCTTAGACTTAGAATTGTAGAGTTGGAAGGGACCCTGGGGATCACTGAGTCAAACCCCCTGTAGTGCAGAAATACACAGCTATCCCATGCGGGGATCCAACTGGCAGCCTTGCGCTGGATCTAGACACATCAAAAAAGTTATTCCATTAAAAGCGTTGTAAGCTTCATACAGGGAAATCCCGTTGGCAAAAGAAGGGAATTGACAGCACCATCTTGTGTCACAGTGTTATAACACATATAAAGTGCTTTATCTTTACGAATGTAGTTGAGTCCTGATGTCAGGGACTGGGCAGATGAATAGGAATGGTGGAGACCTGCTCCCCAGGAGCCTTCCAGAGAAGAAGAAGGGGCAGATAGTATAGATCTAGAGGAGTGGTTCGGCACAGGTAAGAAAAAAAAAGAAAGAAAGAAAGAAAAAGAAAAAGAAAAAGAAAGAAAAAGGAAAAAAAAGAAAAAGAAGAAAGAAGAAAGAAGAAAGAAGAAAGAAGGGAAATAATGGAAGATGGGGAGCAGGAACCTGGCAGCATTGAACAGACAGAGCCTGAGCAGCAGCTGACTGACACGCTGTGGCTGGAGAGCACCGTATTTTTTTCACTCCATACGATGCACCTGACCATAGGGCGCACCTAGTTTTTAGAGGAGGAAAACAAGAATTTAATTTTTTTTGCTTTCTTGAATTGTCCTAGGCATAGCAGCCAACTCCTAGAGGCCTAGGTGCTTTTGCCCCCTCCCCCCATTAAAATATTTGAGGAAGCTTCTTTTGCAAAGGGGGAAAGCTCCATTGCTTTGAGGATCAGCTCAAAGTTGTGCAGCTTTTTTGCAAATGAGAAAAGTCCTGGTTTTTTTTGGGGGGGGGGTGTCAGCTCACAGTTGTGCATCTCTTTTGCAAAGGGGGAAAGCTCCATTTTTGAGGATCAGCTCAAAGTTGTTGAGCTTACCTTGCAAAGGGAAAAAAATCCTGTTTTTATGGGGTTCAACACACAGTTCTGCAGCTTCTCTAGGAAAGGAAAGGTGTCACGGTCCGGTCGGCGGGCGTCAGGACCAGAGGCAAGATGGTGGTGTAGAAGCAGGAACAGGTGCAGGGCTGAGGAGCAAGGCAGAGGCGAAGGTCTGGGAGTCAAGGAGCAAGGCGTTGACAAGGCGAAGGTCCAAGGAGCAAGGAGCAAGGCGAAGGCTCAAGGAACAAGAAGCAAGGCGAAGGCTCAAGGAACAAGAAGCAAGGCGAAGGTTCAAGGAACAAGAAGCAAGGCGAAGGCTCAAGGAACAAGAAGCAAGGCGAAGGCTCAAGGAACAAGAAGCAAGGCGAAGGTCCAAGGGTCGAGGATCAGGGCGTCGACAAGGCAAGGGTCCACGGAGCAAGGATCAAGACGTCGGCAAGGCAAGGGTCCACGGAGCAAGGATCAAGACGTCGGCAAGACAAGGGTCCAAGGAGCAAGGATCAAGACGTCGGCAAGACAAGGGTCCAAGGAGCAAGGATCAAGACGTTGGCAAGACAAGGGTCCACTGAGCAAGGATCAAGACGTCAGCAAGGCAAGGGTCCACGGAGCAAGGATCAAGACGTCGGCAAGGCAAGGGTCCACGGAGCAAGGATCAAGAGGCCAGATGCAACCAGGCAGGGATAGCGTTGCTGTGGCAAAGAGCTGAAGGGAAATGCTGGGCTTTTATCCCTCCCAGCTCCTGCCACCAGGTGCAGTGAGATCTCAAGTGGCCTCACCTGGGTGACTACTCCTTGCCTCTCCAGCACAAGCTGAGGTCTTCACCTGTGTGGCCACGCCTTGCTTCCCCAGCACAAGCTGAGGCAGGCCCCAGTCCTGCAAGGCACTACAGGCCCCAGAGCCTGACTCCTGCCCATCCATACTCCTGACAAAAGGGACCCATTTCTACAGTTTCCAGACAAATAATCTAATCAGCCAGTCACATGTCACTGGGGAAACAAACAACCTCTCTCTGCAGACAACAACTGAGGCCTGGGCAAGGGGCATGGGCAGGGCCGGGAAGGGAGCTAACTCCCTTATCTCCCTCCCCAATCTCTTGCAATCAGCTGCTGAGCGGGTTCCTTTCAACACTCTCTTTCCCTCTTGTTAGCCTTTAGCTTTTTCTTTCTTTTTTTTTAAAAAAAGCACGATCTGCCTTTCATCCCTGGGCAATTCGGCTCCAGGGACCATGCATTCACTCCATAAGACGCACAGACATTTCCTCTTACTTTTTAGGGGGGGGGAGTGTGTCTTATGGAGTGAAAAATACGGTAACCTAGTGCCCGTTCCCTCCTCCCAAACCAGGTGTTCATTGAGAATATCAGAGAAGAGGGCTCAAAGGCTGGTGTCACTTAGCAGCCACCATAGGAGGGAGGAGGAGTCTGATGAATAGGGAAGTACAGAGAAGGAGCGGTGGAGCTTCACTCAAGGCAACGTTGGCTAATGAATGGTGCGGATGGAATTTTGTCCTGGTCATTCTAATAATAAAAAAGGAACTGAAAAGCTCGCTTTTTCTCTGTCTCTCTGCTTTACTGGGCAGGCAGCCAGTAGCAGCCGACAGCACCCAGACAACTTGGCATTACTGCAAAGTCAGAAGGGCTTTGCAAAGTAAGTGGAGCTATGGCAGCACCCACAGCCCAGGTATTTATGGTAGCTGCAGAGCAAGGTGGGGGGGGCAGGCTGTTGGCAGTGACCAGTGGTTCAGCTTTCCCCCTCCCCGTTCTTCGAATACCCTTTTGGGGGGCTTCCTGCTGGGCTTCACAGATGCTTCTAGTGGGCTTCTTGCTCACCCACATCTTCAGGGACCATCAGGAGGCTGGTTCAGCTGGCAGAACTGAGCAGAAGGGCATCTCCGCTCCATCCAACTCCTCCTCCATCAGCCTGGTTGGATCCCTCTGCAACGCTCTGAAATAGCAGCTAAAAAAACACAGCAATATGTGCAGGGCTGTATGCTCATCATACATTTAAAGAACACCCCCCCCCCCCGCCGCTGCCCAAGAATCATGGAAGCTGTAGTTTATTAAGGGTGCTGCGAATTGTAGCTCTGTGAGGGGTAAACTGCAATTCTCAGTATTCTTTGAAATGTGCATTAAATGCATGGTGCGTATGCAGCTGTGCGCACACCGTACATTTAAAGCACATGCTTTCCCTCAAAGAATACTGGTATCTGTAGTTTGTTAAGGGTGCTGGGAATTGTAGGTGAAACAAAGTCCCCAGGATTCTTTGCGGGAAGCCTTGTGCTTTAAATGTCAGGTTTGTACACAGCCTTAGTTCCCTTTCTGCTGGTGCGCAGTTGATTTAATATTGAAATGTCTTGAGGAAGAAAGGTAGCCAGAGGAGAAGGGAATAACAAGACACTTGCTGCTGCGCTCAAACCATATGTTAAAGAGGAAGTGTGAGATACCATGGCACAGGTGTCAAGGCCTAGTTACCAAGTGGAAAGGTGCTTAGAATATTAGCAAATGCATAATCAAAGTAACAAGATTGGGAAAAGGCTACGGGGAATTTTGATTAACACACCTAACGCTTCTAGCGCACAATCTGTGCTGGGTGATGAGTAGCAAACCAAAGAGGCATCTAGGGAAGTGGGCACTGGCCTACACAAGCTTATGCCACAATGTCCTTAATAGTCTTAAAGATGCCACAAGGCTCCGTGGTGTTTTCAACTCAAAGACCATGGTTCATATTGCAAAGAGCTGAACACATTGACCTTACTATATATTTGTGGGTGTTTTAAGAAACATTTTTTAATCTGAAACTTGTGGCTCCTCTTCCTTGCGTGGAAACACAGTTTGCCACATTAAACTGCAACATAAGGAGAAGCAGCACAAGGTAATGTGACAGACTGACGATAAAATACTACCTTACAGTTTATGCTGTGCCATTTGAATGGCCTCAAAGTATGCCAACGCAAACCTCCTTCAAATGAACAGGAAATGCAATGTTTGAGTGCAATAAGAATTGTACCCCTGACACCAGGCCCATGGAATGAGCAGCTGAGGGGCCATATGGAGGCCTATTAGGTATTTGAGAACTTCTCTGTTTTTATGGACCACTTCAGCTTCTTGGTGATGTACTGCAAGAAGTAGTGAAACATGGTGAGAAAGCGTCTCCAAATTTATGTCCGTGTTTGACTGTGTGAACATAAGAACTGCCCAGCTGGATCCGGCCAATGGTCCATCTAATCCAGCATCCTATTCTCACAATGCCCAACATGATGGGTGTGAGAAGCACCAAGGCAGGACTTTAGAACTTTATTGTTTTCAGCTGTTCATGAAGAAGCTCACTGCAAGTTGAGTTAGGGGTCATATAAACATTATTTCTGATTTATTTCACATGCTTCATGCATGACAATGTAACAGAGACAGGGTTACTGCATGCCTTCTTTGCAGAATTAACTTGCATTGTCACACAATTTATTTTAGTATTTAATTGCAGCCCAGATAGCACAATTACCCTTTTAAGCAGTATACAGTATATACAATTGCTTTTTTGTTAAGCAAGTGTTTTTTTATTTTAAAAAATCTGCCCTCATAGAGGTTTGAGTTGCATTTCCCCACCCTATATATGACAGTTTTGCAGATCATACGTTTCTAAAGGTCGGCGTTCAGTTAAGGTTGATTAACAGTTACATCATTTTTGGTATAGAAACAGTTAGCTGCATTTTATGCATCACAACCCCCCGCGGTGTGATTATCATCCGATCACTAATGTATAGATGCCTTTTTTCTTTTTTTAAAAAAAGATCTCATTTTTTGCTCAATTAACACATATACTCTCATGAAAATTAGCTATCAAGATGAATTACCAAATAATGATATTTAACACGACAGATTTGCAATTGTGAAAATGTCTCCACCCAAGAGCTCTAATTTGCACTATGGACAGTGAAGATTACTTAGCAAAATGATTCCACTTGCTAACTTTTATAAGGGCTCATAATTGCACATGAATACCAGAGTGTGTCTAGCAAATTAATATGGCAGACAACCATCATATTAAATTTCATCTATACAGCCTCAAGCTTATGTCTTGGGACTCAGGCCATTGAAGAGGCCCGAGAAGCCCATTCTATAATTCAGTAATTATCCTGGAAATATTTCAAACAGTCCAATTTTTTTTAAAGTATCAGAAATGTTTGCACAGTTTGTAATTGTTAGGGGGGAAATGTCTGATTTCCTTGGTTGGCATAAAACAATGTCTACTGCTGGTATGAGGGGTGGTTTTTACTTTCTGGAGCAATTAAACAAGGTTGCCTAATTCAATAACTTATGAGCACAGTCAAATTATTAGCCATTGACTGGAAAATATCCAT